>NC_135232.1:651868954-652168954 GCF_051348905.1 Ranitomeya variabilis | reverse complement strand
GGCTGCGCCTGTGCGGGTGCGCTGGCCGAGATCCCGCCTCGCAGTGTCGTCTAATGTAATCCCACCGCGGGCCTGTGATCCGTGCCCGTGCGCAGTGCATATCCTCGCCTCTCACTCCCCTCCCTACGGCTTCTTCAGACTGTGCGATGTCAGCTGGTCCCTAATAGCATGCCACGGCCGTGACACCGCACAGTCTGAAAAAGCCGTAGGGAGGGGAGTGAGAGGCGAGGATATGCACTGCGCACGGGCACGGATCACAGGCCCGCGGTGGGATTACATTAGACGACACTGCGAGGCGGGATCTCGGCCAGCGCACCCGCACAGGCGCAGCCAGCCTGACACCAAATGATGTCAGAAGACGGGCACCGCAACATGTGTGCATGGCCAAGGGCTAACCTAACAGCGCAGGCTCCGGGACAGATTCAAACAACGCTGAGGAGGCGGCGCACGGCGCCAAGGGGGTAAAAATGATGGCTGTGCTGCGTCACACGACAAAGGAAAGTTCCACCTACCGGACGGTTTTACGCTGTGAGGGGACACATTTCATAACTGTTAGGTTCCGCATGTGCAAGGACCATAATTAAAAGAGCTAAGTTTACCTTTTCCAGCATTAGTGCTGTACACAATGGCTCTTTCAGCTACAAACGCCTGGGGGGGGGGGGGTTAAAGGTTTCCTTTCAACTTGCTCGAGTGCAGGCTTCGGCCTACACTCCGCTCCCCCTGCTCCTCCTGCTGACCCTGGGCTCTAACACCGCCAGTTGGGGCCCGGTACTGCTAGCTGCACAGAGAAAAACACCAGCCAATGTGTCAGTGGGGTTCAGCACCGCCAGCTGTTCCCCTGCTGTGCAGCCGGCATCGTGTCCTGCAACTGCCACGCAGGCACAACAGACCCAAAAGCTGCCGCCAGTGCAGGCTTCGGCCTACACTCTGCTCCATCTCCTCCTCCTGCTGACCCCGGGCTCCAACACCGCCAGTTGGGGCCCGGTACTGCTAGCTGCACAGAGAAAAACACCAGCCAATGTGTCAGTGGGGTTCAGCACCGCCAGCTGTTCCCCTGCTGTGCAGCCGGCATCGTGTCCTGCAAAAGCCACGCAGACACAAGAACTGAAATTGAAGGGAACCTGTCCCCCCTCCCCCAGGCGTTTTTACGTTATCCAGCCACCTTGTACAGTGGTAATGCTGCATGTGTGCAAGGTGGCTCAGAAACGTATTCTCCTCGCACATGTGGAACTGAAAACACGTCTGCAATGTGTCCTCTGTGTGACCATTTAACCGTCCCGGTGGTGTGACTTTCCTTTGTAATGACACGCTGCAACCCCCTTGGTAGCGCTGCCCGTCTTCTGGCATCATTGTTTGGCTGGCTGCGCCTCTGCGGCCGCCCTGACCCACACAACGCCCCTCGGTGTCTTATTTATTGGGACTGCGAGGGTGTGATTGATGGGCAGGATCAGTGCATCAGTTCGCCTGTCCCTCCTCTCCTTCCGCCTTCTTCGGACTGTGCGGCTTCATGGCCGTGGCATGCGATAAGGGATCAGATGACGCCGCACAGTCTGAAGCGGGTGTAAGGACCCGAGTGTGAGAGGCCAACATATGTGCTGCGCCAGGCCCTGAATCCCAGCCCTGCAGTGTTTTTACAATGTTAAGACACTGCGGGGCTGGGATTCATGGTCATCGCGAACCGCACCGGCCGACATTAAATGATGTCAGAAGATGGGCAGCGCTAACAGCGCTAGGCCAGGGGATAACACGACAGCGCAGACTCCTGTACAGCAAATAACAACGCTCAGGAGGCTGCACCCAGCACCAAGGTGGGATTCTTGACATCTGTGCTGCGTCTCATTACAAAGGGAACTCGCGCCTCCAACACAGTTTGACTGTATAAAGGGCTAAATGTTATACGTGTTTCATTCAGCGTGTGCAAGGAGCGAAATTAAAAGAGCAACCTTTGACTTGTGCAGCACTACTGCTGCATAAGCTGTGGCTCTTCTACTTTCTAACCCCTGAGGGGGGGTTAAAGGTTACCTTTGAAATTGGTTCAAGTAGGCTTCGGCCTACACTCTGCTCCCCCTGCAGAGCTCGGGCTCCAACACCGCTAGTTGCTGTCCGGAAGTGCTGGCTGCACAGAGCCAAACACCTCGCCAATGTGTCAGTGGGGTCCAGCACCGCCAGCTGTTCCCCTGCTGTGCAGCCGGCAACGTGTCCTGCGACCGCCACGCAGACACAACAGACCCAAAGCTGCCGCCAGTGCAGGCTTCGGCCTACACTCCCCTCCCCCTGCTCCTGCTCCTCCTCCTCCTGCTGACCCTGGGCTCTAACAAACCGCCAGTTGGGGCCCAGATGTGCTAGCTGCACAGAGAAAAACACCAGCCAATGTGTCAGTGGGGTCCAGCACCGCCAGCTGTTCCCCTGCTGTGCAGCCGGCAACGTGTCCTGCAAAAGCCACGCAGACACAAGAATTGAAATTGAAGGGAACCTGTCCCCCCTCCCCCAGGCGTTTTTACGTTATCCAGCCACCTTGTACAGCGGTAATGCTGCATGTGTGCAAGGTGGCTCAGAAACGTATTCTCCTCGCACATGTGGAACTGAAAACACGTCTGCAATGTGTCCTCTGTGTGACCATTTAACCGTCCCGGTGGTGTGACTTTCCTTTGTAATGACACGCTGCAACCCCCTTGGTAGCACTGCCCGTCTTCTGGCATCATTGTTTGGCTGGCTGCGCCTCTGCGGCCGCCCTGACCCACACAACGCCCCTCGGTGTCTTATTTATTGGGACTGCGAGGGTGTGATTGATGGGCAGGATCAGTGCATCAGTTCGCCTGTCCCTCCTCTCCTTCCGCCTTCTTCGGACTGTGCGGCTTCATGGCCGTGGCATGCGATAAGGGATCAGATGACGCCGCACAGTCTGAAGCGGGTGTAAGGACCCGAGTGTGAGAGGCCAACATATGTGCTGCGCCAGGCCCTGAATCCCAGCCCCGCAGTGTTTTTACAATGTTAAGACACTGCGGGGCTGGGATTCATGGTCATCGCGAACCGCACCGGCCGACATTAAATGATGTCAGAAGATGGGCAGCGCTAACAGCGCTAGGCCAGGGGATAACACGACAGCGCAGACTCCTGTACAGCAAATAACAACGCTCAGGAGGCTGCACCCAGCACCAAGGTGGGATTCTTGACATCTGTGCTGCGTCTCATTACAAAGGGAACTCGCGCCTCCAACACAGTTTGACTGTATAAAGGGCTAAATGTTATACGTGTTTCATTCAGCGTGTGCAAGGAGCGAAATTAAAAGAGCAACCTTTGACTTGTGCAGCACTACTGCTGCATAAGCTGTGGCTCTTCTACTTTCTAACCCCTGAGGGGGGGTTAAAGGTTACCTTTGAAATTGGTTCAAGTAGGCTTCGGCCTACACTCTGCTCCCCCTGCAGAGCCCGGGCTCCAACACCGCTAGTTGCTGTCCGGAAGTGCTGGCTGCACAGAGCCAAACACCTCGCCAATGTGTCAGTGGGGTCCAGCACCGCCAGCTGTTCCCCTGCTGTGCAGCCGGCAACGTGTCCTGCGACCGCCACGCAGACACAACAGACCCAAAGCTGCCGCCAGTGCAGGCTTCGGCCTACACTCCCCTCCCCCTGCTCCTGCTCCTCCTCCTCCTGCTGACCCTGGGCTCTAACAAACCGCCAGTTGGGGCCCAGATGTGCTAGCTGCACAGAGAAAAACACCAGCCAATGTGTCAGTGGGGTCCAGCACCGCCAGCTGTTCCCCTGCTGTGCAGCCGGCAACGTGTCCTGCAAAAGCCACGCAGACACAAGAACTGAAATTGAAGGGAACCTGTCCCCCCTCCCCCAGGCGTTTTTACGTTATCCAGCCACCTTGTACAGCGGTAATGCTGCATGTGTGCAAGGTGGCTCAGAAACGTATTCTCCTCGCACATGTGGAACTGAAAATACGTCTGCAATGTGTCCTCTGTGTGACCATTTAACCGTCCCGGTGGTGTGACTTTCCTTTGTAATGACACGCTGCAACCCCCTTGGTAGCGCTGCCCGTCTTCTGGCATCATTGTTTGGCTGGCTGCGCCTCTGCGGCCGCCCTGACCCACACAACGCCCCTCGGTGTCTTATTTATTGGGACTGCGAGGGTGTGATTGATGGGCAGGATCAGTGCATCAGTTCGCCTGTCCCTCCTCTCCTTCCGCCTTCTTCGGACTGTGCGGCTTCATGGCCGTGGCATGCGATAAGGGATCAGATGACGCCGCACAGTCTGAAGCGGGTGTAAGGACCCGAGTGTGAGAGGCCAACATATGTGCTGCGCCAGGCCCTGAATCCCAGCCCCGCAGTGTTTTTACAATGTTAAGACACTGCGGGGCTGGGATTCATGGTCATCGCGAACCGCACCGGCCGACATTAAATGATGTCAGAAGATGGGCAGCGCTAACAGCGCTAGGCCAGGGGATAACACGACAGCGCAGACTCCTGTACAGCAAATAACAACGCTCAGGAGGCTGCACCCAGCACCAAGGTGGGATTCTTGACATCTGTGCTGCGTCTCATTACAAAGGGAACTCGCGCCTCCAACACAGTTTGACTGTATAAAGGGCTAAATGTTATACGTGTTTCATTCAGCGTGTGCAAGGAGCGAAATTAAAAGAGCAACCTTTGACTTGTGCAGCACTACTGCTGCATAAGCTGTGGCTCTTCTACTTTCTAACCCCTGAGGGGGGGTTAAAGGTTACCTTTGAAATTGGTTCAAGTAGGCTTCGGCCTACACTCTGCTCCCCCTGCAGAGCCCGGGCTCCAACACCGCTAGTTGCTGTCCGGAAGTGCTGGCTGCACAGAGCCAAACACCTCGCCAATGTGTCAGTGGGGTCCAGCACCGCCAGCTGTTCCCCTGCTGTGCAGCCGGCAACGTGTCCTGCGACCGCCACGCAGACACAACAGACCCAAAGCTGCCGCCAGTGCAGGCTTCGGCCTACACTCCCCTCCCCCTGCTCCTGCTCCTCCTCCTCCTGCTGACCCTGGGCTCTAACAAACCGCCAGTTGGGGCCCAGATGTGCTAGCTGCACAGAGAAAAACACCAGCCAATGTGTCAGTGGGGTCCAGCACCGCCAGCTGTTCCCCTGCTGTGCAGCCGGCAACGTGTCCTGCAAAAGCCACGCAGACACAAGAACTGAAATTGAAGGGAACCTGTCCCCCCTCCCCCAGGCGTTTTTACGTTATCCAGCCACCTTGTACAGCGGTAATGCTGCATGTGTGCAAGGTGGCTCAGAAACGTATTCTCCTCGCACATGTGGAACTGAAAACACGTCTGCAATGTGTCCTCTGTGTGACCATTTAACCGTCCCGGTGGTGTGACTTTCCTTTGTAATGACACGCTGCAACCCCCTTGGTAGCGCTGCCCGTCTTCTGGCATCATTGTTTGGCTGGCTGCGCCTCTGCGGCCGCCCTGACCCACACAACGCCCCTCGGTGTCTTATTTATTGGGACTGCGAGGGTGTGATTGATGGGCAGGATCAGTGCATCAGTTCGCCTGTCCCTCCTCTCCTTCCGCCTTCTTCGGACTGTGCGGCTTCATGGCCGTGGCATGCGATAAGGGATCAGATGACGCCGCACAGTCTGAAGCGGGTGTAAGGACCCGAGTGTGAGAGGCCAACATATGTGCTGCGCCAGGCCCTGAATCCCAGCCCCGCAGTGTTTTTACAATGTTAAGACACTGCGGGGCTGGGATTCATGGTCATCGCGAACCGCACCGGCCGACATTAAATGATGTCAGAAGATGGGCAGCGCTAACAGCGCTAGGCCAGGGGATAACACGACAGCGCAGACTCCTGTACAGCAAATAACAACGCTCAGGAGGCTGCACCCAGCACCAAGGTGGGATTCTTGACATCTGTGCTGCGTCTCATTACAAAGGGAACTCGCGCCTCCAACACAGTTTGACTGTATAAAGGGCTAAATGTTATACGTGTTTCATTCAGCGTGTGCAAGGAGCGAAATTAAAAGAGCAACCTTTGACTTGTGCAGCACTACTGCTGCATAAGCTGTGGCTCTTCTACTTTCTAACCCCTGAGGGGGGGTTAAAGGTTACCTTTGAAATTGGTTCAAGTAGGCTTCGGCCTACACTCTGCTCCCCCTGCAGAGCCCGGGCTCCAACACCGCTAGTTGCTGTCCGGAAGTGCTGGCTGCACAGAGCCAAACACCTCGCCAATGTGTCAGTGGGGTCCAGCACCGCCAGCTGTTCCCCTGCTGTGCAGCCGGCAACGTGTCCTGCAAAAGCCACGCAGACACTTGCTCTTGGACCTTCTGCTCCCCATCCTGGTTCCAGTACCGTCAGCTGGTTCCGGGCAGAGCCTTTGGCTTAGGTGCCTCCCTTTGGTATCCGAGTTCCACCAACGTCAGGTGGTCCTTGGTAGTGCTTTCAGGCACGGGTACCTCCTGCTTAGTAACCGGGTTCCAGTAACGTCAGCTGGTCCTCGGTAGTTCCATTGGCTCTTGGACCTTCGGCTACCCATCCGGGTTCCAGCACCGTCAGCTGGTTCTCGGCAGTGTCTTTTGCTCTTGTACCTTCTGCTCCCCATCCTGGTTCCAGTACCGTCAGCTGGTTCCGGGCAGAGCCTTTGGCTTAGGTGCCTCCCTCTGGGTATCTGAGTTCCACCAACGTCAGGTGGTCCTTGGTAGTGCTTTCAGCACAGGTACCTCCTGCTTAGTAACCGGGTTCCAGTAACGTCAGCTGGTCCTCGGTCGTTCCATTGGCTCTTGGACCTTCGGGTAGCCATCCGAGTTCCAGTTCCATCAGCTGGTTCTCGGCATTTTCTCAGCCTTCTTGTACCTTCTGCTACATTTCCAAGTTCAAGAGACTAAACACGATGACCCGGAAGACCACCCCTAAGATGACGACGACACCAGAGACGACAACCACCGTGATGACGACGACCCTGGAGACGATGACCCTGAAGACCACCCCGATGACGACGACCCCGGAGACCACCCCGATGACGACGACCCCGGAGACGACGACCCTGGAGACGACGACGACCTGGAAGACCGAGAAGCAGAAGAACAAGAGGCTGCAGAACAAAGAGCAGAAGGACATTAAGCATAACACAAAATATCAGAGCAAAAAATATTATGTAAATTATAAGCAGAAGAAGACTAAGCAGTGTATGGGGGTGAGTCCGTTCCTCCTCGTGGTGCCCCTGGATAAAGCCTGATGCTGCAGGCCAAACTGAACGCGGACAAATGTAACTGTTTTGTGACAGGCAGAACGGAAGGTGTAATCTTCAAACTTTTATAGATAACAACTACGGGAATGCCTGTCACAAATAAGAATATGATGAAGAAGTAGAATATGATGAAGATAATAGTAAACTAAAAACAATATGAACAATGTAACCCAAAAAATAATAGGTAGAAGATGAAGAAGAAGATGAATAAGGTGAAGAAGTTGATGTCAAAGAAGCTGATGATGAGGATAATTAAGAAGAAAGCGTGGGAGAAGTAAAAAAAAAGGTGAAGGGCGTGGAAGCAGTGAAACATCAATATCTGACATTAAAAAAAAAATTAACATAGTCAAATTCTTTCTAACGCCGAACGTCATAAAAAAAAACGCAAAATCCTGCTATTCTATTACATTGGGCTAAACCTCTGTGCCTTTAATATCTCCGCCACGTCCCCCAATACATCCTACATTATTCTTAGTTGTTTTCCTTCATGTAGAATGAACCTACAAGTGTATAAAGGGTTTCTTTTAATTCCGATATTTTCGTCCCATTGACTTGCATTGGGATCGGGTATCGGTATCGGATTAGATCCGATACTTTGACGGTATCGGCCGATACTTTCCGATACCGATACTTTCCGATATCGGAAGGTATCGCTCAACACTAATCTCCACAGCAGAAGGGGAAAAAATGAACCCCAAAAAGGGAACCTTCTGTACACCAAAGAGACACTTTGAGCTTTTTACAAACAAAGAATTTTCACGCAAAATCTCAAAAACCATCCTGACCTGCTCCACATGCGAGTCCCAATCATCAGAAAAAACCAGAATATCATCCAGATAAACAATCAAAAATTTATCCAGATACTTCCGGAAAATGTCATGCATGAAGGACTGAAAAACTGAAGGTGCATTAGAGAGCCCAAATGGCATCACCAAGTACTCAAAATGACCTTCGGGCGTATTGAATGCGGTTTTCCATTCATCGCCCTGCCTAATGCGCACAAGGTTGTACGCACCACGAAGGTCTATCTTGGTGAACCACTTGGCACCTTTAATCCGGGCAAACAAATCTGACAACAACGGCAAAGGATACTGAAATTTGACAGTGATCTTATTTAAAAGCCGATAGTCAATACAAGGCCTCAAAGATCCGTCCTTTTTGGCCACAAAAAAGAATCCCGCACCAAGAGGGGAAGAAGAAGGACGGATATGCCCCTTCTCAAGAGACTCCTTGATATATGAACGCATCGCGGTATGTTTAGGTACCGACAGATTAAACAGTCTCCCCTTAGGAAACTTACTGCCAGGGATCAAATCTATTGCACAGTCACATTCCCTATGAGGAGGCAGTGCACTGGACTTAGACTCGCTGAAGACATCCTGATAATCAGACAAATACGCCGGAACTTCCGAAGGCGTAGAAGAAGCAATAGACAAGGGCAGGGAATCTCCATGAATTCCATGGCAGCCCCAACTTGACACTGACATAGCCTTCCAGTCCAAGACTGGATTATGGGTCTGTAACCATGGCAAACCCAAAACAACCAAATCATGCATTTTATGCAGAACAAGAAAACGTATTACCTCCCGATGTTCGGGAGTCATGCACATGGTAACCTGTGTCCAAAACTGCGGTTTATTTTTTGCCAATGGCGTAGAATCAATACCCCTAAGAGGAATAGGATTTTCCAATGGCTCAAGAACAAATCCGCAGCGCTTGGCAAATGACAGATCCATAAGGCTCAGGGCCGCACCTGAGTCCACAAACGCCATGACAGGATACGATGACAGTGAGCAAATCAAAGTTACAGATAGAATAAATTTAGGTTGCAAATTACCAATGACGACCGGACTAACAACCTTAGTAAGACGTTTAGAGCATGCTGAGATAACGTGTAGAATCACCACAGTAGTAACACAAGCCATTCTGGCGTCTATGAATTTTCCGCTCATTTCTAGTCAGGATTCTATCACATTGCATTAATTCAGGTGCCTGTTCAGACAATACCATGAGGGAATTTGCGGTTTTGCGCTCCCGCAACCGCCGGTCGATTTGAATAGCCAGGGCCATAGAATCATTCAGACCTGTGGGCATGGGAAAACCCACCATCACATTCTTAATGGCTTCAGAAAGACCATTTCTAAAATTTGCAGCCAATGCACACTCGTTCCACTGGGTCAGCACGGACCATTTCCGAAATTTTTGGCAATACACTTCAGCCTCGTCCTGGCCCTGAGACATAGCCAGCAAGGCTTTTTCTGCCTGAATCTCAAGATTGGGTTCCTCATAAAGCAAACCGAGCGCCAGAAAAAACGCATCAATATCAGCCAATGCCGGATCTCCTGGCGCCAGCGAGAAAGCCCAATCCTGAGGGTCGCCCCGTAAAAAAGAAATAACAATCTTCACTTGCTGAGCGGAGTCTCCAGAGGAACAGGGTCTCAGGGACAAAAACAATTTACAATTATTCCTGAAATTTCTAAACTTAAATCGGTCTCCGGAAAACAGTTCAGGAATCGGTATCTTAGGTTCTGACATAGGATTTCTGGTAACATAATCTTGTATGCCCTGCACACGAGCAGCAAGCTGGTCCACACTTGTAATCAAGGTCTGGACATTCATGTCTGCAGCAATCACAAGCCACTCAGGGGTAAAGGGGAAAAGAAAAAAAAATGAGAGAGAGAAAAAAAAACTCAGAACTTTCTTTCTTATAATCCCGCTTCTGCAATGCATTTAACATTTAATACTGGCCTGGCAAACTGTTATGACCCCAATGGCGAGGGTCTCAGAGATATCAGCAAGTCTGCGAAGTACAAAAATCCAGCTCATAGGGCAGTGGTAACTGGGTTGACCATATATCTACTCCTAACGCCAACACTAGAAGTAGCCGGGGAACATGCCTACGTTGGTCGCTAGATGTCTCGCGCCAGCCGGAGGACTAACTACCCCTAGAAGAGGAAAACAAAGACCTCTCTTGCCTCCAGAGAATAGACCCCAAAAGTTGGATACAAGCCCCCCACAAATAATAACGGTGAGGTAAGAGGAAATGACAAACACAGAGATGAACTAGGTTTAGCAAAGAGAGGCCCACTCACTAATAGCAGAATGTAGTAAGATAACTTATATGGTCAACAAAAACCCTACAAAAATCCACACTGGAGATTCAAGAACCCCCGAACCGTCTAACGGCCCGGGGGGAGAACTCCAGCCTCCCTAGAGCTTCCAGCAAGGATAGGATACAGATTATGTACAAGCTGGACAAAAATGCAAACAAAAACAATAGCAAAAAGCAAGAAAGCAGACTTAGCTTAATCAAGCAGGAACCAGGATCAGTAGACAAGAGCACTACAGATTAGCTCTGATATCAACGTTGCCAGGCATTGAACTGAAGGTCCAGGGAGCTAATATAGCAACACCCCTGACCTAACGACCCAGGTGAGCATACAAGGGATGATAGACATACCCAGAGTAAAAACACTAGTAGCCACTAGAGGGAGCCAAAAGGTAAATTCACAACAATGTCGGTTATCTGGGTGGTTTGTGACCGGTTTTCTAAGATGGTTCATTTGGTACCTTTGCCTAAATTGCCTTCCTCTTCTGAGTTGGTTCCGTTGTTTTTTCAGCATGTGGTTCATTTGCATGGCATTCCGGAGAATATTGTGTCCGATAGAGGTTCCCAGTTTGTTTCCAGGTTTTGGCGGGGCTTTTGTGCTAGGCTGGGCATTGATTTGTCTTTTTCTTCCGCATTTCATCCTCAGACAAATGGCCAAACCGAGCGAACTAACCAGACTTTGGAAACTTATTTGAGATGCTTTGTGTCTGCCGATCAGGATGATTGGGTGGCTTTCTTGCCATTGGCCGAGTTTGCCCTTAATAATCGGGCTAGTTCTGCTACCTTGGTTTCACCTTTTTTTTGTAATTCTGGGTTTCATCCTCGTTTTTCTTCGGGGCAGGTTGAGCCTTCTGATTGTCCTGGGGTGGACTCTGTGGTTGACAGGTTGCAGCAAATTTGGGCTCATGTTGTGGACAATTTGGTCTTGTCTCAGGAGGAGGCTCAGCGTTTTGCTAACCGTCGGCGGCGTGTGGGTTCCCGGCTTCGGGTTGGGGATTTGGTCTGGTTGTCTTCCCGTCATGTTCCTATGAAGGTTTCTTCCCCTAAGTTCAAGCCTCGGTTTATTGGTCCTTATAGGATTTCAGAGATTATCAATCCAGTGTCTTTTCGTTTGGCCCTTCCAGCCTCTTTTTCCATCCACAATGTTTTTCATAGATCTTTGTTGCGGAAATATGTGGTACCCGTCGTTCCCTCTGTTGATCCTCCTGCCCCGGTGTTGATTGATGGGGAGTTGGAGTATGTTGTTGAGAAGATCTTGGATTCTCGTTTTTCAAGGTGGAGGCTTCAGTATTTTGTCAAGTGGAAGGGTTATGGCCAGGAGGATAATTCTTGGGTTGTTGCCTCTGATGTTCATGCTGACGATTTGGTTCGTGCCTTTAATTTGGCTCGTCCTGATCGGCCTAGGGGCTCTGGTGAGGGTTCGGTGACCCCTCCTCAAGGGGGGGTACTGTTGTGAATTCTGTTCTTGGGCTCCCTCCGGTGGTTATAAGTGGTAGCGCTGCTGTCTGTCCTTCACAGCAGTTATCAGGTGTGTACACTCTGGACTGGGCTATTTAGTCTGGCCTCACCCTTTAGTCAGTGCCAGTTGTCCATTGTATTCTGGAGGATTCACATCCCTTCATGGTTTCTCCTGCTTCCTGGTCTTTTCACCAAGATAAGTTCTGCTTGTTTTTGCAGCCCACATTTTGTGGGCCTCATTGTTCAGTGCATTTCATGTTTTTTCTTGTCTAGCTTAATCTGTGTAAGGATTTATGCAGTCAAGCTGGAATCTCTGGAGAGGCAGATATGCCCTCCATATCTTTAGTTAGATGTGGAGTTTTGTATTTTCTGTGGTGGATATTTTCCTAGTATTTTAATACTGACCGAATAGTTCTCTGTCCTATCTTTCCTATTTAGCTAGATTGGCCTCCTTTGCTAAATCCTGTTTTCAGCCTGTGTATGTTTCTTCCTCTCCTCTCACAGTCAATATTTGTGGGGGGCTGCCTATCCTTTGGGAATTTTCTCTGAGGCGAGATAGTTTTCCCTTTTCTATCTATAGGGTTAATTAGTCCTCCGGCTGTGACGAGGTGTCTAGGATCAGTAGGTACATCCCACGGCTACTTCTAGTTGCGGTGTTGAGTTCAGGGTCCGCGGTCAGTATAGATACCACCTTCTCCAGAGTACGTCCAATGTTACTCCTGGGCCACCAGATCATAACAGTACAACTGGCCAACAATGAGTTAACTGCATCTCAGAAGAAGGGAAAGAAAGTGCTGAGCCATTTTTTTTTCTGTACTCTGTTGTTGTTTTTTTATGGTGGGGTTCCCCACGCCTGCTGGTTTGAGTGATTCTATGTCTCTGGCCATTCAAATTGATCGGCGCTTGCGTGAGTGCAGAGTTGTGCACACTATGGCGTTGTCTTCCGAGCGGAGTCCTGAGCCTATGCAATGTGATAGGATTGTGTCTAGAGCTGAACGACAAGGATTCAGACGTCAGAATGGGTTGTGTTTTTACTGCGGCGATTCTGCTCATGTTATTTCTGATTGCCCTAAGCGTGTCAAGAGAATTGCTAGTTCTGTTACCATCAGTACTGTACAACCTAAATTTCTGTTATCTGTGACCCTGATCTGCTCATTATCGCCATTTTCTGTCATGGCATTTGTGGATTCAGGCGCCGCTTTAAATTTAATGGACTTAGAATTTGCCAGACGTTGTGGGTTTCCCTTACAGCCTTTGCAGAGTCCTATCCCTTTGAGGGGTATTGATGCTACACCATTGGCTAAAAATAAACCTCAGTTTTGGACACAGTTAACCATGTGCATGGCGCCAGCCCATCAGGAAGATTGTCGTTTTCTGGTGTTGCATAATCTGCATGATGTTATTGTGCTGGGTTTCCCATGGTTACAGGTGCATAATCCGGTATTAGATTGGAAATCTATGTCTGTGACTAGTTGGGGTTGTCAGGGGGTTCATAGTGACGTTTCTTTGATGTCAATTTCCTCCTCCCCCTCTTCTGAAGTTCCTGAGTTTTTGTCAGATTTCCAGGATGTAGTTGATGAGCCCAAGTCCAGTTCCCTTCCACCGCATAGGGACTGTGATTGTGCTATTGACTTGATTCCAGGCTGTAAGTTCCCTAAGGGCCGACTTTTCAACCTGTCTGTGCCAGAACATGCCGCCATGCGGAGTTATGTTAAGGAGTCTTTGGAGAAGGGGCATATTCGGCCATCTTCTTCTCCATTGGGAGCAGGTTTCTTTTTTGTTGCCAAGAAGGATGGCTCCTTGAGACCCTGTATTGATTATCGCCTCTTGAATAAGATCACGGTCAAATTCCAATACCCTTTGCCTTTGCTCTCTGATTTGTTTGCCAGGATTAAGGGTGCTAGTTGGTTTACTAAGATTGACCTTCGAGGGGCATATAATCTTGTTCGTATTAAGCAGGGCGACGAATGGAAAACTGCGTTCAATACGCCCGAGGGCCATTTTGAATACCTTGTGATGCCATTCGGACTCTCTAATGCTCCATCTGTGTTTCAGTCCTTCATGCATGATACATTTCGGAATTATCTTGATAAATTCATAATTGTATATTTGGATGATATTTTGATTTTTTCGGATGATTGGGAGTCTCATGTGAAACAAGTCAGGATGGTATTTCAGATCCTTCGTGATAATGCCTTGTTTGTGAAGGGGTCTAAGTGCCTCTTTGGAGTACAGAAGGTTTGTTTTTTGGGCTTCATTTTTTCTCCCTCATCTATAGAAATGGATCCGGTTAAGGTTCAGGCCATTCATGATTGGATCCAGCCCACATCCGTGAAGAGCCTTCAGAAATTTTTGGGCTTTGCTAATTTTTATCGCCGTTTCATTGCCAACTTCTCCAGTGTGGTTAAACCCCTGACCGATTTGACAAAGAAAGGCGCTGATGTTACTAATTGGTCCTCTGCGGCCGTTTCTGCCTTTCAGGAGCTTAAACGCCGATTTACTTCTGCCCCTGTGTTGCGTCAGCCGGATGTTTCTCTTCCTTTTCAGGTTGAGGTTGATGCTTCTGAGATTGGGGCAGGGGCCGTTTTGTCTCAGAGGAATTCTGATGGTTCCTTGATGAAACCGTGTGCCTTCTTCTCTCGAAAATTTTCGCCTGCGGAACGCAATTATGATGTCGGTAATCGTGAGTTGTTGGCTATGAAGTGGGCATTTGAGGAGTGGCGACATTGGCTTGAGGGGGCTAAACACCGTATTGTGGTCTTAACCGATCATAAGAATCTGATTTACCTCGAGTCTGCCAAACGGCTGAATCCTAGACAGGCTCGATGGTCCCTGTTTTTCTCCCGTTTTGATTTTGTTCTTTTGTATCTTCCGGGTTCTAAGAATGTTAAGGCTGATGCCCTCTCTAGGAGTTTTTTGCCTGATTCCCCTGGGGTCCGTGAGCCGGTCGGCATTCTGAAGGAGGGGGTGATTCTTTCTGCCATCTCCCCTGATCTACGACGGGTTCTTCAGGAATTTCAGGCTGATAAACCTGACCGCTGTCCAGTGGGGAAACTGTTTGTTCCTGATAGATGGACTAGCAAAGTGATTTCTGAGCTTCACTGTTCTGTGTTGGCTGGCCATCCTGGGATTTTTAGTACCAGAGATTTGGTTAGTAGGTCATTTTGGTGGCCTTCTTTGTTACGGGATGTGCGCTCCTTTGTGCAGTCCTGTGGGACTTGTGCGCGGGCCAAACCTTGCTGCTCACGCACCAGTGGGTTGCTTTTGCCTTTGCCGGTCCCTGAGAGGCCTTGGACGCATATTTCTATGGATTTTATTTCAGATCTTCCGGTTTCCCAGAGGATGTCGGTTATCTGGGTGGTTTGTGACCGGTTTTCTAAGATAGTTCATTTGGTACCTTTGCCTAAATTGCCTTCCTCTTCTGAGTTGGTTCCGTTGTTTTTTCAGCATGTGGTTCGTTTGCATGGCATTCCGGAGAATATTGTGTCCGATAGAGGTTCCCAGTTTGTTTCCAGGTTTTGGCGGGCCTTTTGTGCTAGGCTGGGCATTGATTTGTCTTTTTCTTCCGCATTTCATCCTCAGACAAATGGCCAAACCGAGCGAACTAACCAGACTTTGGAAACTTATTTGAGATGCTTTGTGTCTGCCGATCAGGATGATTGGGTGGCTTTCTTGCCATTGGCCGAGTTTGCCCTTAATAATCGGGCTAGTTCTGCTACCTTGGTTTCACCTTTTTTTTGTAATTCTGGGTTTCATCCTCGTTTTTCTTCGGGGCAGGTTGAGCCTTCTGATTGTCCTGGGGTGGACTCTGTGGTTGACAGGTTGCAGCAAATTTGGGCTCATGTTGTGGACAATTTGGTCTTGTCTCAGGAGGAGGCTCAGCGTTTTGCTAACCGTCGGCGGCGTGTGGGTTCCCGGCTTCGGGTTGGGGATTTGGTCTGGTTGTCTTCCCGTCATGTTCCTATGAAGGTTTCTTCCCCTAAGTTCAAGCCTCGGTTTATTGGTCCTTATAGGATTTCAGAGATTATCAATCCAGTGTCTTTTCGTTTGGCCCTTCCAGCCTCTTTTTCCATCCACAATGTTTTTCATAGATCTTTGTTGCGGAAATATGTGGTACCCGTCGTTCCCTCTGTTGATCCTCCTGCCCCGGTGTTGATTGATGGGGAGTTGGAGTATGTTGTTGAGAAGATCTTGGATTCTCGTTTTTCAAGGTGGAGGCTTCAGTATTTTGTCAAGTGGAAGGGTTATGGCCAGGAGGATAATTCTTGGGTTGTTGCCTCTGATGTTCATGCTGACGATTTGGTTCGTGCCTTTAATTTGGCTCGTCCTGATCGGCCTAGGGGCTCTGGTGAGGGTTCGGTGACCCCTCCTCAAGGGGGGGTACTGTTGTGAATTCTGTTCTTGGGCTCCCTCCGGTGGTTATAAGTGGTAGCGCTGCTGTCTGTCCTTCACAGCAGTTATCAGGTGTGTACACTCTGGACTGGGCTATTTAGTCTGGCCTCACCCTTTAGTCAGTGCCAGTTGTCCATTGTATTCTGGAGGATTCACATCCCTTCATGGTTTCTCCTGCTTCCTGGTCTTTTCACCAAGATAAGTTCTGCTTGTTTTTGCAGCCCACATTTTGTGGGCCTCATTGTTCAGTGCATTTCATGTTTTTTCTTGTCTAGCTTAATCTGTGTAAGGATTTATGCAGTCAAGCTGGAATCTCTGGAGAGGCAGATATACCCTCCATATCTTTAGTTAGATGTGGAGTTTTGTATTTTCTGTGGTGGATATTTTCCTAGTATTTTAATACTGACCGCATAGTTCTCTGTCCTATCTTTCCTATTTAGCTAGATTGGCCTCCTTTGCTAAATCCTGTTTTCAGCCTGGGTATGTTTCTTCCTCTTCTCTCACAGTCAATATTTGTGGGGG
This sequence comes from Ranitomeya variabilis, assembly GCF_051348905.1. NCBI lineage: Eukaryota > Metazoa > Chordata > Amphibia > Anura > Dendrobatidae > Ranitomeya > Ranitomeya variabilis. The sequence goes on along the minus strand of NC_135232.1, from coordinate 652,152,260 downwards.
GCTGCCTATCCTTTGGGAATTTTCTCTGAGGCGAGATAGTTTTCCCTTTTCTATCTATAGGGTTAATTAGTCCTCCGGCTGTGACGAGGTGTCTAGGATCAGTAGGTACATCCCATGGCTACTACTACTTGCGGTGTTGAGTTCAGGGTCCGTGGTCAGTATAGATACCACCTTCTCCAGAGTACGTCCAATGTTACTCCTGGGCCACCAGATCATAACATGCCACACACAGGACTGGCACTAATGCAGATTTGCCAATCTTAATTTCCCAATTTATTTTTTTTTAGGGGAGAATGAGGAAAAAATCAGGCACACTGTTATACAGTAGGATTTCTGTGGCAGAAAAAGAAAGACAGATGCCACACACAGGACTGGCACTAATGCAGATTTGCCAATCTTAATCTCCCACTTGTTTTTTTTTTATGGGAGAATTAGGAAGAAATCAGGCACACTGTTATACAGTAGGTTTTCTGTGGCAGAGAAAGAAAGACAGATGCCACACACAGGACTGGCACTAATGCAGATTTGCCAATCTTAATCTCCCAATTTTTTTTTTTTATGGGAGAATGAGGAAAAAATCAGGCACACTGTTATACAGTAGGTTTTCTGTGGCAGAAAAAGAAAGACAGATGCCACACACAGGACTGGCACTAATGCAGATTTGCCAATCTTAATCTCCCAATTTTTTATTTTTTATGGGAGAATGAGGAAAAAATCAGGCACACTGTTATACAGTAGGTTTTCTGTGGCAGAAAAACAAAGACAGATGCCACACACAGGACTGGCACTAATGCAGATTTGCCAATCTTAATCTCCCAATTTGTTTTTTTTTTAGGGGAGAATGGGGAAAAAATCAGGCACACTGTTATACAGTAGGATTTCTGTGGCAGAAAAAGAAAGACAGATGCCACACACAGGACTGGCACTAATGCAGATTTGCCAATCTTAATCTCCCACTTGTTTTTTTTTTATGGGAGAATTAGGAAGAAATCAGGCACACTGTTATACAGTAGGTTTTCTGTGGCAGAAAAACAAAGACAGATGCCACACACAGGACTGGCACTAATGTAGTTTTGCCAATTTTAATCTGCCCCTTTTTTTTTTTTCAGGGAGACTAGTGAATAAATCTGGGCCACTGTATTACAGTATATTTTCTGTGGCAGAAAGTGGCTTGAAGAGATATACCAAAAAAAAAAAAAAAAGGGACTGTACTACAATTACTATCTCCCTACAGTAATAATAAATAATAATAATAATAATTTTATTTATATAGCGCCAACATATTCCGCAGCGCTTTACAACTTATAGAGGGGACTTGTACAGACAATAGACATTACAGCATAACAGAAATCACAGTTCAAAACAGATACCAGGAGGAATGAGGGCCCTGCTCGCAAGCTTACAAACTATGAGGAAAAGGGGAGACACGAGAGGTGGATGGTAACAATTGCTTTAGTTATTTGGACCAGCCATAGTGTAAGGCTCAAGTGTTCATGTAAAGCTGCATGAACCAGTTAACAGCCTAAGTATGTAGCAGTACAGTCACAGAGGCTATTGACTGCATAAAGTGTATGAGAACATGTAGAACAGTATATGTGTATTAGAACAGTAATAAGTGTATGAGAACAGTAATCTCAGAAAAGTGTGGCAGGCAGCAATAAAAAGGACTGCTGCACACAAAAGTCAAAAGTGTGGACAAACAAACAAGATAGCTGTGCAGAAAGGAAGGAGCAACAGGATTTGTGCTTTGAAAAAAGCAGTTGGTTTGCACAGCGGCGTACACACAGCAATGCAGCTATCAGGGAGCCTTAGAACCTACAGAGCTGATGAAGAGAAATCTAGCCTCCACTGTCCCTGCAAAGAAAAGGTGGTGTTGGACAGTGGAAATCGGTACAGCACAAGCGGTTTTGGGGTCAATTTACCCTGCCTAACACTATCCCTGCTTCTGACGAAGCGGCAGCATCCTCTCCCTACGCTCAGATCAGCAGCAGTAAGATGACGGTCGGCGGGAATGCCCCTTTATAGCCCCTGTGACGCCGCAGAAAGCAAGCCAATCACTGCCATGCCCTTCTCTAAGATGGTGGGGACCAGGGCCTATGTCATCACGCTGCCCACACTCTGCGTGCACCTTCATTGGCTGAGAAATGGCGCTTTAAGCGTCATAGGAAACGCGACTTTGGCGCTAAGATCGTGTACCGCATGGCCGATCCCACGCTGGGATCGGATCGGGTTTCATGAAACCCGACTTTGACAAAAGTCGGCGACTTTTGAAAATAACCGATCCGTTTCGCTCAACCCTACTCAGGGGTATTAAAAGCCGTCTTCCACTCATCACCTTGACGGACTCTTATGAGGTTGTACGCCCCCCTGAGGTCAAGCTTGGTAAACCACTTAGCACCTGCCACCTGGTTGAACAAATCCGGTATCAATGGCATAGGGTATGGATCACGAACCGTAATCTAGTTTAACTCCCTGAAATCCAGACACGGCCGTAGTCCACCATCTTTCTTCTTAACGAAGAAGAACCCTGCTGCCACTGGTGAGGATGAAGGCCTGATGTGCCCTTTGCTTAAACTTTCAGCAATGTAATCCTTTAGCGCTTGTCTCTCCGGAACGGAGATGTTAAACATCCTTGCTTTAGGCAATTTGGCCCTTGGTTTAAACCTGATAGTACAGTCATAGGAGCGATGTGGTGGCAACTCTGAACAACCCTTCTCAGAGAACACATCCACAAAATCCAGAAGTGACTCAGGAACGCTTGAAGTCACAGCAGAAACACATGTGGCCAAGCAATTCTCCTGACAGAAATCACTCCACTGAATTATGTCCTGAGTTTTCCAGTCAATAACCGGGCTCTGTGTAGACAACCATGGAAAACCCAGAACCAATTGTGCCGGAAGACTCTTGAGCACCTTACATGTAACCTGCTCGAAATGAAGAACCCCAATGTGGAGTTTAACCTCAGCCACAAACTCAGTAATCTCCCCCTGTGGGAGAGGAGCAGAATTGATGGTGACCACGCGGATAGGATGAGGCAGTTTTTCGATCCTAAAACCAGCAGTGCGCGCAAACTCCTCATCAATGAGATTTGTGGCAGAACCACTATCCACAAAAACAGTGATTGGCAGCTCTCTGCCAGTGACAACAACTTTGGCAGGGAGCATGCACTGAGAAATCATCATGGAGGAAATACATAAGCTCAGATTGGACTCCTCCACACCCTCTGAGCTTAGAAGTTTTCCGCCGTTGCGTTTTTCTTTGACAGCAGAGGACAGATATTAATAAAATGACCAGTTTTACCACAGTAAAAACAGGCTCCCTGCTTCCTGAGTACAGGGGCTCGATGCTTAACGTGATACCCCTGCGATTTGCCTAGGTTCCGTGGGCTCACCTGCAGCAACCTCACGTGAACCTAAACCTTCTCCCACAGGCGGCGTCTCATGATCCCCCTGACGCAAACGGTGATCAATGCGGACAACAAGACTCATAGCGGAATCTAGTGAAGCAGGAGTCTCGTACATCAGGAGGGCTTTTTTAACCCTATCAGAAACTCCATGAATAAAGTGACTCCGCAGCGCAGGATCATTCCACTGTGTGTCGACCACCCAACGGCGAAATTCAGAACAGTAATCCTCTGCAACACGCTCCCCCTGGCGAATAGTGCGTATCTTAGATTCTGCTAGAGCCATTCTGTCCGGATCGTCATAAATGTGTCCTAGAGCAGAAAAAAACTCTCCACTGAGTTAAATGTAGCAGAATCAGACGGCGAAGAAAACGCCCATGCTTGGGGATCCCCGCTTAATAATGACAACACCAGGCCCACACGCTGAGCCTCATTACCGGAGGAGATCGGGCGCATATGGAAATACAGTTTGCAAGCTTCACGAAAAGAAACAAATTTACTGCGTTCCCCAGCAAACTTTTCAGGCAAAGGAAACTTAGGCTCAGCAACTTTACCTGTAACTCCGGCTTGCACATTAGATACTGCTAGTCCCTGTTGCTGCACTGCCCCCCTCAACTCAGTGACCTGTAGGGACAGCGCCTCCAACTAGCGGGTTATGGAAATCATGGGATCTATGGAAATAATGTTGGCCGATTATAATGTCACGGGAGACCTAGGTAGGAAAAAGCTAATAACCCGGGCCCCTGTGATTTCCCTCAGACTAGGGAAACCCTGACTGACCCTCTCCCAGAGTTTACACTGATGGTGTGCATGTCTGGGCCTCCACCCTCGCCCTATCTCCTGTTTCAACCCTAGGCTGAAACCACCACCCACCACCAGTGAAGAGACCATACTCCAATACCCACAGTTAGCACAGACAAGGATAACGGAAAAATAAGCACCACGCTGCAGTCACTCAGGAATACACTATAAATGCAAAGGGCAAAACAAATACAAATATGGGAAGGAGAAAATAAGACAAAGGGAAATACACCACCAGCAACGATACTCCAACTACTAGCTCACCACTCCAGACCGAGATAACCATGCACAAGACAGAAGCTATAATCGGCGACGCCCAATGTTCAGGAGAACTATTTAAAGGCAGTGGGCATGGCCCAGCTTCCAATCCGAGCACCAGGTAAATTAACCCCGGACCAGCTAGATAAAATCTAGCCGACGCCTATGAGCGCATAGTGGACAAAAGCGGAATTACCGCTGTCTGCTCCATACTGTATAATGGCCCCACATGATGTTCCATACTGTATAATGGCCACACATGATGCTCCATACTGTATAATGGCCACACATGATGCTCCATACTGTATAATGGCCACACATGATGCTCCATACTGTATAATGGCCTCACATGATGCTCCATACTGTATAATGGCCACACATGATGCTCCATACTGTATAATGGCCCCACATGATGCTCCATACTGTATAATGGCCACACAGTGCTCCATACTGCATAATAGCCACACATGATGCTCCATACTGTATAATGGCCACACAGTGCTCCATACTGTATAATGGCCCCACAGTGCTCCATACTGTGTAATGGCCACACATGATGCTCCATACTGTATAGTGGCCCCACATGAAGCTCAATACTGTATAATGCCCACACAATGCTCCATTCTATAAAATGGCCCCACATGATGCTCAATACTGTTTAATGGCCACACATGATGCTCAATACTGTATAATGGCCACATATGATGCTCCATACTGTATAATGGCCACGCAGTGCTCCATACTGTATAATGGCCCCACATGATGCTGGGTACAGTATAAGGGCCCCACATGATGCTGCATACTGTATAATGGCCACATATAGTTAACCCACCCCCATCATTGCCTTCTCCCCAACCCCCATCTTTGCCTTCTCCATCACCACACACACCTCTCACTGCGTTCCCTCACAACAGCCGGCAGCTTACTCTCCCATGGCGCTGAATGATGTCATCCTGCCACGCTGCTGACTACTCATGTCGCTGCAGCTCCGGTACACCACCGATAAAGACCCCTCCGTGTCTCCTGTGCCAGTCAGTGTCAGAGCGATGAGCATTATCTCTGCTCTCATCCGACACAGGTAGCGATCGCGAAAGCAGTTTAAAGCGGCAGTACATTTTGTCTGAGGCCATGCGGGAAAAGGAGGATCCCGGCCGGGACAGCGGGACAGAGTCTCAAAATAGGGACTGTCCCGCTGGATCCGGGATGGTTGGAAGTTATGCTCACGTGACGCCGCTCTGTACACACAAACAGCTCCGCTTCGTACACCTCGTACACATGTGGCTCCACTCTGTACACCTAGTACACATGCGGCTCCGCTCCGTACACCTCATAAACACGTGGCCCCGCTCCGTACACCTCGTACACACGGCTCCACTCCGTACACCTCATAAACACGCGGCCCATCTCCGTACACCTCATACACATGTGATTCCGCTCCGTGCACCTCGTACACACGCGATTCCGCTCTGTACACCTCATACACACATGGCCCTGCTCCGTAAACCTCATACACACAGGGCTCCACTCCGTACACCTCGTACACATGCGGCTCCGATCCGTACACCTTGTACACACGCGGCTCCGATCCTTACACTTCTTACAAACACGCGGCTCCGATGCGTTCACTTCGTACAGAAGCGGCTCCGCTCCGTACACCTCATACACACGTGTTATGATCCTTAGTGGTTGAGGATCACAAATTACTCCAGCTAAGTAACAAACATAGGACAAGCTCTAGGGAGGTGGCAAACTGGACTGACCGCAAATCTGAACCTATCCAAACACACTAGAAGTAGCCGGTGAACGTGCCTAAAAAATCCTAGACGTCTCGAGCCAGCCTGAGGAACTAACTACCCCTAGAGAGAAAGAAAGACCTCTCTTGCCTCCAGAGAAATAATCCCCAAAGATATAGAAGCCCCCAACAGATAATAACGGTGAGGTAAGAGGAAGGCACATACACAGGGGTGAAAGCAGATTCAGCAAATGAGGCCCACTAATACTAGATAGCAGAAAATAGAAAAGGGAATCTATGCGGTCAGTAAAAAACCCTTACAAAATATCCACACTGAGATTTCAAGAACCCCCACACCAACTCACGGTGTGGGGGGAGAAATTCAGTCCCCTAGAGCAACCAGCAAGCGAGGAAATCACATTTTAGCGAGCTGGACTAAAAACATAATGAACACTGATAATCAAAAAATGATCAAACAAAAACTTAGCTTGTCTTGGAGAGACTGGGAGCAAGGTAGACACAAGGAATCTGAAGAGCACTGAATACATTGATAGCAGGCAAGGAACTGAGTATCCAGGTGAGCTAAATAAGAAACCAACCAAGGATAACGAACCAGCTGATGCTGCAACCTGCAGAAAGACAACACTACACAGTACCGCTTGTGACCACTAGAGGGAGCCCAAAAATAGAGTTCACAACACACGCGGCTCCAATCCGTACACCTTGTACACACACGGCTTTGCTCAGTACACCTGATACACACGTGGCTCCTCTCTGTACACCTCGTACACACATGGCTCTGATACATCCACACTGTAAACCCTTCTTGACCCCACACATAAACTTACCCTCATCTAGCACCATGGCAACCAGCACAGCAGAGTCCTGCATACACGGAGGCCCCTGATCATGTGATCCCTGACTCCTCCCCTCCTGTGATCTCATCACAAGTCCCCTGCACACAGGGCAGCCATCCAGATGTTGTACAAAGAAAAGCTGCAGAGGAAGTTTTAAGACGTCTCTTAGCAACCAGTCGGTGAATGAATAATGGATCACAGTCAGTGCAGTGCGGGAAAAGTAAGATCCTGGCCAAGACAGAGGGCAGACTCTCAAAATCGGGACTGCCCCACTGGATCAGGGACGGTTGGGAGGTCTGCTAAGATGGCGGCAGAACCACTGAGGTTTGAGGCGAAGACACAACAGGAAAAAGGAGGCGGTCGTCCTCAAGTGTCTTTTCAGTCGTTTTTGTGGCGTCTTTCTTTCACTATAATTTACACTCATTTGCAAATTAAGCCGCCCGAAGAATGCGCATGTCACCTACCGGCCTCAGAAGTGACAGTGGCGCTATTTCAGGTGGATTCCACTCCTAGGACTCCGTATGTGCACACCCTAATGACAGTTTGTAGAGACCGTTATCAAGTTTCCTGGTGCCCTTTCCTTTAAGGGAACCGGTCCTGTTGAAAATGGTCTCCGATCCGCAGGCAGGATGTTATAGAGCAGAACATAATCAGGTTGATGAACATTTTTAAAAAAAATAAATTCAGTAAAGTTTGTATTTTTCATGGTCTTTTAATCCATCATCCGTTTGTGTGCTGTGTCTGACAAGTGCGAACAGAACCATATCTAGCAAGCTTTTTTCATGGTATTTTAATCCATCACTCCTATGGGGTTTTTTTTTTCTTCTTCTCTTTTTGGTTTCTGTTTTAAAGTGTTCAAAGCTTTTCTTTTTTCCCACTGTTTTATGGCCTTGTGCAGCACTGTTTTAAGGTACCGTCACACTAAGCGACGCTGCAGCAATACAGACAACGATGCCGATCGCTGCAGCGTCGCTGTTTGGTCGCTGGAGAGCTGTCACACAGACCGCTCTCCAGCGACCAACGATGCCGAGGTCCCTGGGTAACCAGGGTAAACATCGGGTTGCTAAGCGCAGGGCCGCGCCCTAACAGCAGAGCGGTGACGTCAGCGCTGTGCTGTGCTTTCACTTTACGGCCGGCGCTCAGTCAGTGCAGGAAGCGGACGCCGGGGGACGCGAAGGTGAGTATGTAGTGTTTGTTTTTTTACATTTTACACTGGTAACCAGGGTAAACATCGGGTTACTAAGCGCGGCCCTGCGCTTAGTAACCCGATATTTACCCTGGTTACCATTGTAAAACATCGCTGGTATCGTTGCTTTTGCTGTCAAACACAACGATACACGGTGATCTGACGACCAAACAAAGTTCTGAACTTTAATCAACGACCAGCGATATCACAGCAGGATCCTGATCGCTGCTGCGTGTCAAACACAACGATATGGCTATCCAGGACGCTGCAACGTCACGGATCGCTAGCGATATCGTTTAGTGTGACGGTACCTTTAAAGTGTTCAAAGCTTTTCTTTTTTCCCACTGTTTTATGGCCTTGTGCAACATTGGTTGTTTACCCCTCATGGTAATGCCTGCTCTGGCCTTATGCTAATTGCTTAATTGCTGATTGTGGCTATTTGGTGCCTGATGGTAGCAGTCATTTAATTTCATATATATTTAGTCTGGTTGGGATAGCACACGCGCGGGGTCGCGTGTGCAACAGATATTAAGTGCAACAGGATCAATTGCTTGGCAGTTAGACAATGGCAGTTGGACAGGGCAGGAGACAGGTAAGGTGCATAAGTTATCCAAAAAATCATGCTTCTTGGTCAGCCATACTACATTATGCATTTATCATATCTATCTGCTTCTTATTTGTTTTTACTTCTGCTTTCTCACAACTCGCCCGCCCTTTAACACATTCTGTGCACTCTCTCCATATCCACCCCTCCCTTCTCCCCTCTCCCATGTATAACTCTGAGGCTCTACTGACATTTCTTACCCACTCCAAACCATCAAATACCTCCATGCAGCACTCAAAACGTTCATACAAATCATCCCACCACTTGCTCTTTCTGTTTTTTCTCCTTTTACTAGTTGCAGGCGACATCTCCCCCAACCCTGCATATAGAAACCCTGCTAATCTTATTAACATTCAGTGCATGCCTTCTCCTATCGCTTTCAACTGTGCTCTCTGGAATGCATGGTCTGTGTGTAACAAACTAACTTACATTCACAATTTCTTCTTCTCTAATTCCCTTAACCTTCTGGCTATTACAGAAACCTGGATCCAGCATTCAGACACCACCGCCGCTGCTGCTCTCTCGTTTGGTGGGCTGAAATTTTCACATACCTCCAGACCTGAGAACAGACATGGTGGAGGTGTTGGTTTGCTCCTTTCATCACAATGTGCTTTCCAGGTCACCCCTCTGGTTACCTCACTTACATTTCCTTCCATCGAAGTCCACGCCGTCAGACTCTTTAAGCCCTTCTCCTTGCAAGTGGCTGTTGTTTATTGCCCTCCAGGCTCCTCCTGCCAGTTTCTAGACCACTTTGCCACATGGCTTACTCACTTTCTATCCTGTGACATCCTCGCCCTCATCATGGGTGACTTTAATATCCCCATCAATGATCCCCTCTCCCAATCTGCCTCTCATCTTCTTTCTCTAACTTCTTCATTCGGCCTCTCAGTTTACGAATTCTCCTACGCATGAGGATGGGAATACTCTGGACCTTGTTTTCTCCCGTCCAGGCTCTCTGCACAACTTTATTAACTCCCCTCTCCCGCTCTCGGACCACAACCTTCTTTCCTTCTCTGTCAAGAATTGTCTCCCCACCCGGGACACCCCCACTTATCACACTTATCGGAATACACGTACCATTAATACCCAGCAGTTTATGGACAATCTCCACACATCTTTAGCCCCCATCTCCTCCCTCTTCTGTCCAGACTTAGCATTGTCACACATCAATAATACACTGAAGAATGCCCGATATGAAGCAGCACCTTCTACGCTCAGAAAGACCCGACACAGACAACGGCAGCCATGGCACACTATGCAAACATGCTTTCTTCAGCATTGCTCAAGGTGTGCAGAGCGGCAGTGGAGAAAATGTCTCTTAGCAGAAGACTTCATCCACTATAAGTTCATGCTCAAAACCTATAACTCTGCCCTTCATCTGGCCAAACAATCCTACTTCACCACCCTCATCACCTCACTATCCAACAACCCAAAATGACTTTTTGAAACCTTAAACTCCCTCCTGAAACCTAAAGTACAGGCCCTCATCACCAATCTCAGCGGTGAGGATCTGGCCACTTATTTCCTAGAAAAAATCAACCACATCCATCAGGATATCTCAGCCCAATCTCCTCACTGCCTGGATCCCCTTCCCTGCCGCACCTCAAGCTCACTAGACATCTTTGAGCCTGTTTCAGAAGAAGTTTCTAAGCTCCTCGCTTCTGCTCGGCCTACAACCTGCAACAGTGATCCCATTCCTTCACATCTCCTGCAGTCTCTCTCACCAGTGGTCACCACTCACCTGAATATTTAACCTCTCTCTTTCTTCAGGTATCTTTCCCTCCTCATTTAATCATAACCCCTTTACTTGAAAAGCCATCCCTGAACCAGAACTGCACTGCTAACTACAGACCTGTCTCTAACCTTTCCTTTATCTCTAAACTCCTGGAACGCTTGGTCCACTCCCGTCTAATCTGCTATCTCTCGGATAACTCTCTTCTCGACCCGTTACAATCTGGTTTCCGCTCTTTACACTCCACTGAAACTGCCCTCACTAAAGTCTCTAATGATCTAATAACAGCTAAATCCAAAGGTCATTGCTCCCTGCTGATTCTCCTGGATCTCTCCGCAGCATTCGACACTATGGATCACCAGCTCCTCCTCACTATGCTTCGCTCTATAAGCCTCAAGGACACAGCTGTCATGATCTCCATGGCCAGAGAACTAGCATAAGCCTATATAGGAACAAGCTCTTGGAAGATGGTAACTGTACTGACCATGAACTAAACCTTACCGCACAACTAGAAGTAGCCAGGTAGCATGTCCTACTTTTTATCCCTATATGCCCAGCGCCGGCCGGAGAACTAAATAATGCTAGCAGAGGGAAATATAAGACCTGACTCACCTCTAGAGAAATGCCCAAAAAGGAGACAGAGGCCCCCCACATATATTGGCGGTGATTTTAGATGAAATAACAAACGCAGCAGGAAAATAGTTTTAGCAAATTTGAGGTCCGCTTTCTAGATAGCAGAAGACAGAAAGCACACTTTCATGGTCAGTAGAAAACCCTAACAAAACACCATCCAGAAATTACTTTAGGACTCTGGCATTAACTCATAATACCAGAGTGGCAATTCCTGATCAACAAGAGCTTTCCAGACACAGTAACGAAACTGCAGCTGTGAACTGGAACCAAAAAACAAAAACAAACAAGGACGAAAGTCCAACTAATCTAGTAGATGTCTGGGAGCAGGAACAAGCACAGAGAGGCTTCTGATAACATTGTTGACCGGCAAGCAACTAACAGAGAAGCCAGGTTATATAGCGACACCCAGATCTGATGAGAACAGGTGAACAGGAAAGATGATGACACAAGTTCAATTCCACCAGTAGCCACCGGGGGAGCCCAGAATCTAAATTCACAACAGTACCCCCCCCTCAAGGAGGGGGCACCGAACCCTCACCAGAACCACCAGGGCGATCAGGATGGGCCCTATGAAAGGCACGAACCAGATCGGAGGCATGAACATCAGATGCAGTGACCCAAGAATTATCCTCCTGGCCGTATCCCTTCCACTTGACCAGATACTGGAGTCTCCGTCTGGAAACACGGGAGTCTAGGATTTTCTCCACAACGTACTCCAACTCACCCTCAACCAACACCGGAGCAGGAGGCTCAACGGAAGGCACAACCGGTGCCTCATACCTGCGCAATAACGACCGATGAAAAACGTTATGAATAGAAAAGGATGCAGGGAGGTCTAAACGGAAGGAAACAGGGTTAAGAATCTCCAATATTTTATACGGACCGATGAACCGAGGCTTAAACTTAGGAGATGAGACCCTCATAGGGACAAAACGAGAAGACAACCACACCAAATCTCCAACACAAAGCCGAGGACCAACACGACGGTGACGGTTGGCAAAAAGCTGAGTCTTCTCCTGGGACAACTTCAAATTGTCCATCACCTGCCCCCAGATATGATGCAATCTCTCCATCACCGCATCCACTCCAGGACAATCCGAGGATTCCACCTGACCGGAGGAAAATCGAGGATGGAACCCCGAATTACAGAAAAACGGGGACACCAAGGTGGCAGAGCTGGCCCGATTATTGAGGGCGAACTCCGCCAATGGCAAAAAAGCAACCCAATCATCCTGGTCAGCAGACACAAAACACCTCAGATATGTCTCCAGGGTCTGATTAGTCCGCTCGGTCTGGCCATTAGTCTGAGGGTGAAAAGCAGACGAAAAAGACAAATCTATGCCCATCCTAGCACAGAATGCCCGCCAAAATCTAGACACAAACTGGGTTCCTCTGTCAGAAACGATATTCTCAGGAATACCATGCAAACGAACAACATTTTGAAAAAACAGGGGAACCAACTCGGAAGAAGAAGGCAATTTGGGCAGGGGAACCAAATGGACCATCTTAGAAAAACGGTCACACACCACCCAGATGACAGACATCTTCTGGGAAACAGGCAGATCTGAAATAAAATCCATCGAGATGTGCGTCCAAGGCCTCTTAGGAATAGGCAAGGGCAACAATAATCCACTAGCCCGAGAACAACAAGGCTTGGCCCGAGCACAAACGTCACAAGACTGCACAAAGCCTCGCACATCTCGTGACAGGGAAGGCCACCAGAAGGATCTTGCCACCAAATCCCTGGTACCAAAAATTCCAGGATGACCTGCCAATGCAGAAGAATGCACCTCAGAGATGACTCTACTGGTCCAATCATCAGGAACAAACAGCCTATCAGGCGGACAACGATCCGGTCTATCCGCCTGAAACTCCTGCAAGGCCCGCCGCAGGTCTGGAGAAACGGCTGACAAAATAACTCCATCCTTAAGGATACCTGTGGGCTCAGAGTTGCCGGGTGAATCAGGCTCAAAACTCCTAGAAAGGGCATCCGCCTTAACATTCTTAGAACCCGGTAGGTATGACACCACAAAATTAAACCGAGAAAAAAATAATGACCAGCGCGCCTGTCTAGGATTCAGGCGCCTGGCGGTCTCAAGATAAATCAAATTTTTGTGGTCAGTCAATACCACCACCTGATGTCTGGCCCCCTCAAGCCAATGGCGCCACTCCTCAAACGCCCACTTCATGGCCAAAAGCTCCCGATTCCCAACATCATAATTCCGCTCAGCGGGCGAAAATTTACGGGAAAAGAAGGCACAAGGCCTCATCACGGAGCAGTCAGAACTTTTCTGCGACAACACTGCCCCAGCTCCGATCTCAGAAGCGTCGACCTCAACCTGAAAAGGAAGAGCCACATCAGGCTGACGCAACACAGGGGCAGAAGAAAAACGGCGCTTAAGCTCCTGAAAGGCCTCCACAGCATCAGGGGACCAATTAGCAACATCAGCACCCTGTCTAGTCAAATCGGTCAATGGCTTAACGACATCCGAAAAACCAGAAATAAATCGACGATAAAAGTTGGCAAAGCCCAAAAATTTCTGAAGACTTTTAAGAGAAGAGGGCTGCGTCCAATCACAAATAGCTTGAACCTTGACAGGATCCATCTCAATGGAAGAGGGAGAAAAAATATATCCCAAAAAGGAAATTCTCTGAACCCCAAATACGCACTTAGAACCCTTGACACACAGAGAATTAGACCGCAAAACCTGAAAAACCCTCTTAACTTGCTGGACATGAGAGTCCCAGTCATCCGAAAAAATCAGAATATCATCCAGATACACTATCATAAATTTATCCAAAAAATCGCGGAAAATATCATGCATAAAGGACTGGAAGACTGAAGGGGCATTAGAAAGACCAAAAGGCATCACCAAATACTCAAAGTGGCCCTCGGGCGTATTAAATGCGGTTTTCCACTCATCCCCCTGCCTGATCCGCACCAAATTATACGCCCCACGGAGATCAATCTTAGAGAACCACTTGGCCCCCTTTATGCGAGCAAACAAATCAGTCAGCAACGGCAATGGGTATTGATATTTAACCGTGATTTTATTCAAAAGCCGATAATCAATACATGGTCTCAAAGAGCCGTCTTTTTTTGACACAAAGAAAAAACCGGCTCCTAAGGGAGATGACGATGGACGAATATGTCCCTTTTCCAAGGACTCCTTTATATATTCTCGCATAGCAGCATGTTCAGGCACAGACAGATTAAATAAACGACCCTTTGGGTATTTACTACCCGGAATTAAATCTATAGCACAATCGCACTCACGGTGCGGAGGTAGTGAACCCAGCTTGGGTTCTTCAAAGACGTCACGATAATCAGACAGGAACTCAGGGATTTCAGAGGGAATAGATGATGAAATGGAAACCAAAGGTACGTCCCCATGAGTCCCCCTACATCCCCAGCTCAACACAGACATAGCTCTCCAGTCAAGGACTGGGTTGTGAGACTGCAGCCATGGCAATCCTAGCACCAAATCATCATGTAGATTATACAGCACCAGAAAACGAATAGTCTCCTGGTGATCCGGATTAATACGCATAGTTACTTGTGTCCAGTATTGTGGTTTATTATTAGCCAATGGGGTGGAGTCAATCCCCTTCAGAGGAATAAGAGTCTCCAAAGGCTCTAAATCATACCCACAACGATTGGCAAAGGACCAATCCATAAGACTCAAAGCGGCGCCAGAGTCGATATAGGCGTCCGTGGTAATAGATGACAAAGAGCAAATCAGGGTCACAGACAAAATAAATTTAGACTGTAAAGTGCCAATGGAAACGGATTTATCAAGCTTTTTAGTACGCTTAGAGCATGCTGATATAACATGAGTAGAATCCCCACAATAGAAACACAACCCATTTTTCCGTCTAAAATTCTGCCGCTCGCTTCTGGACAGAATTCTATCACACTGCATGCTTTCTGGCGTCTTCTCAGTGGACACCGCCAGATGGTGCACTGGTTTGCGCTCCCGCAGACGCCTATCGATCTGAATGGCCATTGTCATGGACTCATTCAGACCCGCAGGCACAGGGAACCCCACCATAACATCCTTAATGGCATCAGAGAGACCCTCTCTGAAAGTAGCCGCCAAGGCACACTCATTCCACTGAGTAAGCACAGACCATTTACGGAATCTTTGGCAGTAAATTTCAGCTTCATCTTGCCCCTGCGATAGGGACATCAAAGTTTTTTCTGCCTGAAGTTCCAAATGAGGTTCCTCATAGAGCAACCCCAAGGCCAGAAAAAACGCATCCACATTGCGCAACGCAGGATCCCCTGGTGCCAATGAAAAAGCCCAGTCTTGAGGGTCGCCGCGGAGCAAGGAAATCACAATCCCAACCTGCTGTGCAGGGTCTCCAGCAGAACGAGATTTCAGGGACAAAAATAACTTGCAATTATTTCTAAAATTCTGAAAGCCAGATCTATTCCCTGAGAAGAATTCCGGCAAAGGAATTCTCGGCTCTGATACCGGAGCATGAACAACAAAATCTTGCAAACTTTGTACTTTCGTGGCGAGATTATTCAAACCTGCAGTTACACTCTGAAGATCCATTATAGACAGGTGCACACAGAGCCATTCAAAGATTAGAAGGAGAGAGAAAAAAAAAGAAAGACTGCAGCATAGACAGACTGGCAAGTGATCCAATTAAGAGCACAAAAAAAAAAAAAAAAAAAAAAACTCTCAGCAGACTTCTTATTTCTCTCCTTTCTCAGCCAAGGATTTTAACCCTTTAGTGGGCCGGTCAAACTGTCATGATCTCCATGGCCAGAGAACTAGCATAAGCCTATATAGGAACAAGCTCTTGGAAGATGGTAACTGTACTGACCATGAACTAAACCTTACCGCACAACTAGAAGTAGCCAGGTAGCATGTCCTACTTTTTATCCCTATATGCCCAGCGCCGGCCGGAGAACTAAATAATGCTAGCAGAGGGAAATATAAGACCTGACTCACCTCTAGAGAAATGCCCAAAAAGGAGACAGAGGCCCCCCACATATATTGGCGGTGATTTTAGATGAAATAACAAACGCAGCAGGAAAATAGTTTTAGCAAATTTGAGGTCCGCTTTCTAGATAGCAGAAGACAGAAAGCACACTTTCATGGTCAGTAGAAAACCCTAACAAAACACCATCCAGAAATTACTTTAGGACTCTGGCATTAACTCATAATACCAGAGTGGCAATTCCTGATCAACAAGAGCTTTCCAGACACAGTAACGAAACTGCAGCTGTGAACTGGAACCAAAAAACAAAAACAAACAAGGACGAAAGTCCAACTAATCTAGTAGATGTCTGGGAGCAGGAACAAGCACAGAGAGGCTTCTGATAACATTGTTGACCGGCAAGCAACTAACAGAGAAGCCAGGTTATATAGCGACACCCAGATCTGATGAGAACAGGTGAACAGGAAAGATGATGACACAAGTTCAATTCCACCAGTAGCCACCGGGGGAGCCCAGAATCTAAATTCACAACACACAGCCCTCTCCTGGATCTCCTCCTACCTCTCTGACCGCTCCTTCACTGTATCTTTTGCCAGCTCCTCTTCCTCTCCTCGTCCCCTTACTATGGGGGTTCCGCAGGGCTCAGTCCTAGGCCCCCTCCTCTTCTCTCTATACACTGCCCCTATTGGACAAACAATCAGCAGATTTGGGTTCCAGTACGATCTCTATGCTGACGACACCCAATTATACACTTCTTCCCCTGACATCACCCCTACCCTAATTCAAAATACCAAGGATTGTCTGTCTGCTGTCTCTAACATCATGTCCTCCCTCTATCTGAAACTAAATCTCTCCAAAACGGAACTACTTGTGTTTCTCCCTGCTGCTAACCTCACTCTACCCAACATCGAAATTACCCTGGAGGGTTCAACCATAACTCCCAAGCAGCATGCCCGCTGTCTTGGGGTCATATTCGACACCGAACTTTCCTTTACTCCCTATATCCGATCACTCACTCGCTCCTGTCACCTGCATCTTAAAAACATAGAATCCGACCTTTTCTCACCTTTGAAACTGCTAAGACTCTTACTGTCGCTCTTATTCATTCTCGTCTGGACTACTGCAACTCTCTTCTGATCGGTCTCCCTCTTACCAAACTTTCTCCTCTCCAATCCATCTTGAATGTGGCAGCCAGGGTCATATTTCTGTCCAGCCGCTTCATCGATGCCTCCATCTTGTGACAGTCATTACACTGGCTACCCAATCGCTACAGGGTCCAGTATAAACTCATCTCTCTCACCCACAAAGCTCTCCACAGTTCTGCACTGCCTTATATCTCCTCTCTTATCTCTGTTGTGAATTAGACTTTTTGGCTCCCTCTTGTGGTTACTAGTGATATGACTCTGGGATTGTCTTTCCTCAGTTTGGCACCCACCTGGGTCGTTAGTCCAGGGGTGTTGCTATATAAACTTCCTGGATCCTTAGTCCAGTGCCTGGCATCGTTGTAACCAGATCCTTTCTGTTTGCTCCTGTCTGCTGATCCTGGTTCATGCAAAATTAAGCTAAGTCCTGCTTCTTTGTTTTTTGGTTATTTGCTTTGCTCTTATTTTTGTCCAGCTTGTACTAAATGTGACTCCTGACTTTGCTGGAAGCTCTAGGGGGCTGGTGTTCTCCCCCCGGGCCGTTAGACGGTTCGGGGGTTTTTGAATATCCAGCGTGGATATTTTGATAGGGTTTTTGCTGACCATATAAGTCATCTTACTATATTCTGCTATTAGCTAGTGGGCCTCTCTTTGCTAAATACCTAGCTCATTCTTACGTTTGTCTTTTCCTCTTACCTCACCGTTATTATTTGTTGGGGGCTTGTATCCAACTTTTGGGGTCTTTTCTATGGAGGCAAGAAAGGTCTTTCTTTTCCCTTCTAGGGTTAGTTAGTTCTCCGGCTGGCGCGAGACGTCTAGAACCAACGTAGGCACGTTCCCCGGCTGCTGCTATTTGTGGTGCTAGGATTAGATATATGGTCAGCTCAGTTACCACTGCCCTATGAGCTGGTTTTTTGTGTTTGCAGACTTAGTAATTATTTCTGAGACCCTCTGCCATTGGGGTCATAACAGTATGCCAGGCCAACATTAAATGTTTAATGCATTGCAAAAGTGGGATAATAAGAAAGGAAATTCTGAGTTTTTTTTTTTTTTTCCTCTCTTCCTCCCCTTTACCTCTGAGTGGCTTGTGCTTGCTGCAGACATGAATGTCCAGACCTTGATTACAAGTGTAGACCAGCTTGCTGCTCGTGTGCAGGGCATACAAGATTTTGTTACCAGTAGTCCATTGTCTGAACCTAAAATACCTATTCCTGAACTGTTTTCTGGAGACCGATTTAAGTTTAGGAATTTCAGGAATAATTGTAAATTGTTTCTATCTCTGAGACCCCGTTCATCTGGAGATTCAGCTCAGCAAGTTAAAATTGTTATCTCTTTTTTACGGGGCGACCCTCAGGATTGGGCTTTCTCGCTAGCGCCAGGAGATCCGGCATTGGCAAATATTGATGCGTTTTTTCTGGCGCTCGGATTGCTTTATGAGGAACCCAATCTTGAAGTTCAGGCAGAAAAAGCCTTGCTGGCTATTTCTCAGGGCCAGGATGAAGCTGAAGTGTATTGCCAAAAATTTCGGAAATGGTCCGTGCTTACTCAGTGGAACGAGTGTGCTCTGGCCGCAAATTTCAGAAATGGCCTTTCTGAAGCCATTAAGAATGTGATGGTGGGTTTCCCCATTCCTACAAGTCTGAATGATTCCATGGCGCTGGCTATTCAAATTGACCGGCGTTTGCGGGAGCGCAAAACCGCTAATCCTCTGGTGGTGTTGTCTGAACAAACACCTGATTTAATGCAATGTGATAGAATTCAGACTAGAAATGAGCTGAAAAATCATAGACGTCAGAATGGGTTGTGTTTTTACTGTGGTGATTCTACACATGTTATATCAGCATGCTCTAAACGCCTAACAAGGGTTGTTAGTCCTGTCGCCATTGGTAATTTGCAACCTAAATTTATTTTGTCTGTGACTTTAATTTGCTCATTGTCTTCTTACCCTGTTATGGCGTTTGTGGATTCAGGTGCTGCCCTGAGTCTTATGGATCTGTCATTTGCCAAGCGCTGTGGTTTTGTTCTTGAACCGTTGGTAAATCCTATTCCTCTTAGAGGTATTGATGCTACGCCATTGGCGGAAAATAAACCGCAGTTTTGGACGCAGGTAACCATGTGCATGACTCCTGAACATCGGGAGGTGATTCGTTTTCTTGTTCTGCATAAAATGCATGATTTGGTCGTTTTGGGTCTGCCATGGTTACAGACCCACAATCCAGTCTTGGATTGGAAGGCAATGTCTGTGTCAAGTTGGGGCTGTCAGGGAATTCATGCTGATTCCCCGCCGGTGTCTATTGCTTCCTCTACTCCTTCGGAAGTTCCTGAGTATTTGTCTGATTATCAGGATGTATTCAGCGAGTCCAGGTCCAGTGCTCTGCCTCCTCATAGGGACTGTGACTGCGCCATAGATTTGATTCCAGGTAGTAAATTTCCTAAGGGAAGACTATTTAATCTGTCTGTACCTGAGCATGCCGCAATGCGTTCGTATATCAAGGAGTCTCTGGAGAAGGGGCATATCCGTCCATCCTCTTCCCCTCTTGGTGCGGGATTCTTTTTTGTGGCCAAGAAGGACGGATCTTTGAGACCTTGTATTGACTATCGGCTTCTGAATAAAATCACTGTTAAATTTCAGTATCCTTTGCCTCTGTTGTCGGACTTGTTTGCCCGGATTAAAGGGGCCAAGTGGTTCACCAAGATAGATCTTCGTGGTGCGTACAACCTTGTGCGCATTAAGCAAGGAGATGAATGGAAGACAGCATTTAATACGCCCGAAGGTCATTTTGAGTACTTGGTGATGCCTTTTGGGCTCTCTAATGCTCCCTCAGTGTTTCAGTCCTTTATGCATGATATTTTCCGGAAGTATCTGGATAAATTTATGATTGTTTATCTGGATGATATTCTGGTTTTCTCTGAAGATTGGGACTCGCATGTAGAGCAGGTCAGGATGGTGTTTCAGGTTTTGCGTGAGAATGCTTTGTTTGTTAAGGGCTCAAAGTGTCTCTTTGGAGTACAGAAGGTTCCCTTTTTGGGGTTTATTTTTTCCCCTTCTGCTGTGGAGATGGACCCAGTCAAGGTCCGAGCTATTCATGATTGGACTCAACCCACGTCAGTTAAGAGTCTTCAGAAGTTCTTGGGTTTTGCTAACTTCTACCGTCGTTTTATCGCTAATTTTTCTAGCGTTGTTAAACCTTTGACGGATATGACCAAGAAAGGTTCTGATGTTGCTAACTGGGCTCCTGCAGCCGTGGAGGCGTTCCAAGAGTTGAAGCGCCGGTTTACTTCGGCGCCTGTTTTGTGCCAGCCTGATGTCTCACTTCCCTTTCAGGTCGAAGTGGATGCTTCTGAGATTGGGGCAGGGGCCGTTTTGTCGCAGAGAGGCCCTGGTTGCTCGGTAATGAGACCATGTGCTTTCTTCTCTAGGAAGTTTTCGCCTGCTGAGCGGAATTATGATGTTGGCAATCGGGAGTTGCTGGCCATGAAGTGGGCATTTGAGGAGTGGCGTCATTGGCTCGAGGGTGCTAAGCATCGTGTGGTGGTCTTGACTGATCACAAAAATTTGATGTATCTCGAGTCTGCTAAACGCCTGAATCCTAGACAGGCCCGCTGGTCATTGTTTTTCTCCCGTTTTGACTTTGTGGTCTTGTATTTACCAGGTTCAAAGAATGTGAAGGCTGATGCTCTTTCAAGGAGCTTTGTGCCTGACTCTCCTGGAGTCGCAGAACCAGTTGGTATTCTTAAAGAGGGAGTTATCTTGTCGGCCATTTCTCCTGATTTGCGACGTGTGTTGCAGAGATTTCAGGCTGGTAGACCTGACTCTTGTCCACCTGACAGACTGTTTGTTCCTGATAAGTGGACCAGCAGAGTCATTTCCGAGGTTCATTCCTCGGTGTTGGCAGGGCATCCGGGAATTTTTGGCACCAGAGATCTGGTGGCTAGGTCCTTTTGGTGGCCTTCCTTGTCACGGGATGTGCGGTCATTTGTGCAGTCCTGTGGGACTTGTGCTCGAGCTAAGCCTTGCTGTTCTCGTGCCAGCGGGTTGCTCTTGCCCTTGCCTGTCCCGAAGAGGCCCTGGACACACATTTCCATGGATTTCATTTCAGATCTCCCGGTGTCTCAGGGCATGTCTGTCATCTGGGTGGTATGTGATCGCTTTTCTAAAATAGTCCATTTGGTGCCTTTGCCTAAGCTGCCTTCCTCTTCCGATCTGGTTCCTGTGTTCTTTCAGAATGTGGTTCGTTTACACGGCATTCCTGAGAATATTGTGTCTGACAGAGGATCCCAGTTTGTTTCCAGGTTCTGGCGATCCTTTTGTGCTAGGATGGGCATTGATTTGTCGTTTTCGTCTGCCTTTCATCCTCAGACTAATGGACAAACGGAGCGAACTAATCAGACTCTGGAGGCTTATTTGAGGTGTTTTGTTTCGGCAGATCAGGATGATTGGGTGACCTTCTTGCCGTTGGCTGAGTTTGCCCTTAATAATCGGGCTAGTTCCGCTACTTTGGTTTCGCCATTTTGCTGCAACTCTGGTTTCCATCCTCGTTTTTCCTCGGGACATGTGGAGCCTTCTGACTATCCTGGGGTAGATTCTGTGGTGGATAGGTTGCAGCAGATCTGGAATCATGTGGTGGACAACTTAAAGTTGTCACAGGAGAAGGCTCAGCGTTTTGCCAACCGCCGCCGCGGTGTGGGTCCCCGACTTCGTGTTGGGGATTTGGTATGGCTGTCTTCTCGATTTGTTCCTATGAAGGTCTCCTCTCCTAAATTTAAGCCTCGCTTCATCGGTCCTTACAAGATATTGGAAATCCTTAATCCTGTGTCCTTTCGCTTGGATCTTCCGGTGTCGTTTGCCATTCACAACGTGTTCCATAGGTCTTTGTTGCGGCGGTACGTTGTACCTGTGGTTCCTTCTGTTGAGCCTCCTGCTCCGGTGTTGGTTGAGGGCGAGTTGGAGTACGTGGTGGAGAAGATCTTGGATTCTCGTCTCTCCAGACGGAGGCTTCAGTATCTGGTCAAGTGGAAGGGCTATGGTCAGGAGGATAATTCCTGGGTGGTTGCTTCTGATGTGCATGCGGCCGATTTAGTTCGTGCCTTTCACGCTGCTCATCCTGATCGCCCTGGTGGTCTTGGTGAGGGTTCGGTGACCCCTCCTTAAGGGGGGGGTACTGTTGTGAATTAGACTTTTTGGCTCCCTCTTGTGGTTACTAGTGATATGACTCTGGGATTGTCTTTCCTCAGTTTGGCACCCACCTGGGTCGTTAGTCCAGGGGTGATGCTATATAAACTTCCTGGATCCTTAGTCCAGTGCCTGGCATCGTTGTAATCAGATCCTTTCTGTTTGCTCCTGTCTGCTGATCCTGGTTCGTGCAAAATTAAGCTAAGTCCTGCTTCTTTGTTTTTTGGTTATTTGCTTTGCTCTTATTTTTGTCCAGATTGTACTAAATGTGACTCCTGACTTTGCTGGAAGCTCTAGGGGGCTGGTGTTCTCCCCCCGGGCCGTTAGACGGTTCGGGGGTTCTTGAATATCCAGCGTGGATATTTTGATAGGGTTTTTGCTGACCATATAAGTCATCTTACTATATTCTGCTATTAGCTAGTGGGCCTCTCTTTGCTAAATACCTAGCTCATTCTTACGTTTGTCTTTTCTTCTTACCTCACCGTTATTATTTGTTGGGGGCTTGTATCCAACTTTTGGGGTCTTTTCTATGGAGGCAAGAAAGGTCTTTCTTTTCCCTTCTAGGGTTAGTTAGTTCTCCGGCTGGCGCGAGACGTCTAGAACCAACGTAGGCACGTTCCCCGGCTGCTGCTATTTGTGGTGCTAGGATTAGATATATGGTCAGCTCAGTTACCACTGCCCTATGAGCTGGTTTTTGGTGTTTGCAGACTTAGTAATTATTTCTGAGACCCTCTGCCATTGGGGTCATAACATATCTCTGTCTATCGCCCTACGCGTGCCCTCTGTTCTACAAATTACCTAAGACTAACATCCCCCGTAATCCAAACCTCGCACCTCCGTCTCCAAGACTTCTCTCGTGCTGCGCCAGCTCTCTGGAATGCACTTCTGTTATGACCCCAATGGCAGAGGGTCTCAGAAATAATTACTAAGTCTGCAAACACAAAAAACCAGCTCATAGGGCAGTGGTAACTGAGCTGACCATATATCTAATCCTAGCACCACAAATAGCAGCAGCCGGGGAACGTGCCTACGTTGGTTCTAGACGTCTTGCGCCAGCCGGAGAACTAACTAACCCTAGAAGGGAAAAGAAAGACCTTTCTTGCCTCCAGAGAAAAAACCCCAAAAGTTGGATACAAGCCCCCAACAAATAATAACGGTGAGGTAAGAGGAAAAGACAAGCGTAAGAATGAGCTAGATATTTAGCAAAGAGAGGCCCACTAGCTAATAGCAGAATATAGTAAGATGACTTATATGGTCAGCAAAAACCCTATCAAAATATCCACGCTGGATATTCAAGAACCCCCGAACTGTCTAACGGCCCGGGGGGAGAACACCAGCCCCCTAGAGCTTCCAGCAAAGTCAGGAATCACATTTAGTACAAGCTGGACCAAAAATAAGAGCAAAGCAAATAACCAAAAAACAAAGAAGCAGGACTTAGCTTAATTATGCACGAACCAGGACCATCAGACAGGAGCAAACAGAAAGGATCTGATTACAACGATGCCAGGCACTGGACTAAGGATCCAGGAAGTTTATATAGCAACACCCCTGGACTAACGACCCAGGTGGGTGCCAAACTGAGGAAAGACAATCCCAGAGTCATATCACTAGTAACCACAAGAGGGAGCCAAAAAGTCTAATTCACAACAGTACCCCCCCCTTAAGGAGGGGTCACCGAACCCTCACCAAGACCACCAGGGCGATCAGGATGAGCAGCGTGAAAGGCACGAACTAAATCGGCCGCATGCACATCAGAAGCAACCACCCAGGAATTATCCTCCTGACCATAGCCCTTCCACTTGACCAGATACTGAAGCCTCCGTCTGGAGAGACGAGAATCCAAGATCTTCTCCACCACGTACTCCAACTTGCCCTCAACCAACACCGGAGCAGGAGGCTCAACAGAAGGAACCACAGGTACAACGTACCGCCGCAACAAAGACCTATGGAACACGTTGTGAATGGCAAACGACACCGGAAGATCCAAGCGAAAGGACACAGGATTAAGGATTTCCAATATCTTGTAAGGACCGATGAAGCGAGGCTTAAATTTAGGAGAGGAGACCTTCATAGGAACAAATCGAGAAGACAGCCATACCAAATCCCCAACACGAAGTCGGGGACCCACACCGCGGCGGCGGTTGGCAAAACGCTGAGCCTTCTCCTGTGACTTTAAGTTGTCCACCACATGATTCCAGATCTGCTGCAACCTATCCACCACAGAATCTACCCCAGGACAGTCAGAAGGCTCCACATGTCCCGAGGAAAAACGAGGATGGAAACCAGAGTTGCAGAAAAATGGCGAAACCAAAGTAGCGGAACTAGCCCGATTATTAAGGGCAAACTCAGCCAACGGCAAGAAGGTCACCCAATCATCCTGATCTGCCGAAACAAAACACCTCAAATAAGCCTCCAGAGTCTGATTAGTTCGCTCCGTTTGTCCATTAGTCTGAGGATGAAAGGCAGACGAAAACGACAAATCAATGCCCATCCTAGCACAAAAGGATCGCCAGAACCTGGAAACAAACTGGGATCCTCTGTCAGACACAATATTCTCAGGAATGCCGTGTAAACGAACCACATTCTGAAAGAACACAGGAACCAGATCGGAAGAGGAAGGCAGCTTAGGCAAAGGCACCAAATGGACCATTTTAGAAAAGCGATCACATACCACCCAGATGACAGACATGCCCTGAGACACCGGGAGATCTGAAATGAAATCCATGGAAATGTGTGTCCAGGGCCTCTTCGGGACAGGCAAGGGCAAGAGCAACCCGCTGGCACGAGAACAGCAAGGCTTAGCTCGAGCACAAGTCCCACAGGACTGCACAAATGACCGCACATCCCGTGACAAGGAAGGCCACCAAAAGGACCTAGCCACCAGATCTCTGGTGCCAAAAATTCCCGGATGCCCTGCCAACACCGAGGAATGAACCTCGGAAATGACTCTGCTGGTCCACTTATCAGGAACAAACAGTCTGTCAGGTGGACAAGAGTCAGGTCTACCAGCCTGAAATCTCTGCAACACACGTCGCAAATCAGGAGAAATGGCCGACAAGATAACTCCCTCTTTAAGAATACCAACTGGTTCTGCGACTCCAGGAGAGTCAGGCACAAAGCTCCTTGAAAGAGCATCAGCCTTCACATTCTTTGAACCTGGTAAATACGAGACCACAAAGTCAAAACGGGAGAAAAACAATGACCAGCGGGCCTGTCTAGGATTCAGGCGTTTAGCAGACTCGAGATACATCAAATTTTTGTGATCAGTCAAGACCACCACACGATGCTTAGCACCCTCGAGCCAATGACGCCACTCCTCAAATGCTCACTTCATGGCCAGCAACTCCCGATTGCCAACATCATAATTCCGCTCAGCAGGCGAAAACTTCCTAGAGAAGAAAGCACATGGTCTCATTACCGAGCAACCAGGGCCTCTCTGCGACAAAACGGCCCCTGCCCCAATCTCAGAAGCATCCACTTCGACCGGAAAGGGAAGTGAGACATCAGGCTGGCACAAAACAGGCGCCGAAGTAAACCGGCGCTTCAACTCTTGGAACGCCTCCACGGCTGCAGGAGCCCAGTTAGCAACATCAGAACCTTTCTTGGTCATATCCGTCAAAGGTTTAACAACGCTAGAAAAATTAGCGATAAAACGACGGTAGAAGTTAGCAAAACCCAAGAACTTCTGAAGACTCTTAACTGACGTGGGTTGAGTCCAATCATGAATAGCTCGGACCTTGACTGGGTCCATCTCCACAGCAGAAGGGGAAAAAATAAACCCCAAAAAGGGAACCTTCTGTACTCCAAAAAGACACTTTGAGCCCTTAACAAACAAAGCATTCTCACGCAAAACCTGAAACACCATCCTGACCTGCTCTACATGCGAGTCCCAATCTTCAGAGAAAACCAGAATATCATCCAGATAAACAATCATAAATTTATCCAGATACTTCCGGAAAATATCATGCATAAAGGACTGAAACACTGAGGGAGCATTAGAGAGCCCAAAAGGCATCACCAAGTACTCAAAATGACCTTCGGGCGTATTAAATGCTGTCTTCCATTCATCTCCTTGCTTAATGCGCACAAGGTTGTACGCACCACGAAGATCTATCTTGGTGAACCACTTGGCACCTTTAATCCGGGCAAACAAGTCCGACAACAGAGGCAAAGGATACTGAAATTTAACAGTGATTTTATTCAGAAGCCGATAGTCAATACAAGGTCTCAAAGATCCGTCCTTCTTGGCCACAAAAAAGAATCCCGCACCAAGAGGGGAAGAGGATGGACGGATATGCCCCTTCTCCAGAGACTCCTTGATATACGAACGCATTGCGGCATGCTCAGGTACAGACAGATTAAATAGTCTTCCCTTAGGAAATTTACTACCTGGAATCAAATCTATGGCGCAGTCACAGTCCCTATGAGGAGGCAGAGCACTGGACCTGGACTCGCTGAATACATCCTGATAATCAGACAAATACTCAGGAACTTCCGAAGGAGTAGAGGAAGCAATAGACACCGGCGGGGAATCAGCATGAATTCCCTGACAGCCCCAACTTGACACAGACATTGCCTTCCAATCCAAGACTGGATTGTGGGTCTGTAACCATGGCAGACCCAAAACGACCAAATCATGCATTTTATGCAGAACAAGAAAACGAATCACCTCCCGATGTTCAGGAGTCATGCACATGGTTACCTGCGTCCAAAACTGCGGTTTATTTTCCGCCAATGGCGTAGCATCAATACCTCTAAGAGGAATAGGATTTACCAACGGTTCAAGAACAAAACCACAGCGCTTGGCAAATGACAGATCCATAATACTCAGGGCAGCACCTGAATCCACAAATGCCATAACAGGGTAAGAAGACAATGAGCAAAGTAAAGTCACAGACAAAATAAATTTAGGTTGCAAATTACCAATGGCGACAGGACTAACAACCCTTGTTAGGCGTTTAGAGCATGCTGATATAACATGTGTAGAATCACCACAGTAAAAACACAACCCATTCTGACGTCTATGATTTTTCCGCTCATTTCTAGTCTGAATTCTATCACATTGCATTAAATCAGGTGTTTGTTCAGACAACACCACCAGAGGATTAGCGGTTTTGCGCTCCCGCAAACGCCGGTCAATTTGAATAGCCAGCGCCATGGAATCATTCAGACTTGTAGGAATGGGGAAACCCACCATCACATTCTTAAAGGCTTCAGAAAGGCCATTTCTGAAATTTGCGGCCAGAGCACACTCATTCCACTGAGTAAGCACGGACCATTTCCGAAATTTTTGGCAATACACTTCAGCTTCATCCTGGCCCTGAGAAATAGCCAGCAAGGCTTTTTCTGCCTGAACTTCAAGATTGGGTTCCTCGTAAAGCAATCCGAGCGCCAGAAAAAACGCATCAATATTTGCCAATGCCGGATCTCCTGGCGCTAGCGAGAAAGCCCAATCCTGAGGGTCGCCCCGTAAAAAAGAGATAACAATTTTAACTTGCTGAGCTGAATCTCCAGATGAACGGGGTCTCAGAGATAGAAACAATTTACAATTATTCCTGAAATTCCTAAACTTAAATCGGTCTCCAGAAAACAGTTCAGGAATAGGTATTTTAGGTTCAGACATTGGACTACTGGTAACAAAATCTTGTATGCCCTGCACACGAGCAGCAAGCTGGTCTACACTTGTAATCAAGGTCTGGACATTCATGTCTGCAGCAAGCACAAGCCACTCAGAGGTAAAGGGGAGGAAGAGAGGAAAAAAAAAAAAACTCAGAATTTCCTTTCTTATTATCCCACTTCTGCAATGCATTAAACATTCAATGTTGGCCTGGCATACTGTTATGACCCCAATGGCAGAGGGTCTCAGAAATAATTACTAAGTCTGCAAACACAAAAAAACAGCTCATAGGGCAGTGGTAACTGAGCTGACCATATATCTAATCCTAGCACCACAAATAGCAGCAGCCGGGGAACGTGCCTACGTTGGTTCTAGACGTCTCGCGCCAGCCGGAGAACTAACTAACCCTAGAAGGGAAAAGAAAGACCTTTCTTGCCTCCAGAGAAAAAACCCCAAAAGTTGGATACAAGCCCCCAACAAATAATAACGGTGAGGTAAGAGGAAAAGACAAACGTAAGAATGAGCTAGGTATTTAGCAAAGAGAGGCCCACTAGCTAATAGCAGAATATAGTAAGATGACTTATATGGTCAGCAAAAACCCTATCAAAATATCCACGCTGGATATTCAAGAACCCCCGAACCGTCTAACGGCCCGGGGGGAGAACACCAGCCCCCTAGAGCTTCCAGCAAAGTCAGCAATCACATTTAGTACAAGCTGGACCAAAAATAAGAGCAAAGCAAATAACCAAAAAACAAAGAAGCAGGACTTAGCTTAATTATGCACGAACCAGGACCATCAGACAGGAGCAAACAGAAAGGATCTGATTACAACGATGCCAGGCACTGGACTAAGGATCCAGGAAGTTTATATAGCAACACCCCTGGACTAACGACCCAGGTGGGTGCCAAACTGAGGAAAGACAATCCCAGAGTCATATCACTAGTAACCACAAGAGGGAGACAAAAAGTCTAATTCACAACACACTTCCCCAGACGATCAGACTGATACCTAGCCCCCCGACCTATTCAAGCTCGCTTTAAAAACCCATCTCTTCAAACAAGCCTACCACATCAACTACTCAGTAAACTAACTTTGCCCTGTTCCCTCCTTCCAAACATTACTCTGAATCTGCACCCTACTATTCATCTGTCTCCACACCCTCCATGCACATGATAACTGCGCTTGACACTTGACTACTGCAGTTAAACACACGTGCTGATGACCGGATCATGCAGATTTATATGAAAATCACTATTTATTATAATTGCCAGACCTGAAATAACAAGCACTTTTCACCTATTGTGTCCCCCCATTGCCTTGTAGATTGTAAGCTTGCGAGCAGGGACCTCACCCCTAATGTCACTGTTTAAATTGTCTTAACTTGTTTTGAATTTATTGTCTGTACATGTCCCAGCTTAAGTGCTGCGGAATATGTTGGCGCTATATAAATAAAAATTATTATTATTATTTTATTCATTGAAATGTAGGAGTCCAGTGGGCGGTCCTATCAGTGGCTCACGTAAGGTCAAGCCGGCGACACTTCCTATAGCAGTAGTCCTTAAGGAAATGACAATGATTCCATATATAGCAGTAACCTCAGCACTGATAAAGAGAGGAAAATGGATTTCTTGCTAGTGTGATTTATTTTGATCCGGCACCAATGAAAAAAAACAGGTCTTGCCCAACATTTCGACCAGTTATGGTTCAGAATCCTTGTAATTCGACATTGGTATTATTTGCAATAATGGTTATTTCTTACAGTGTAACTTGTTATTTTGGGAATACATTTGTGAAATTCAAGAATCCATTCATCATAATATTATCTTTAACCACTTCATGACATTTACGCCATGGTCAGGAAGGGGTTTCCATAAAAATTAGGTAAATTTACCTCATGGCGATCATGCGGGGCACAGGAGCTGATCCTGCATGATCGCTGCCGGTAGCTTGGTGTAAGTTATAGCTGAGCTCCGGCTGTCACGGCCTAGAGTGTTTCCTGCACCCCTTCCCCCTGGGCCATGTAACATCCTAAATACCGTGATCAATAGCAATTGCAGCACTTATAAGGCTGGGAGATGAAGTGGGCTCCCTCTCCCAATGCAATCGGCACTCCCGTGACGTCATCACGAGAGCCCATTCGTCATGACAAACTCCGGGTGTGCCAGATTTGGCAGCCTGTTTAGACCATGCCCGGAGCATGGTCTAGAATTCAATCTGTCAGTGCAACACTGACAGAGGTATAATGCATTGCAATGCATACCAGCTCTGTGATTGACCATCGTCCCTGTATGACTGTACATGCAAAGATAGCTGTCAATCACTGAGTAAGACCTCTGGACTCATCTGCATGCAAATATGAGGGATTTCAGTGACTACAATTCAAGTTTTACTTTTCCCACACTCCTGCTACATATCATTCTGCTCAGTTTCTTTTCCATACTGCGCTGTCCACGTATTAGACTGCATGTACAGTGGGTACGGAAAGTATTCAGACCCCTTTAAATTTTTCACTCTTTGTTTCATTGCAGCCATTTGGTAAATTCAAAAAAGTTCATTTTTTTTCTCATTAAAGGGAACCTATCACCCCGTTTTTTAAAGATTAGATAAAAATAGTGTGAAATAGGGGCAGAGCTGGGCTTTACATTAGTGCCTCTTTGGTGCCTTTACACCCCCGTTAGGCTGCCGAAATACCTTAGTGAAGTGTCCGTTTTGTCCTGTCACTCAAGCTGGTCAGGTCGGATGGGCGTGGTCACAGCGCTGTTTGTCCCCCAGGATCCTGCTCATCATTATGTTGGTGGCGTAGTGGTGTGCGCATGTCCAGCAGATGAATCCACTGCCCAGGAGATGAATAACGGCGCGGTCTTCGCTATTCAGCCGTTTACCGGTGGGCGCGGCCATCTTTCCTGTGGCCGCGCCTGCGCAGATGGAGCGCTCTGCTGCCCGGGGCTTCAGGAAAATGGCCGCGGGATTCCGCGCGTGCGCAGATGGAGATCGCGGCGGCCATTTTCCTGAAGCCCCGGGCAGCAGAGCGCTCCATCTGCGCAGGCGCGGCCACAGGAAAGATGGCCGCGCCCACCGGTAAACGGCTGAATAGCGAAGACCGCGCCGTTATTCATCTCCTGGGCAGTGGATTCATCTGCTGGACATGCGCACACCACTACGCCACCAACGTAATGATGAGCAGGATCCTGGGGGACAAACAGCGCTGTGACCACGCCCATCCGACCTGACCAGCTTGAGTGACAGGACAAAACGGACACTTCACTAAGGTATTTCGGCAGCCTAACGGGGGTGTAAAGGCACCAAAGAGGCACTAATGTAAAGCCCAGCTCTGCCCCTATTTCACACTATTTTTATCTAATCTTTAAAAAACGGGGTGATAGGTTCCCTTTAATGTACACATTGCACCCCATCTTGACAAAAAAAACAGAAATGTACATTTTTTTGCAAATTCATTAAAAAGAAAATTGAAATATCACTTGGTCATAAGTATTCAGACCCTTTGCTCAGACACTCATATTTAAGTCACATGCTGTCCATTTCCTTGTGAGCCTCCTTGAGATGATTCTACTCCTTCATTGGAGTCCAGCTGTGTTTAATTAAACTGATAGGACTTGATTTGGAAAAGCACACACCTGTCTATATGACCTCACAGCTCACAGTGCATGTCAGACCAAATGAGAATCATGAGGTCAAAGGAACTGGCCAAGGAGCTTAGAGACAGAATTGTCGTAGGGCACAGATCTGGCCAAGGTTACAATAGAATTCTGGCAGTTAACAATGGCTGGAGGTTGAGCATATGCACCTCCACTCCATGCAAGATGGACCAATCACAGAATTCCAGAGCTCTGATCCCAGGGCCAATGTGGGTCCCAGCAGAGGAACACTCATGATGACCAAGGCAACCTTTATCCATAGGTAACTGGAGCGCACCCCACTGTCGCAGGGCCAAGGGGTACTCGGTACCGGGCCTCTCTGTCTCGGTTCTGGGATTGTCACGGTGGCTAGACCCGGTCCGTGACCCTGCTAAGGGGCGTCCAGTAAAAGTTGAGAGTGATAATGTGTGGTGCAGGGGGCGATGAATAACGAGGACACAGGGTTGCAGTCTCTTTACCTCTTTACTGAAGGCTTCGGGATCCTCAATCCAGAGTACGGTTAACAGGGCTGTCTGAGACCGGCCAGTCCGATGGCACCTCCAGAGCTCCCTTTGCAGGTGGAAATCTGTGCCTTCCTTCTAGCGCTTGTGTATTGTAGTCCTTCCCTGCTGAGCACCACGGGATAGTCCTCACAACTGTTGCGTCTGTTTCTGATGTTCCCTCACAACTGATTCTGATGTTCTTCTCCGTCCCCCAGATGATATGGCTAGGACGCACCCGTATGACGGGTAGGCCTGGACTTCTTCCGGGACCCTAGAGTTGCCCCTCTCCCACTGTTGCCCCCTATGTCTGCTTAGGTGATTTAGGTGAGACAGCCGGCCTGTAACTGACTGTCCTTGTTATGATCCGGTGACCTTGGAGCCGCATGAGACTTTCCCAGGAGTAGGTAGAACCTGTACTGACCGCAAACCCTAAACTGTCACCGCAACTAGAAGTAGCCGTGGGGTGTACCTAACACATCCTAGACACCTCGACACAGCCGGAGGACTAAATACCCCTATAGATGGAAATGGGAATTCTATCTTGCCTCAGAGCAGAACCCCAAAGGATAGGCAGCCCCCCACAAATATTGACTGTGAGTATTAGGGTATGTTTCCACGGTCAGGAAACGCTGCTTGTTTGACGCTGCGCAGAGCTGCAGCGTCAAACACGCAGCGTCCAGATGTTCCAGCATAGTGGAGGGGATTTTATGAAATCCCGTGTCCACTATGCGTGGAAACCCGCACGCGGCGGCCCTGCGACTCCGGACATGCTGCGCGTCTTTTCAGATCGCAGCATGTCCGTACACCTTGCGGGGACGCAACGTCCCCGCAAGGCATATCACAGGGCGCTATGGGAGAGAGCGATCATCCCGGATGTGAAGAGTTAACACATCCGGCATGATCGCGTCCCAGAAAGGGGGCGGGGCTTAGCGCCGAGCGGCGATACCGCCGGCCATCCTGACAGTGGAAACATACCCTTAGAGGAAAGACACACGCAGGCAGAAATCAGGATTTAGCAAAAGAGGCCACACTAGCTAAATAGGAAAGGATAGGACAGAATACTAAGCGGTCAGCATTAAAACCCTAAAAATATCCACAGCAGATAATACAAAAATTCAGCCATCTAACTAAAGACATGGAATGTATATCTGCATCTCCTGAGAATCCAACTAGACTGAAATATCCAAACACAGTCTAAGCTGGACAAGAAAAAAACATTGAATAGTACTGAATTGTAAAGCACACAGCATGTGTGCTGTAGAAACAAAACCAGACACTTATCTTTGCTGATTTGGCAGCAGGGCAGGAGGAACCAGACAGAGATTCAAAACCTCAAAGAACAATGGACAACTGGCAAGGGCTAAAGGTACCTTCACACGAAGCAACGCTGCAGCGATAGCGACAACGATGCCGATCGCTGCAGCGTCGCTGTTTGATCGCTGGGGAGCTGTCACACAGACCGCTCTCCAGTGACCAACGATGCCGAGGTCCCCGGGTAACCAGGGTAAACATCGGGTTGCTAAGCGCAGGGCCGCACTTAGTAACCCGATGTTTACCCTGGTTACCAAAAAAAACAAACAGTACATACTCACCTGCGCGTCCCCCAGCGTCTGCTTCCTGACACTGACTGAGCTCCGGCCCTAACAGCACAGCGGTGATGTCACCGCTGTGCTTTCACTTTCACTTTAGGGCCGGCGCTCAGTCAGTGTCAGGAAGCAGACGCTGGGGGACGCGCAGGTGAGCATGTACTGTTTGTTTTTTTTACTTTTACGCTGGTAACCAGGGTAAACATCGGGTTACTAAGCGCGGCCCTGCGCTTGGTAACCCGATGTTTACCCTGGTTACCAGTGTAAAACATCGCTGGTATCGTTGCTTTTGCTTTCAA
Source organism: Ranitomeya variabilis (assembly GCF_051348905.1). Lineage (NCBI taxonomy): Eukaryota > Metazoa > Chordata > Amphibia > Anura > Dendrobatidae > Ranitomeya > Ranitomeya variabilis. Next base: position 652,118,145 of record NC_135232.1, on the reverse strand, counting down.
ACACAACGATACACGGCGATCGGGCGACCAAACAAAGTTCTGGACTTTATTCAGCGACCAGCGACATCACAGCAGGATCCTGATCGCTGCTGCGTGTCAAACTAAACGATATCGCTAGTGAGGACGCTGCAACGTCACGGATCGCTAGCGATATCGTTACAAAGTCGTTTCGTGTGAAGGTACCTTTATGAATCCTGCACACCTAAATATCCCAGTCAGAGCTGCAATCAGCAGGGACACCTGCCCAGGATTGCAACCTAGGGACAACTGCATTACTACCAACAACCACCGGAGGGAACCCAAGAGCAGAATTCACAACAGTACCCCCCCCTTGAAGAGGGGTCACCGAACCCTCACCAGAGCCCCCAGGCCGATCAGGACGAGCCAGATGAAAGGCACGGACCAAATCAGCAGCATGGACATCAAAGGCAAAAACCCAAGAATTATCCTCCTGGCCATAACCCTTCCATTTAACAAGGTACTGAAGCCTCCGCCTCGAAAAGCGAGAATCCAAAATCTTCTCAACCACATACTCCAACTCCCCATCAACCAACACAGGGGCCGGAGGATCAACAGAGGGAACAACGGGCACCACATATTTCCGCAATAAAGATCTATGGAAGATATTATGGATAGCAAAAGAAGCCGGAAGGGCCAATCGAAAAGACACCGGATTAATAATCTCAGAAATCCTATAAGGACCAATAAAGCGAGGCTTAAACTTAGGGGAAGAAACCTTCATAGGAACATGACGGGAAGACAACCAGACCAGATCCCCAACCCGAAGCCGGGAACCAACACACCGACGATGGTTAGCAAAACGTTGAGCCTCCTCCTGAGACAATACCAAATTGTCCACCACATGAGCCCAAATCCGCTGCAACCTGTCAACTACAGAATCCACACCAGGACAGTCAGAAGGCTCAACCTGCCCCGAAGAAAAAAGAAGATGAAAACCAAAATTACAAAAGAAGGGCGAAACCAAGGTAGCAGAACTAGCCCGATTATTAAGGGCAAACTCGGCCAATGGCAAGAAAGCCACCCAATCATCCTGATCAGCAGACACAAAGCATCTCAGATAAGTTTCTAAAGTCTGATTAGTTCGCTCGGTCTGGCCATTTGTCTGAGGATGAAATGGGGAAGAAAAAGACAAATCAATGCCCAGCTTAGCACAAAAGGCCCGCCAAAACCGAGAAACCAACTGGGACCCTCTGTCGTACACAATATTCTCCGGAATACCATGCAAACGAACCACATGCTGAAAAAACAACGGAACCAAATCAGAAGAGGAAGGCAATTTAGGCAAAGGCACCAAATGGACCATCTTAGAGAACTGGTCACAAACAACCCAGATGACAAACATCCTCTGGAAAACCGGAAGATCAGAAATAAAATCCATAGAAATATGCGTCCAAGGCCTCTCAGGGACCGGCAAAGGCAAAAGCAACCCACTAGCACGGGAACAACAAGGCTTGGCCCGCGCACAAGTCCCACAGGACTGCACAAAAGAACGCACATCACGCGACAAAGAAGGCCACCAAAAGGACCTACCAACCAAATCTCTGGTACCAAAAATACTAGGATGGCCAGCCAACACAGAACAATGAACCTCAGAAATCACTCTACTAGTCCATTTATCAGGAACAAACAGTTTCCCCACTGGAGAGCGGTCAGGTTTGTCAGCCTGAAATTCCTGAAGAACCCGTCGTAAATCAGGGGAAATGGCAGAAAGGACCACCCCTTCTTTCAGAATGCCGACCGGTTCAAGGACCTCAGGAGAATCAGGCAAAAAACTCATAGAGAGGGCATCAGCCTTAATATTCTTAGAACCCGGAAGATACGAGACCACGAAATCAAAACGGGAAAAAAACAAGGACCATCGAGCCTGTCTAGGATTCAGCCGCCTGGCAGACTCGAGGTAAATCAGATTTTTATGATCGGTCAAGACCACAATACGGTGCTTAGCTCCCTCGAGCCAATGTCGCCACTCCTCAAACGCCCACTTCATAGCCAACAACTCCCGATTGCCGACATCATAATTGCGTTCAGCGGGCGAAAACTTACGGGAAAAGAAGGCACACGGTTTCATCAAGGAACCAACAGGATCCCTCTGAGACAAAACGGCCCCTGCCCCAGTCTCAGAAGCGTCAACCTCAACCTGAAACGGAAGAGAAACATCTGGTTGACGCAACACCGGGGCAGAAGTAAATCGGCGTTTAAGCTCCTGAAAGGCGGAGACAGCCACAGAGGACCAATTCGTCACATCAGCGCCTTTCTTCGTCAAATCGGTCAAGGGTTTAACCACACTGGAGAAGTTAGCAATGAAACGGCGATAAAAATTAGCAAAGCCCAAAAATTTCTGAAGGCTCTTCACAGATGTGGGTTGAATCCAATCATGAATGGCCTGAACCTTAACCGGATCCATCTCTATAGATGAGGGAGAAAAAATAAAGCCCAAAAAAGAAACCTTCTGCACTCCAAAGAGGCACTTAGACCCCTTCACAAACAAAGCATTATCACGAAGGATCTGAAATACCATCCTGACCTGTTTCACATGAGACTCCCAATCATCGGAAAAAATTAAAATGTCATCCAAATATACACTCATGAATTTATCAAGATAAGTCCGGAAGATGTCGTGCATGAAGGACTGAAAAACAGATGGAGCATTAGAGAGCCTGAATGGCATCACAAGGTATTCATAATGGCCTTCGGGTGTATTAAACGCAGTTTTCCATTCATCACCCTGCTTAATACGAACAAGATTATATGCCCTCCGAAGGTCAATCTTAGTAAACCAACTAGCCCCCTTAATCCTAGCAAACAAATCGGAAAGCAGAGGTAAAGGTTATTGAAACTTGACCGTGATCTTATTCAAGAGGTGATAATCAATACAGGGTCTCAAGGAGCCATCCTTCTTAGCAACAAAAAAAAACCTGCTCCCAACGGTGAAGAAGATGGCCGAATATGTCCTATCTCCAAAGACTCCTTAACATAGCTCCGCATGGCGGTATGTTCAGGCACAGACAGGTTAAAAAGTCGGCCCTTAGGAAACTTACAGCCTGGAATCAAGTCAATCGCACAATCACAGTCCCTATGCGGTGGAAGGGAACTGGACTTGGGCTCATCAAATACATCCTGAAAATCAGACAAAAACTCTGGAATTTCAGAAGTGGAAGAAGAGGAGATTGACATCAAAGGAACATCATTATGAACCCCCTGACATCCCCAACTAATCACAGACATAGACTTCCAATCCAACACAGGATTATGTGCCTGCAACCACGGAAAACCCAGCACGATAGCATCATGTAAATTATGCAACACCAGAAATCGACAATCTTCCTGATGGGCTGGCGCCATGCACATGGTCACCTGTGTCCAGGACTGGGGCTAATTTTTAGCCAAAGGCGTAGCATCAATGCCCCTTAAAGGAATAGGGTTCTGCAAAGACTGCAAGGGAAAACCACAATGCCTGGCAAACTCAAAGTCCATTAAGTTCAAGGCGGCGCCTGAATCCCCAAACGCCATGACAGAAAATGATGATAATGAGCAGATCAAGGACACAGATAATAAAAATTTAGGTTGTACAGTACTGATGGTAATTGAACTAGCGATCCTCTTTGTACGCCGAGGACAGACTGAAATGACATGAGAAGCATCGCCACAATAAAAACACAACCTATTCTGACGTCTGAATCCCTGTTGTTCCGTTCTAGACAGAATCCTATCACACTGCATTGACTCAGGCATCTGCTCTGAGGACAACGCCACAGCGTGCACAGTTCTGCGCTCCCGCAAACGCCGATCAATCTGAATGGCCAGAGACATAGAATCACTCAGACCGAAAGGCGTGGGAAACCCCACCATAACATCTTTAACGGATTCAGAAAGACCCTTTCTGAAAATTGCCGCCAAAGCATCATCATTCCATTTGGTCAACACAGACCATTTTCTAAATTTCTGACAATACAATTCTGCCGCTTCGTGACCCTGAGACAGGACCAACAAGGTCTTCTCCGCTTGATCCACAGAATTTGGTTCATCATATAATAATCCTAAAGCCTGAAAAAAGGCGTCTACATTAAGCAAGGCCGGATTCCCAGATTCCAGGGAAAATGCCCAATCCTGAGGATCACCACGCAGCAGGGAGATGACAATTTTAACCTGCTGAATGGAATCACCAGAGGATCGAGGTCTCAGAGCAAAAAACAGTTTACAGTTGTATTTAAAACTCAAAAATTTGGACCTGTCCCCAAAAAACAAATCAGGAGTAGGAATCTTAGGCTCTAAAACTGGAGTCTGAACAATATAATCAGAAATACTCTGTACCCTAGCAGCAAGCTGCTCTACACGAGAAGCTAATCCCTGAACATCCATGCTAGCACAAGACTCCTCAGCCACCCAGAGAAAAAGAGGGAAGAAAAGACAAAGCAGGCTACAGAAAAAAAGGCTCTTTCTTCCCTTCTTCTGAGATGCATTTAACTCATTGTTGGCCAGTTGTACTGTTATGATCCGGTGACCTTGGAGCCGCATGAGACTTTCTCAGGAGTAGGTGGAACCTGTACTGACCGCAAACCCTAAACTGTCACCGCAACTAGAAGTAGCCGTGGGGTGTACCTAACACATCCTAGACACCTCGACACAGCCGGAGGACTAAATACCCCTATAGATGGAAATGGGAATTCTATCTTGCCTCAGAGCAGAACCCCAAAGGATAGGCAGCCCCCCACAAATATTGACTGTGAGTATTAGAGGAAAGACACACGCAGGCAGAAATCAGGATTTAGCAAAAGAGGCCACACTAGCTAAATAGGAAAGGATAGGACAGAATACTAAGCGGTCAGTATTAAAACCCTAAAAATATCCACAGCAGATAATACAAAAATTCCACCATCTAACTAAAGACATGGAATGTATATCTGCATCTCCTGAGAATCCAACTAGACTGAAATATCCAAACACAGTCTAAGCTGGACAAGAAAAGAACATTGAATAGTACTGAATTGTAAAGCACACAGCATGTGTGCTGTAGAAACAAAACCAGACACTTATCTTTGGTGATTTGGCAGCAGGGCAGGAGGAACCAGACAGAGATGCAAAACCTCCAAGAACAATGGACAACTGGCAAGGGCTAATGAATCCTGCACACCTAAATATCCCAGTCAGAGCTGCAATCAGCAGGGACACCTGCCCAGGATTGCAACCCAGGGACAACTGCATTATTACCAACAACCACCGGAGGGAACCCAAGAGCAGAATTCACAACATGTCCTGCCGTTGGTTTGAAGTAAGGCTTGGAGCCAGTACTTCCTCGGCGTTTCCGGCCACCGGCTACACGCCTCAGTAGGATGTTGCCTCGATCTTACAGCACGACTCCTACTGGTGTTTTCTCCTTGTTGCTTTGATCTCGTTTCTCACTCTTCACAATAAACCTAGCTTCTTGTCCTTTCTTGGGGTACCGCCGCGATTAAGTGCAGGCGCGGTCCCGTAAAGTTCTTTCTGTTCGCTAGGCCTCTGTCAGGATCTCACCCCTGACAGGGACCCCCCTGAATCTTCCCCTGCAACACCCTCTGCCACAGGATGTTGCCTGGTTCCAACCCAGTCAGCTTTCTGTCTAACTTTCTATCTAACCCCCAGTTTTACCAGACTGTGAGGAGTGGCCTAATACATAGTGCCCTTTGCTCCCCCTGGAGGCCAGACTATGAAGTGTATTGGTGTCTGTGATACCTGGTCAGGTGAACTCCTTCAGTGCCATCAAACGTACCATCACTCCCCTTAGCGGCGGAGCGATGTTACTGCAACGACCAGGTCTCTGGGGTGCTGCATAACCACAAGGTATTGTAAGATATATAGAAATAAAATATTTGTATATATCATTTTGTATTATTGCAAGACAGCTGTTGTGAATTCTGCTTTTGGGTTCTCTCCGGTGGTGGTAGGTGGTAATGCAGTTGTCCCTGAGTTGCAGTCCTGGTCAGGTGTTTCTGCTGATTGCAGTTCTGACTGTGGTATTTAGGTGTGCAGGATTTATTAGTCCTTGCCAGTTGTCAATTGTTGTTGGGAGGTGTTGGACCTCTGCCTGGTTCCTCCTGCCTTTCTGCCAAATCAGCAAAGATAAGTGTCTGGTTTTGTTTCTGTGGCGCACATGCTGTGTGCTTCATGATTCAGTGCTATTCTTTTGTGTTTTCTTGTCCAGCTTAGATTGTGTCAGTATTTTCTCAGTCTTGTTGGATTCTCTGGGGTTGCAGATATTCATTCCACGTCTTTAGTTAGATTGTGGAATTTTTTGTATTATCTGCTGTGGATATTTTTTGAAGGGTTTTAATACTGACCGCCTAGTATTCTGTCCTATCCTTTCCTATTTAGCTAGAGTGGCCTCTTTTGCTAAATCTTGTTTTCTGCCTGCGTGTGTCTTTTCTTCTCCTACTCACAGTCAATATTCGTGGGGGCTGGCTATCCTTTGGGGTTCTGCTCTGAGGCAAGGTAGTATTCCTATTTCCATCTATAGGGGTATTTAGTCCTCCGGCTGTGTCGAGGTGTCTAGGGTTTGTTAGGCACACCCCACGGCTAGTGTTGAGCATTCCGATACCGCAAGTATCGGGTATCGGGCAATATTTGCGGTATCGGAATTCCGATACCGAGATCCGATACTTGCCGCATATCGGATACCGGAATCAGAAGTTCTCAATTCAAACAGCACGAATTCAGCCAATGAGGACTGATTACAAGTGTGGGCACATCCTGTTCAGCATGGTGGGCATGAAACTACTGGCAAGGCTGTGATTGGCTGCTGAAATTATGTCATGCTGCAGTTTAAAAGTCGCTGGTGCCATTTTGGGCTCACTCTGCTGTGAATTCAGTTAGGCATAGGATGCTGTGTTCTGACTGAGGGCCAGTTGAGATAGCGATTTGCTTCCTTGTGTTTTTCCCAGGCTAATTTAGCAACCGCTGTGTGTTCACCTTGCTTTTGCCTTGCAGCGCTGTTTTCACAGCGATCTGCAAGGTCTCTGTGTGTGTGTGTGTGTGAGTGAGTGCAGCCTACTCTGTAGTCTGTGTGCAGCCATAGCTGGTTGTATCCAGCTCAGGGTGGTTCACTGACTCACACAGTTCTATCCATTCCATTGTCCTTTTTTGCAAATAGTGCAGGCTGCTGCACATTTTTTCAAATAATTCCTATTAGTGGCTTTCCACCCGTATCCAGCTAAATTGTGGAAAAACACTACATAGGATAAAGTAGAGGAGGTTTTTGGGGCCTTGCAGCGCCGTTTACAGCTGTCTGCACGGTCTCCGTGTGAGTGCAGCTCGCCCTGTAGTCTGTGTGCAGCCACAGCCGGTTGTATCCAGCTCAGGGTGGTTCACTGACTCATACAGTTCTATCCATTCCATTGTCCTTTTTTGCAAATAGTGCAGGCCCTGCACATTTTTTCAAATAATTCCTATTAGTGGCTTTTCACCCGTATCCAGCCAAATTGTGGAAAAACACTACATAGGATAACGTAGAGGAGGTTTTTGGGGCCTTGCAGCGCCGTTTACGGCTGTCTGCACGGTCTCCGTGTGAGTGCAGCTCGCCCTGTAGTCTGTGTGCAGCCACAGCCAGTTGTATCCAGCTCAGGGTGGTTCACTGACTCATACAGTTCTATCCATTCCATTGTCCTTTTTTGCAAATAGTGCAGGCCGCTGCACATTTTTTCAAATAATTCCTATTAGTGGCTTTCCACCCGTATCCAGCCAAATTGTGGAAAAACACTACATAGGATAATGTAGAGGAGGTTTTTGGGGCCTTGCAGCGCCGTTTACTGCTGTCTGCACGGTCTCCGTGTGAGTGCAGCTCGCCCTGTAGTCAGTTCAGCCCCCAAAAAATAAATAAATAATAAAGTTCACCAAACACACCACTTTACAGTTGTGTAGGCCACATTAGCTCATATTAAAGTCTAGTCCACACGTTAGAAAATTAGTGTTTCTTATACCTGTTAGGAGCTGTTCAGGAATAAGCACACTAAGCCGTTAGTACTTTTCTGCTTATCTTTATCAGTCAACCAAGATGAAGAAGGCAGGGAGTAAGGCACGTGGGCGTGGGTGCGGAGCAGGGAGAGGACGTGGGGATTCTGTGCCTGCTGCGGGCACCAGTGACTCATCATCACCCAGTTTCAGCAGGGAACAGTCCTTCATGCGCAGCTTTGTCGGAGAGAGCCGTACACCGCTGCTGCGTGAAGACCAAATTGAAGCCGTTGTTGGATGGATGGCAGCTAACGCATCAACTTCAATTAGTGCCACATCCTCTCAGACACAGAGCACTGGAGAGCACCCATCTGTCTCTTCGCCACCTGCCAAATTGCCCAGGCAGACAGAGAGCCCAGGACAGGAGCCGTCTCTACTTCTGTTCTCTGAATCTCTTGGCTTGGAAACAGGGGGCCAGCCAAGCAGCATTGGAGAAATGGAAGAAGAGGCAGTGTGCAGTGATGCCCAACAGCTTTTTCTCTCTGAGTCTGAAGAGGCGGGTGGGCCAGTGCCTCCGGTCACCACACCGCAGAACGCATCCGCTGACGACACTCAGGTGCCACTTTCTGGTGCGTGCTGTGCTGCTGAGACTACCCAGGAGGAGCAGTTGGTGGCAGAGGGTAGTGTAGATGATGAGGTCCTTGACCCATCGTGGCGTGAGGGACAGGAAGGTGGTGGGAGCAGCTCTGAGGAAGAGATTCCCCGAACGGGCCAAAGAGGGAGAGGGAGTGGGAAGACTACGGATCCTGTAGCCTCCACTTTGGCACCCGTTAGGAGCATGTCTCTTCCAAAAGCCAAAAAGGGCGCTCCCAAGACTTGCAGTGCCTGGTCCTTTTTTGACACAGTTGCAGATGACATTTGCTATGTCAAATGCAAGGTGTGTCATCATAAAATCAAAAGAGGGAAAAATGTCAGCAACCTCAATGGAAACATGTGCGGACCAGGCACGCGGCGGAGTTACAAAAACACACTGAAGACCTAGGCCAACCAACAGTGGCAGCTACCACCTCTTCAGCTCGTGTTGCCTCTTCCTCCAGCTCACACACAGCTGGTTCGGCTTCCTCCCAGGATCGCCATGGAAGAACCTCTGGCACTGTTGTCCAGAGACCCACTGTAATTCCACCCGCAGCACCACGTTCCCAGTCATCCTCACACTCCCAGCCCAGTCTACAGCCATCGGTAGTACAGGCATGGGAGAAAAGGCGGCCTTCCTCGGCAAACCACCCACGAGCACAGGCTCTGACTGCAGGCATTGCCAAACTTCTGTCACTGGAAATGCTGCCATTCAGGCTGGTGGAGACTGACAGCTTCCGTGACTTGATGTCATTGGCAGTCCCACAGTACAATGTGCCCAGCCACTTTTATTTCAGCAGGCAAGCCGTCCCTGCCCTGCACAAGCATGTGGAGGGACACATAAAACACGCGCTACTGAATGCCGTCAGTAGCAAGGTCCACCTCACCACCGATGCGTGGACCAGTCACCATGGACAGGGGCGATACCTTTCCCTCACTGCCCATTGGGTTAATGTTGTTGAGCCGGGTACAGATCGTGCGAGTGGCGCAGGACGTGTCCTGCCCACTCCAAGGATTGCAGGAATCCAGTCTGTACGCATTGACTCCTCCTCTTACACAAGTTCCTCAGAATCATCGCTGCAGGAGCCGTCACAGTCCACCTCCAAATGGACCCGTGAACATTTACCTGTTACGACCGACATGAGCACAGCCGTGGCCAAACGTCAACAGGCCGTCTTGAAATTAATTTCTTTGTGGAATCGAAGCCACACAGCGCAGGAGCTCTGGAATGCCATCAAGCAGGAGAGCGATGTGTGGTTTGTGGCAGCGAATCTCCAGCCAGGCATGGTAGTGTGTGATAATGGCCGAAATCTGGTGGCAGCTCTGGGCCTCGGCAACCTCACTCACATCCCATGTCTGGCACATGTGCTCAACTTGTTCGTGCAGAGTTTTTTAAGGGACTATCCGGATCTTGATGCACTGCTGCACAAGGTCCGCCTAGAGTGTGCTCACTTGCGGCATTCCAGCACGGCAAAATCGCGCATTGCGGCTCTGCAGCGCCGATTCCGCCTTCCGGAACATCGCATCATATGTGACCTACCTACCAGGTGGAATTCCACGTTACATATGTTGGAGCGGTTGTATGAGCAGCAGCAAGCAGTAATGGAGTACCAGCTGCATCAGGCGCAAAGAAGTCGCACTCCGCGCCGTTCAGACTTCACAACCACAGAGTGGGCCACTATGAAGGACGTCTGCCAGGTTTTGCGTCCCTTCGATTATTCCACGTGGATGGTGAGTGCAGATGATGCACTAGTCAGCATGACTGTCCCCCTTATCTGCCTGCTTGAAAAATCACTGCAAGCGCTAAGGGATGATGTTGTGGAAGAGGTGGAGGATGAGGATTCACCATTTCCATCATTTTCTGGACAGTCAGCGCCACGTGGTTCCTCACAAACGCGTAGGCAGGGGACACTTTGTGAGGAGGATGAGGAGGAGTCAATGGAGGAGGAAGACATCGTTCCAGAGGAGGGAGTTACACAATTGTCCAGTAGTCAGTGTGTACAGCGAGGGTGGGGTGATGACGAGCGGGCAGAGATCACGCCTCAAGCAGGGGACAGCGTTTCTTGGCAGTGGATCTTGATCGGGTCACACATGTCCACATACCTAGTGGTGATAATCTGAAACTCAGATATATCTCAGCTGTGAATTTAATACCTAGTGCCATTCCTTTTCTATTTCTTGGCCATTTGGCAGTCTGCAGCACATGGTTGATTACATGTTGCAGTGCCTGAGAAACGACCGCCGCATCGCCCACGTTCTCAACATGTCTGATTATTGGGTGTTCACCCTCCTCGATCCTCGCTACTGGGACAACGTACAAAGCCTCATCACACCGTTGAACCGGGAGCGTAAAATGCGGGAGTACCAAGACACACTGGTGAATTCCATCATCTTCTCCAGTCCAACTGAGAGAAGTGCTGCTAGTGCTTTACAAAGCAGCTCAGTGCGTCCAGGCAGTGGAGGAGGCTCTGCACAAAGAGGGAGCAAAAGCAGTGCCTCTGCCCAAGGCAAGACCAGTATGGCCCAACTGTGGCACAGTTTTGTGTGCCCACCACAATTGTCTACACCATCACAGAAGGCTCCAGTCAGCAGGAGGCAACGGTTCTGTCAGATGATGACAGACTACATGTCTTGCCCTCTTGCTGTACTCCCAGACGGCTCTTCCTCTTTCAAGTTTTGGGTCTCTAAGCTGGATACATGGCCAGAGCTAAGCCAGTATGCATTGGAGGTGCTGGCTTGCCCTGCGGCTAGTGTATTATCGGAATGCGTCTTTAGTGCTGCAGGTGGTGTACTAACAGACCGTCGCATGCGACTATCCTCCGATAACGTTGACCGGCTTACTTTCCTGAAAATGAACCAGGCCTGGATCTCGCAGGAATTTGCCACTCCACTTCCTGATTAAATAATTGGGTGACTGTCTACAGTATCCAGGTCTCCTGTTGTGTTCATCTTTCTACCACCTGAACTGTAATTCCTGGGCTCCAACACCGCCAGTTGAGGCTCAGAAGTGCCGTCTGCACAGTCAAAACATACGACCCAGTGTTATTGGGTGTCAGTAACGTCAGCTGATCCCCAGCTGTGTAGCCGGCAATGTGTCCTGCGACCGCCACGCTGACACAACAACTGAAATGTAAGGGAACCTGTCCCCCCCCCCAGGCGTTTGTTACTGAAATAGCCACCTTGTGCAGCAGTAATGCTGCACAAGGAAAAGGTAACTATTTTTGTTTAGCTCCTTGCACACGCAGAACTTAACACTTTTAAAGTGTGTCCACTGATACCGTAAAACCATCCCGGAGGTGGGACTTTCCTTTGTAATGTGACGCAGCACACCCGTCATTCCTACCCCCTTAGCGCCGTGCGCCGCCTCCTCCGCGTTGTTTAATTCTATCCCAGAGCCAGCGCTGTTATGTTATCCCTTGGCCAGGCACACTTAACGCTGCCCGTCTTCTGACATCATTTGGTGTCAGGCTGGCTGCGCCTGTGCGGCCGCGCTGGCCGAGATCCCGCCTCGCAGTGTCTTCTGATTTAATCACACTGCGGGCCTGGGATCCATGGGCATGCGCAGTGCATATCTTCACCTCAGGCTGTCACTCATCTCCCTCCGCCTTCTTCAGACTGTGCGCCGTCAGCTGATCCCTAATAGCATGCCACGGCCGTGACACCGCACAGTCTGAAGAAGCGGGAGGGAGGGGAGTGAGAGGCGAGGATATGCACTGCGCATGGCCACGGATCCCAGGCCCGCGGTGGGATTACATTAGACAACACTGCGAGGCGGGATCTGGGCCAGCACGGCCGTACAGGCGCAGCCAGCCTGACACCAAATGATGTCAGAAGATGGGCAGCGTTAAGTGTGCCTGGCCAAGGGATAACATAACAGCGCAGGCTCCGGGACAAAATCAAACAATGCTGAGGAGGCAGTGCACGGCGCCAAGGGGGTAGGAATGACGGCTGTGCTGCGTCACATTACAAAGGAAAGTCCCACCTCCGGGACGGTTTAACTGTGTGAGGGGACACATTTTATAAGTGTTTAGTTCTGTGTTTGCAAGGAGCATAATGAAAAGAGCCACCTTTTCCTTTGGCATCCTTTGTGATGCACAAGCTGGCTCTTTCAGCTACAAACGCCTTTTGGGGGGGGTTAAAGGTTCCCTTTCGACTTGCTCCAATCAGGCTTCGGCCTAAACGGTGTTCCTCTGCTCCTCCTGCTGTCCCTGGGCTCCAACACCGCTAGTTGGTGCCTGGAAGTGCTGTCCGCACAGTCAACAGTCGCTCCTCTGTTATTGGGGTTCAGTAACGTCAGCTGCTCCCCTGCTGTGTGTGCTGCAATACCTCCTATCTGATCCTCCTGCTGTCCCTGGGCTCTAACACCGCTAGTTGGTGCCTGGAAGTGCTGTCCGCACAGTCAACAGTCGCTCCTCTGTTATTGGGGTTCAGTAAAGTCAGCTGCTCCCCTGCTGTGTGTGCTGCAATACCTCCTATCTGATCCTCCTGCTGTCCCTGGGCTCTAACACCGCTAGTTAGTGCCTGGAAGTGCTGGCCGCACAGTCAACAGTCGCTCCTCTATTATTGGGGTTCAGTAACGTCAGCTGCTCCCCTGCTGTGTGTGCTGCAATACCTCCTATCTGATCCTCCTGCTGTCCCTGGGCTCTAACACCGCTAGTTGGTGCCTGGAAGTGCTGCCCGCACAGTCAACAGTCGCTCCTCTGTTATTGGGGTTCAGTAACGTCAGCTGCTCCCCTGCTGTGTGTGCTGCAATACCTCCTATCTGATCCTCCTGCTGTCCCTTGGCTCCAACACTGCTGGTTGCTGCCCGGAAGTGCTGTTTGCACAGAGCCAAACACCTCGCCAATGTGTTAGTGGGGTTCAGTAACGTCAGCTGCTCCCCTGATGTGTATCCGGCAACGTGTCATGCGACCGCCACGCTGGCACAACTAAAACTTAAGGTAACCTGCCCACCCCCACCCCCCCAGGCGTTTGTTACTGAAAGAGCCACCTTGTGCAGCAGTAATGCTGCAGAAGGAAACGGTGGCTCTTTTAATTATGCTCCTTTCAAAGGCTGAACTACACACTTATGAAATGTGTCCCCTCACACCGTTAAACCGTCCAGGAGGTGGGACTTTCCTTTGTAATGTGACGCAGCACAGCCGTCATTCCTACCCCCTTGGCGCCGTGCGCCGCCTCCTCAGCGTTGTTTGATTCTGTCCCGGAGCCTGTGCTGTTATGTTATCTGTCATGGTCCCAATGGCAGGGAATTAAACACATAACACGGGCAAAAACAGGACGAGCTCTAGGGTGATGGAACCTGAGCTGACCGCGATCCTGAACCTCAACACTCAACTAACAGGAGCCGGGGAACGTTCCTGGGGGGACTCTAGACGTCTCGCGCCAGCCGGAGATCTAGCTACCCCTATCAGAAGAATCACAGACCTATCTTGCCTCCAGAGAAATATTCCCACAGAAATAGCAGCCCCCCACATATAATGACGGTGAAATGAGAGGAAGGCACAAACGTAGTGATGAAAACAGATTCAGCAAAATGAGGCCCGCTAAAGCTAGATAGCAGAGGATACAAAAGGTGAACTGCGCGGTCAGCTTAAAAACCCTTCAAAATACCATCCTGAAATTACTTAAACTCATGTGCCAACTCATGGTACATGAGTGGTAATTTCAGCCCACTAGAGCAACCAGCAGCAGAGAATTACATATCTGCAAGCTGGACTAAAAACATGAAAGCAAACATGAAACAGGGAAATCCAGACTTAGCTTGTCTTGAAGGCCTAGGAGCAGGTAGCAAAGGTAACAGAGACACACTGATACATTGATAGCCGGCAAGGGAATGACAGGAAAGCCAGGTTAAATAGGAAACACCCAGCCTCTGATGGACAGGTGGAAACCAGAGACCGCAACCCACCAAAGTCACCCAGTACCAGTTGTAACCACCAGAGGGAGCCCAAAAACAGAATCCACAACAGTACCCCCCCCTTGAGGAGGGGTCACCGAACCCTCACGAGAACCCCCAGGGCGATCAGGATGAGCTCTATGGAAGGCGCGGACCAAATCAGTCGCATGAACATAAGAGGCGACCACCCAGGAATTATCCTCCTGACCATAACCCTTCCACTTAACCAAATACTGGAGTTTACGTCTGGAAACATGAGAATCCAAGATCTTCTCAACAACATACTCCAATTCTCCCTCCACCAGCACCGGAGCAGGAGGCTCAACCGAAGCAACAACGGGCACCTCATACCTCCGCAATAATGACCGATGGAACACATTATGAATAGCAAACGATGCTGGGAGATCCAAACGAAAAGATACAGGGTTAAGAATCTCCAAGATCTTATAAGGACCGATGAACCGAGGCTTGAACTTAGGAGAAGAGACCTTCATAGGGACAAAACGAGAAGACAACCACACCAAGTCCCCAACAAGAAGTCAGGGACCCACGCGGCGACGGCGATTAGCAAACTGCTGAGTCTTCTCCTGAGACAACTTCAAATTGTCCACCACCTGATTCCAAATCTGATGTAGCCTGTCCACCACCACGTCCACTCCAGGACAATCCGAAGGCTCCACCTGACCAGAGGAAAAACGAGGATGAAACCCCGAATTACAAAAGAAAGGAGAAACCAACGTAGCAGAACTAGCCCGATTATTAAGGGCAAATTCGGCCAGTGGCAAAAAGGCAACCCAGTCATCTTGATCAGCAGAAACAAAACACCTTAAATAAGTTTCCAAGGTCTGATTAGTTCGCTCCGTCTGGCCATTCGTCTGAGGATGGAATGCAGACGAGAAAGACAAATCAATGCCCATCTTAGCACAAAACGTCCGCCAAAATCTAGACACAAACTGGGATCCCCTGTCAGAAACGATATTCTCCGGAATCCCATGCAAACGAACCACGTTCTGAAAAAATAAAGGGACCAACTCAGAGGAGGAAGGCAACTTAGGCAAGGGTACCAAATGAACCATCTTAGAAAAGCGGTCACACACAACCCAGATAACGGACATTTTCTGTGAGACAGGGAGATCTGAAATAAAATCCATGGAAATGTGCGTCCAAGGCCTCTTCGGGATAGGCAAGGATAACAACAACCCACTGGCCCGAGAACAGCAAGGCTTAGCCCGAGCACACACTTCACAAGACTGCACAAAGGTGCGCACATCCCTTGACAAGGAAGGCCACCAAAAAGACCTGGCCACCAAGTCTCTAGTACCAAATATTCCAGGATGACCAGCCAACACAGAAGAATGGACCTCGGAGATGACTCTACTGGTCCAATCATCCGGAACAAACAGTCTTTCTGGTGGACAACGATCAGGTTTATCCGCCTGAAACTCCTGCAATGCACGTCGCAAGTCTGGGGAGACGGCGGACAATATTACCCCATCCCTAAGGATACCAGTAGGCCCAGAGTCTCCAGGAGAGTCAGGCACAAAACTCCTGGAAAGAGCATCTGCCTTCACATTCTTTGAACCTGGCAAGTATGAAACCACAAAATTGAAACGAGAAAAAAACAACGACCAACGAGCCTGTCTAGGATTCAGACGCCTGGCAGACTCAAGGTAAATCAGATTTTTGTGATCAGTCAAGACCACCACACGATGTCTAGCACCCTCAAGCCAATGACGCCACTCCTCAAATGCCCACTTCATGGCCAAAAGCTCCCGATTACCCACATTATAATTGCACTCGGCGGGCGAGAATTTTCTAGAAAAGAACGCACATGGCTTCATCACCGAGCCATCGGAACTTCTCTGTGACAAAACCGCCCCCGCTCCAATCTCGGAAGCATCAACCTCAACCTGAAAAGGAAGTGAAACATCTGGTTGACATAACACAGGAGCAGAAGAAAACCGGCGCTTAAGTTCCTGAAAGGCCTCCACAGCCGTAGGAGACCAATTAGCAACATCAGCACCCTTTTTAGTCAAATCAGTCAAAGGTTTAACAACACTGGAAAAATTAGTAATGAACCGACGATAAAAATTAGCAAAACCCAAGAACTTCTGAAGACTCTTAACAGATGTAGGTTGTGTCCAGTCACAAATCGCCTGAACCTTGACAGGATCCATCTCAATAGTAGAAGGAGAAAAAATGTACCCCAAAAAAGAAATCTTCTGGACTCCGAAGAGACATTTTGAGCCCTTCACAAAAAGAGAATTGGCCTGCAGGACTTGAAACACCTTCCTGACCTGTAGAACATGAGACTCCCAGTCATCAGAAAACACCAAAATATCATCCAAATACACAATCATAAACTTATCCAGATATTCACGGAAAATATTGTGCATAAAGGACTGAAAGACTGAAGGAGCATTAGAAAGTCCAAAAGGCATTACCAAATACTCAAAATGGCCCTCAGGCGTATTAAATGCGGTTTTCCACTCATCACCCTGCTTTATCCGCACAAGATTATACGCACCGCGAAGATCTATCTTAGTGAACCACCTAGCCCCCTTAATGCGAGCAAACAAATCAGTCAATAATGGCAATGGATACTGATATTTGACTGTAATCTTATTCAGAAGGCGATAATCTATACAAGGCCTCAGGGAACCATCTTTTTTGCCACGAAAAAAAAACCTGCTCCCAGAGGGGACGAAGATGGACGAATATGTCCCTTTTCCAAGGACTCCTTAATATAATTCCGCATAGCAGTATGCTCTGGCACTGACAGATTAAATAAACGACCCTTAGGGAACTTACTGCAAGGAATTAATTCTATAGCACAGTCACAATCCCTATGAGGAGGGAGCGAATTGAGCTTAGGCTCCTCAAAAACATCCCGATAGTCAGACAAAAATGCAGGGACCTCAGAAGGAGTAGATGAAGCGATTGAAATCAGAGGTGCATCATCATGAACCCCCTGACATCCCCAGCTTAACACAGACATTGTTTTCCAATCCAGGACTGGATTATGAGTTTGTAACCATGGCAGACCAAGCACTAGTACATCATGTAAATTATACAGTACAAGGAAGCGAATCACCTCCTGATGAACGGGAGTCATGCGCATGGTCACTTGTGTCCAGTACTGCGGTTTATTCATAGCCAATGGTGTAGAGTCAATTCCCTTCAAAGGAATAGGAACTTCCAGAGGCTCCAGACTAAAACCGCAGCGTTTAGCAAATGACCAATCCATAAGACTCAGGGCAGCGCCCGAATCCACATAGGCATCGACGGAAATGGATGACAGTGAACAAATCAGAGTTACAGACAAAATGAACTTAAACTGCAGAGTACTAATGGCAAAAGATTTATCAACCTTTTTTGTGCGTTTAGAGCATGCTGATATAACATGAGCTGAATCACCACAATAAAAACACAATCCATTTTTCCGCCTATAATTTTGCCGTTCACTTCTGGACTGAATTCTATCACATTGCATAGTCTCAGGTGCCTGTTCAGAAGACACCGCCAACTGGTGCACAGGTTTGCGCTCCCGTAAACGCCGATCAATCTGAATGGCCATAGCCATAGACTCATTAAGACCTGTAGGCGCAGGGAACCCCACCATAATATCCTTAATGGCCTCAGGAAGACCATCTCTGAAGTTTGCAGCCAGGGCGCACTCATTCCACTGAGTAAGCACCGACCATTTCCGAAATTTTTGACAATATACTTCCGCTTCATCATGCCCCTGAGAGAGGGCTAATAAAGCCTTTTCAGCCTGAGTCTCCAGGTTAGGTTCCTCATAGAGCAATCCCAGTGCCAGAAAAAACGCATCCACACTGAGCAATGCAGGATCCCCTGGTGCCAATGCAAATGCCCAATTCTGAGGGTCGCCCCGCAGGAAAGATATTACAATTTTGACCTGCTGAACAGGGTCTCCAGAGGAGCGAGATTTCAAAGAAAGAAACAATTTGCAATTGTTCCTGAAATTCAGGAAGGTAGATCTATCTCCAGAGAAAAACTCTGGAATAGGAATTCTAGGTTCAGACATAGGAGTGTGAACAACAAAATCCTGTATGTTTTGAACTTTTGCAGCAAGATTATTCAGGCTGGAAGCCAAACTCTGGACATCCATGTTAAACAGCTAAGGTCAGAGCCATTCAAGGGTTAAGAGGAGGTAAGAAGCAGCTAGACAGCAATTAAGGGCTAGGCAGCAAAACTCTGAGGGAAAAAAAAAAAAAATTTCCCTTCAACACTTCTTTTTCTCCTGCTTCAGCCCAAACAATTAACACTTTGTGGGCCGGCTATACTGTCATGGTCCCAATGGCAGGGAATTAAACACATAACACGGGCAAAAACAGGACGAGCTCTAGGGTGATGGAACCTGAGCTGACCGCGATCCTGAACCTCAACACTCAACTAACAGCAGCCGGGGAACGTTCCTGGGGGGACTCTAGACGTCTCGCGCCAGCCGGAGATCTAGCTACCCCTATCAGAAGAATCACAGACCTATCTTGCCTCCAGAGAAATATTCCCACAGAAATAGCAGCCCCCCACATATAATGACGGTGAAATGAGAGGAAGGCACAAACGTAGTGATGAAAACAGATTCAGCAAAATGAGGCCCGCTAAAGCTAGATAGCAGAGGATACAAAAGGTGAACTGCGCGGTCAGCTTAAAAACCCTTCAAAATACCATCCTGAAATTACTTAAACTCATGTGCCAACTCATGGTACATGAATGGTAATTTCAGCCCACTAGAGCAACCAGCAGCAGAGAATTACATATCTGCAAGCTGGACTAAAAACATGAAAGCAAACATGAAACAGGGAAATCCAGACTTAGCTTGTCTTGAAGGCCTAGGAGCAGGTAGCAAAGGTAACAGAGACACACTGATACATTGATAGCCGGCAAGGGAATGACAGGAAAGCCAGGTTAAATAGGAAACACCCAGCCTCTGATGGACAGGTGGAAACCAGAGACCGCAACCCACCAAAGTCACCCAGTACCAGTTGTAACCACCAGAGGGAGCCCAAAAACAGAATCCACAACAGTTATCCCTTGGCCAGGTACTGCTGTTGTGAAATTGGATTCTGGGCTCCCCCGGTGGCCACTTGTGGAATTTAACTTGTGTGCATCATCCCCTCTGTTCACCTGCTCCTATCAGGATGTGGGAGTCGCTATATAACCTTGCTCCTCTGTCAGTTTCATGCCGGTCAACAATGTAATCAGTAGCCTTTCTGTGCATGTTCCTGCTACTAGACAACTCCCAGCTAAGTTGGACTTTTGTCCTTGTGTGTTTTTGCATTTTGTTCCTGTTCACAGCTGCTGTTTCGTTACTGTGTCTGGAAAGCTCTTGTGAGCGGAAATTGCCACTCTGGTGTTATGAGTTAATGCTAGAGTCTTAAAGTAATTTCTGGATGGTGTTTTGATAGGATTTTCTGCTGACCATGAAAGTACCCTTTCTGTCTTCATGCTATCTAGTAAGCGGACCTCGATTTTGCTAAACCTATTTTCATACTACGTTTGTCATTTCATCTAAAATCACCGCCAATATATGTGGGGGCCTCTGTCTGCCTTTTGGGAAAATTTCTCTAGAGGTGAGCCAGGACTGTCTTTTCCTCTGCTAGGATTAGGTAGTTCTCCGGCTGGCGCTGGGCATCTAGGGATAAAAATACGTAGGCATGCTACCCGGCCACTTCTAGTTGTGCGGCAGGTTTAGTTCATGGTCAGTATAGTTTCCATCTTCCAAGAGCTAGTTCTCATATATGCTGGGCTATGTTCTCTCGCCATTGAGAATCATGACAGTTTGACCGGCCCAAAAAAGGGTTAAATTACTGGCTGAGAAAGGAGAGAAAAAAGAAGTCTGCTACAATTTTTTTTTTTTTTCCCTCTAGTTCTGAGTGTGCTCTTAATTGAATCACTTGCTAGTCTGCCTATGCTGCAGCCTTCCTCTCTTCCTCTCCTTCTAATCCTTGAATGGCTCTGTGTTCACCTGTTTCAATGGATCTTCAGAGTGTAGCTACAGGTTTGAATAATCTCGCCACAAAGGTACAAAATTTGCAAGATTTTGTTGTTCATGCACCTATGTCTGAGCCTAGAATTCCTTTGCCTGAATTCTTCTCGGGGAATAGATCTCACTTTCAAAATTTTAAAAATAATTGCAAATTGTTTTTGTCCCTGAAGTCTCGCTCTGCCGGAGACCCTGCACAGCAGGTCAGGATTGTAATTTCCTTGCTCCGGGGCGACCCTCAAGACTGGGCTTTTGCATTGGCACCAGGGGATCCTGCGTTGCTCAATGTGGATGCGTTTTTTCTGGCCTTGGGGTTGCTTTATGAGGAACCTCATTTAGAGCTTCAGGCGGAAAAGGCCTTGATGTCCTTGTCTCAGGGGCAAGATGAAGCTGAAATATACTGCCAAAAATTCCGCAAATGGTCTGTGCTTACTCAGTGGAATGAGTGCGCCCTGGCGGCGATTTTCAGAGAAGGTCTCTCTGATGCCATTAAGGATGTTATGGTGGGGTTCCCTGTGCCTGCGAGTCTGAATGAGTCCATGACGATGGCTATTCAGATCGATAGGCGTCTGCGGGAGCGCAAACCTGTGCACCATTTGGCGGTGTCTACTGAGAAAACGCCAGAAAATATGCAATGTGATAGAATTCTGTCCAGAAGCGAGCGGCAGAATTTTAGACGAAAAAATGGGTTGTGCTTCTATTGTGGTGATTCAACTCATGTTATATCAGCATGCTTTAAGCGTACTAAGAAGCCTGACAAGTCTGTTTCAATTAGCACTTTACAGTCTAAGTTTATTCTATCTGTGACCCTGATTTGTTCTTTGTCATCTATTACCGCGGACGCCTATGTCGACTCTGGCGCTGCTTTGAGTCTTATGGATTGGTCCTTTGCCAAACGCTGTGGGTATGATTTGGAGCCATTGGAGGCTCCGATACCTCTGAAAGGGATTGACTCCACCCCATTGGCTAGTAATAAACCACAATACTGGACACAAGTGACTATGCGTGTTAATCCGGATCACCAGGAGGTTATTCGCTTTCTGGTGCTGTATAATCTACATGATGTTTTGGTGCTGGGATTGCCATGGCTGCAATCTCATAACCCAGTCCTCGACTGGAGAGCTATGTCTGTGTTAAGCTGGGGATGTAAAGGAACTCATGGGGACGTACCTTTGGTTTCCATTTCATCATCTATTCCCTCTGAGATTCCTGAATTCTTGTCTGACTTTCGTGACGTTTTTGAAGAACCCAAGGTTGGTTCACTACCTCCGCACCGGGAGTGCGATTGTGCCATAGACTTGATCCCGGGTAGTAAATACCCTAAGGGTCGTTTATTTAATTTGTCTGTGCCTGAACACGCTGCTATGCGAGAATATATAAAGGAGTCCTTGGAAAAGGGACATATTCGTCCTTCGTCATCTCCCTTAGGAGCCGTTTTTTTCTTTGTGTCTAAGAAAGACGGCTCTTTGAGGCCGTGTATTGATTATCGACTTTTGAATAAAATCACGGTTAAATATCAATATCCGTTACCACTGCTTACTGATTTGTTTGCTCGTATAAAGGGGGCCAAGTGGTTCTCTAAGATTGATCTCCGTGGGGCGTATAATTTGGTGCGAATCAAGCAGGGGGATGAGTGGAAAACCGCATTTAATACGCCCGAGGGCCATTTTGAGTATTTGGTGATGCCTTTTGGTCTTTCAAATGCCCCTTCAGTCTTCCAGTCCTTTATGCATGACATTTTCCGTGATTATTTGGATAAATTTATGATTGTGTATCTGGATGATATTCTGATTTTTTCGGATGACTGGGACTCTCATGTCCAGCAGGTCAGGAGGGTTTTTCAGGTTTTGCGGTCTAATTCCTTGTGTGTGAAGGGTTCTAAGTGTGTTTTTGGGGTTCAGAAGATTTCCTTCTTGGGATACATTTTTTCCCCCTCTTCCATCGAGATGGATCCTGTCAAGGTTCAGGCTATTGGTGATTGGACGCAACCCTCTTCTCTTAAGAGTCTTCAGAAATTTTTGGGCTTTGCTAACTTTTATCGTCGATTTATTGCTGGTTTTTCTGATGTTGTAAAACCATTGACTGATTTGACTAAGAAGGGTGCTGATGTTGCTGATTGGTCCCCTGATGCTGTGGAGGCCTTTCGGGAGCTCAAGCGCCGCTTTTCTTCCGCCCCAGTGTTGCGTCAGCCTGATGTTGCTCTTCCTTTTCAGGTTGAGGTCGACGCTTCTGAAATCGGAGCTGGGGCGGTGTTGTCGCAGAGAAGTTCCGACTGCTCCGTGATGAGACCTTGTGCTTTTTTTTCCCGTAAATTTTCGCCCGCCGAGCGGAATTATGATATTGGGAATCGGGAGCTTTTGGCCATGAAGTGGGCTTTTGAGGAGTGGCGTCACTGGCTTGAGGGGGCCAGACATCAGGTGGTGGTATTGACTGACCACAAAAATTTAATTTACCTTGAGTCTGCCAGGCGCCTGAATCCTAGACAAGCGCGCTGGTCGTTGTTTTTCTCTCGGTTTAATTTTGTGGTGTCTTACCTACCGGGTTCTAAGAATGTTAAGGCGGATGCCCTTTCTAGGAGTTTTGAGCCTGACTCCCCTGGTAATTCTGAGCCCACAGGTATCCTTAAAGATGGAGTGATATTGTCTGCCGTTTGTCCAGACCTGCGGCGGGCCTTGCAGGAGTGTCAGGCGGATAGACCTGATCGTTGCCCACCTGGTAGACTGTTTGTTCCTGATGATTGGACCAGTAGAGTCATCTCTGAGGTTCATTCTTCTGCGTTGGCAGGTCATCCTGGAATCTTTGGTACCAGGGATTTGGTGGCAAGGTCCTTCTGGTGGCCTTCCCTGTCACGAGATGTGCGAGGCTTTGTGCAGTCTTGTGACGTTTGTGCTCGGGCCAAGCCTTGTTGTTCTCGGGCTAGTGGATTGTTGTTACCCTTGCCTATCCCGAAGAGGCCTTGGACGCACATCTCGATGGATTTTATTTCGGATCTGCCTGTTTTTCAGAAGATGTCTGTCATCTGGGTGGTGTGTGACCGTTTCTCTAAGATGGTCCATCTGGTTCCCTTGCCTAAGTTGCCTTCTTCTTCCGAGTTGGTTCCTCTGTTTTTTTCAAAAAGTTGTCCCAGGAGAAGACTCAGCTTTTTGCCAACCGCCGTCGTCGTGTTGGTCCTCGGCTTTGTGTTGGGGACTTGGTGTGGTTGTCTTCTCGTTTTGTCCCTATGAGGGTTTCTTCTCCTAAGTTTAAGCCTCGGTTCATCGGCCCGTACAAGATATTGGAGATTCTTAACCCTGTGTCCTTCCGTTTGGACCTCCCTGCATCCTTTTCGATTCATAATGTTTTTCATCGGTCATTGTTGCGCAGGTATGAGGTACCAGCTGTGCCTTCCGTTGAGCCTCCTGCTCCGGTGTTGGTTGAGGGTGAGTTGGAGTACGTTGTGGAAAAGATCTTGGACTCTCGTGTTTCCAGACGGAAACTCCAGTATCTGGTCAAATGGAAGGGATACGGTCAGGAGGATAATTCTTGGGTCACTGCCTCTGATGTTCATGCCTCCGATCTTGTCCGTGCCTTTCATAGGGCTCATCCTGATCGCCCTGGTGGTTCTGGTGAGGGTTCGGTGCCCCCTCCTTGAGGGGGGGGTACTGTTGTGAAATTGGATTCTGGGCTCCCCCGGTGGCCACTTGTGGAATTTAACTTGTGTGCATCATCCCCTCTGTTCACCTGCTCCTATCAGGATGTGGGAGTCGCTATATAACCTTGCTCCTCTGTCAGTTTCATGCCGGTCAACAATGTAATCAGTAGCATTTCTGTGCATGTTCCTGCTACTAGACAACTCCCAGCTAAGTTGGACTTTTGTCCTTGTGTGATTTTGCATTTTGTTCCTGTTCACAGCTGCTGTTTCGTTACTGTGTCTGGAAAGCTCTTGTGAGCGGAAATTGCCACTCTGGTGTTATGAGTTAATGCTAGAGTCTTAAAGTAATTTCTGGATGGTGTTTTGATAGGATTTTCTGCTGACCATGAAAGTACCCTTTCTGTCTTCATGCTATCTAGTAAGCGGACCTCGATTTTGCTAAACCTATTTTCATACTACGTTTGTCATTTCATCTAAAATCACCGCCAATATATGTGGGGGCCTCTGTCTGCCTTTTGGGAAAATTTCTCTAGAGGTGAGCCAGGACTGTCTTTTCCTCTGCTAGGATTAGGTAGTTCTCCGGCTGGCGCTGGGCATCTAGGGATAAAAATACGTAGGCATGCTACCCGGCCACTTCTAGTTGTGCGGCAGGTTTAGTTCATGGTCAGTATAGTTTCCATCTTCCAAGAGCTAGTTCTCATATATGCTGGGCTATGTTCTCTCGCCATTGAGAATCATGACACACTGCCCATCTTCTGACATCATTTGGTGTCAGGCTGGCTGCGCCTGTGCAGCCGTGCTGGCCGAGATCCCGCCTCGCAGTGTCTTCTGATTTAATCACACTGCGGGCCTGGGATCCATGGGCATGTGCAGTGCATATCTTCACCTCAGGCTGTCACTCATCTCCCTCCGCCTTCTTCAGACTGTGAGCTGTCAGCTGATCCCTAATAGCATGCCACGGCCGTGACACCACACAGTCTGAAGAAGCCGGAGGGAGGGGAGTGAGAGGCGAGGATATGCACTGCGCATGACCACGGATCCCAGGCCCGCGGTGGGATTACATTAGACGACACTGCGAGGCGGGATCTAGGCCAGCGCGGCCACACAGGCGCAGCCAGCCTGACACCAAATGATGTCAGAAGATGGGCAGCGCTAAGTGTGCCTGGCCAAGGGATAACATAACAGCGCAGGCTCCGGGACAGAATCAAACAACGCTGAGGAGGCGGCGCACGGCGCCAAGGGGGTAGGAATGACGTTGCGTCACATTACAAAGGAAAGTCCCACCTCCGGGACGGTTTAACGGTGTGAGGGGACATATTTCATAAGTGTATGGTTCAGCCTTTGAAAGGAGCATAATTAAAAGAGCCACCTTTTCCTTTTGCATCATTAGTGCTGTACAAGATGGCTCTTTCAGCAACAAACGCCTGGGGTGGGGGTTAAAGGTTCCCTTTCAACTTTCTCCAGTGCAGGCTTCGGCCTACACTCTGCTCCTCCTGCTGACCCCGGGCTCTAACACCGCCAGTTGGCGCCCGGAAGTGCTGGCTGCACAGAGCCAAACACCTTGCCAATGTGTCACTGGGGTTCAGCAACGCCAGCTGTTGTCCTGCTGTGTAGCCGGCATCGTGTCCTGCAAATGCCACGCAGACACAACAGACCTAAAACTGCCTCCAGTGCAGGCTTCAGCCTACACTCTGCTCCCTCTGCTCCTCCTGCTAACCCTGGGCTCTAACACTGCCAGTTGGCGCCCGGAAGTGCTGGCTGCACAGAGCCAAACACCTTGCCAATGTGTCAGTGGGGTTCAGCAATGCCAGCTGTTCCCCTGCTGTGTAGCCGGCATCGTGTCCTGCAAATGCCACGCAGACACAACAGACCTAAAACTGCCTCCAGTGCAGGCTTCGGCCTACACTCTGCTCCCTCTGCTCCTCCTGCTGACCCTGGGCTCTAACACCGCCAGTTGGCGCCCGGAAGTGCTGGCTGCACAGAGCCAAACACCTCGCCAATATGTCAGTGGGGTTCAGCAACGCCAGCTGTTCCCCTGCTGTGTAGCCGGCATCGTGTCCTGCAAACGCCACGCAGACACAACAGACCTAAAACTGCCTCCAGTGCAGGCTTCGGCCTACACTCTGCTCCCTCTGCTCCTCCTGCTGACCCTGGGCTCTAACACCGCCAGATGGCGCCCGGAAGTGCTAGCTGCACAGAGAAAAACACCCGCCAATGTGTCAGTGGGGTTCAGTAACGCCAGCTGTTCCCCTGCTGTGTAGCCGGCATCGTGTCCTGCAAACACCACGCAGACACAAAGCTGCCGCCAGTGCAGGCTTCGGCCTACACTCTGCTCCCTCTCCTCCTGCTGTCCCTGGGCTCTAACACCGTCAGTTGGTGCTCGGAAGTGCTGGCTGCACAGAGAAAAACACCAGCCAATGTGTCAGTGGGGTTCAGTAATGCCAGCTGTTCCCCTGCTGTGTAGCCAGCATCGTGTCCTGCAAACGCCACGCAGACACAAAGCTGCCGCCAGTGCAGGCTTCGGCCTACACTCTGCTCCCTCTCCTCCTGCTGTCCCTGAGCTCTAACACCGTCAATTGGTGCTTGGAAGTGCTGGCTGCACAGAGAAAAACACCAGCCAATGTGTCAGTGGGGTTCAGTAACGCCAGCTGTTCCCCTGCTGTGTAGCCGGCATCATGTCCTGCAAACGCCACGCAGACACAAAGCTGCCGCCAGTGCAGGCTTCGGCCTACACTCTGCTCCCTCTCCTCCTGCTGTCCCTGGGCTCTAACACCGCCAGTTGGCGCCCGGAAGTGCTAGCTGCACAGAGAAAAACACCCGCCAATGTGTCAGTGGGGTTCAGCAACGCCAGCTGTTCCCCTGCTGTGTAGCCGGCATCGTGTCCTGCAAATGCCACGCAGACACAACAGACCTCCAAATGCCTCCAGTGCCGGCTTCGGCCTACACTCTGCTCCCCCTGCTGACCCTTTGCTCCAACCCTACTAGTTGGGGCTCTAAGAAGACAAGCTTGAATAGGTCCCCATCCTGGTTCCAGTACCGTCAGCTGGTTCCGGGCAGAGCCTTTGGCTTAGGTGCCTCCCTCTGGGTATCTGAGTTCCACCAACGTCAGGTGGTCCTTGGTAGTGCTTTCAGGCACGGGTACCTCCTGCTTAGTAACCGGGTTCCAGTAACGTCAGCTGGTCCTCGGTAGTTCTATTGGCTCTTGGACCTTCGGCTACCCATCCGGGTTCCAGTACCGTCAGCTGGTTCTCGGCAGTGTCTTTTGCTCTTGTACCTTCTGCTCCCCATCCTGGTTCCAGTACCGTCAGCTGGTTCCGGGCAGAGCCTTTGGCTTAGGTGCCTCCCTCTGGGTATCCGAGTTCCACCAACGTCAGGTGGTCCTTGGTAGTGCTTTCAGGCACGGGTACCTCCTGCTTAGTAACTGGGTTCCAGTAACGTCAGCTGGTCCTCTGTAGTTCCATTGGCTCTTGGACCTTCGGGTAGCCATCCAAGTTATAGTTCCATCAGCTGTTTCTCAGCATTTTCTCAGCCTTCTTGTACCTTCTGCTACATTTCCAAGTTCAAGACCCTAAAGACGATGACCCGGAAGACCACCCCTAAGATGACGACGACACCAGAGACGACAACCACTGAGATGACGACGACCCTGGAGACGACGACGACATGGGAGACTGAGAAGCAGAAGAACAAGAGGCTGCAGAACAAAGAGCAGAAGAACATTAAGCATAACACTAAATATCAGAGCAAAAGATATTATCTAAATTATAAGCAGAAGAAGACTAAGCAGTGTATGGGGGTGAGTCCGTTCCTCCTCGTGGTGCCCCTGGATAAAGCCTGATGCTGCAGGCCAAACTGAACGCGGACAAATCTAACTGTTTTGTGACAGGCAGAACGGAAGGTGTAATCTTCAAACTTTTATAGATAACAACTACGGGAATGCCTGTCACAAATAAGAATATGATGAAGAAGTTGAATATGAAGAAGAATAATAGTTAAATAAAAAGAATATGAACAATGTAACAAAAAAAAATTATAGGTAGAAGATGAAGAAGAAGATAAATAAGGTGAAGAAGAACTTGATGTCAAAGATGCTGATGATGATGAAGAAGAAAGTGTGGGAGAAGTAAAAAAGAGGGTGAAGGGCGTGGAAGTAGTGAAACATCAATATCTGACAAAATAAAAAAAATCTTAACATAGTCAATATCTTTG
This sequence comes from Ranitomeya variabilis, assembly GCF_051348905.1. Classification (NCBI taxonomy): domain Eukaryota; kingdom Metazoa; phylum Chordata; class Amphibia; order Anura; family Dendrobatidae; genus Ranitomeya; species Ranitomeya variabilis. The sequence continues at coordinate 652,089,825 of NC_135232.1, read as the reverse complement.
TAACTCCGAACGTCTTAAAAAAAAATTAAAATTCCTGCTATTCTATTTGATTGGGCTAAACCTCTATGCCTTTAATGTCTCCGCCACCTCCCCCAATACATCCTACATTATTCTTAGTTGTTTTCCTTCATGTAGAATGAACCTACAAGGAAAGAAAGGGTTTATTTTAATTCCGATATTTTCGTCCCATTGACTTGCATTGGTATCGGGTATCGGTATCGGCGAGATCCGATATTTTGCCGGTATCGGCCGATACTTTCCGATACCGATACTTTCCAATATCGGAAGGTATCGCTCAACACTACCCACGGCTACTTCTAGTTGCGGTGTTAGTTCAGGATCTGCGGTCAGTATAGTTTCCACCTACTCCAGAGAAAGTTTCATGCGGCTCCAAGGTCACCGGATCATAACAGACAGCTACAGTAAACTCTAAGGCTATGTGCACACATTGCAGATTTTGATGCCGATCCGCAGCATTTTAGGACATGCGGAATTGCATCAAATTCGCAGTGTAGTGCATAAGCAGTGTTAGTCAATGTGAAATTGACATTTGTTGTGCACATGCTGCGGAAAAAAACGGGCGGAATCGCAGCTTTTTTTTCCGCAGCATGTCAATTCTTTTTGCGGATCTGCAGCATTTCTACACCCACTGACTTCCATTGTGTCAGGCCAATCCACAGGTTTAAAAAAGATCGGCGGATGTGCCTGCGAGAAACGCTGCAGAGCGGGAGGGGGGAGAGTGTGTGGGCGAATACTGTGTGTGTGCGGAGAAGATGTGCGGGGCTGTGTGCGGGTGTTTGTGTGTCTGTGTGTGTGGGTGTGCGGGGCTGTATGTGTGTGTGTGTGGGGGGGACTGTGTGTGTGTCTGTGTGTAGGCTGGCATCGTCAGATGGGACTAACTCATTGCGCATGTCCAGGCGCGTCATCACTGTGGAATGGATTACTAGCCTATAGCATTTTCTGGACTGCGCAAGCGCATATGCGCGCCACTCCACCATGTTTGTTATGGCACTTCAAGTAAAAAAGTTTTTCTCCTATTATTTGATATCTTAAGAGCGTCCATACTGGAGCATCATGCTCATATGCTGAACCGCTTGTTATCTCTTATATTTTAAGGTTTTATTTAAAACAAACTTTCACTGTGCAATGTCTTAAATACCATACGGACTTAATAGGTGTATTATCCCACCCTGACGCACCGGTCGGCACCTTACTCAAGTTGTCTACAGGAATCAAATAGTGTCCAAATGCTACAATTGACCCCTCCGGACCAAAATGTTACAATTGCAACAACTAAAGGCAGTCACACCATTATCCCGGTTATTCACATGCACCTCAATAGTATAAAAAAATGCAAAAATTTGTTATTCCAAGATTTGAATTTATTTTTGACCTGGTCAGCAATCCATTCACATCAGTGCCATAATTTTACTAAGGTCATTCAAAATTTATTCACATCAAACAGAATTATTTAGTTTGTCTTCATTACAAAAAACTTTTTTGAAAAATTCTCCATCCTCCATGCTACCATGTTCTCCCAAGGCAAGTATTCATTGATATTGGACAGCAGTGCATCTAAAAAATAAAAATAATCATAGAATTAGGGATATACAACATTATACCCCTATATACAGAGTCTTCCTCATCACTAATCAGACCAGGATCATATACTTTACTCTAAGCGACTGTATGTATTTTAAAATCTACATTTAGCCCCATAGGTTTAAGGGTATTAAGTTCATAGATCCACATAAGCTCTTTCTTTTTTTTAGGATCTGCTCTCTATCACCTGCTCTTCTTTGAATTGGGACATCTATTATTTTGCATTTAAGTTCCTTTTCAGAGTGATTACATTCTATAAAGTGTTTCGGTACTGGAAGATCCATTCTCTTTTTCCTTATGGTTTACCGGTGATGATTCATCCTTACTTTGAATTCACATGTTGTTTCACCGATATACCATAAGTTACATGGACACATAAGAAGATATATCACATAATCCAAACTACATGTCAGATATTGTTTGATCTCATATACTTTTCTTGTTTCTGGATGCTGGAATGTAGAGCCCTTGATCATGTGTGCACAGTTTGCACAATTTAAACATTTCTTTTTGCCTGTTAGGGTCACTTGGAGATTTCTTTTCATTGGACCAATATCGGATTTTATCAAATAATCCCTAATATTTTTACTTTTTTTATATGAATGTAATGGTGGCATCCAAAATTCCTTTATCTCTGGGAGACATCTTCCCAACATTCCCCAGTGTTTTGTTTATTATATTTGCCACTTCCCTACTTTCCTCCACATACGTTGTAACCAAGGAGATCAGATTGAAATATTTATTCTCTTTACATCTTGGTTCCTTATTAAACAATTTCCTCCTTTCTTGTCTTAACACTTGCTTTTTAGTGGTTTCCAATAAAATTCTAGGGTACCCTCTATTTAAAAATGTATTTATTAGGGAGTCAACCACCACATCTGTCTCTTCTCTTTCTTTTACTATTTGCCGTACTCTAAGTAACTGACTTAGTGGTACAGATCTCAACATATTACGTGGGTGTTGGCTGTTATATATAAGTTATTTCTATCGGTCTTTTTCACAAATAATGTTGTGACAAGCTCACCCTCCTTTTGTTTGACAAGTACATGAAGGAATTGCATATCTGTCCTGGACGATACAAGTGTAAATTTAATTGTTTGGTCAATAGTATTGAGGCATTGGTGGAACTCTTCCAATGTTTCCTGAGATCCTGTCCAAAGGAGGAAGACATCATCTATGTACCTCCACCACACCAACACGTGTTGGAAGTGGTGAGACACATAGACGAGGTCCTCCTCCAGGACCTCCATTACCAAATTTGCATATGAGGGGGCCATGTTGGCCCCCATTGCTGTTCCCTGCTTTTGTGTGTAAAACATTTCTCCAAATAAAAAATAATTTTGTTTTAATATTATTTCCAATAGTCTTAGTAAAAATGTTTTGCCTTCAGCTGTATATTTCGCTGAATCCAGCATTTTTTCAACTGCATTTAACCCACATTCTTGATCAATATAGGTATATAAGGAGACTACGCCAAAAGACGCTAGTATTACCTACCTCTCCAAATGTACCGCCTCTAATTTTTTGAGAAAATCCGTTCTATCTCTTATATAGGATTTACTATTTTTTACAATGAAATTGAATATTTTGTCTAAGAAAATACCTATTTTATTAAAAATTGAGTCCACCCCTGAGATTATTGGATGTCCAGGGGGATTAACAAGGGTCTTATGAATTTTGGGGATTATATACAATACTGGAGTTCAAGGGGTCTCTCTCTACCAGTAAATAATCATACAAATCTTGATCTATAAAAAATGAGTCCAATGCTTCTTTTAAACAGAAAAAGGTTCGCTACACTGAACCGAAACATCGCCATCATTGGCTAAATAAAATAGCTCCTTATTCACAGACAGTGGTGTGCTGCTTCCTTTTTTGGACTACTATAGATATATCTATCTATACATAGATATATCTATACATAGATAGATATAGTATATCTATAGATAGATAGATATATATATCTATAGATAGATGGATAGATACACAGTTCTGGTCTCCGGTGTATAAGAAAGACATAGCTGAACTGGAGCGGGTGCAGAGAAGAGCGACCAAGGTGATTAGAGGACTGGGGGGTCTGCAATACCAAGATAGGTTATTACACTTGGGGCTATTTAGTTTGGAAAAACGAAGGCTAAGGGGTGATCTTATTTTAATGTATAAATATATGAGGGGACAGTACAAAGACCTTTCTGATGATCTTTTTAATCATAGACCTGAGACAGGGACAAGGGGGCATCCTCTACATCTGGAGGAAAGAAGGTTTAAGCATAATAACAGACGTGGTTTCTATACTATAAGAGTAGTGAGACTATGGAACTCTGCCGTATGATGTTGTAATGAGTGATTCATTACTTAAATTTAAGAGGGGACTGGATACCTTTCTGGAAAAGTATAATGTTACAGGGTGTATACACTAGATTCCTTGATAGGGCGTTGATCCAGGGAACTAGTCTGATTGCCGTATGTGGAGTCGGGAAGGAATTTTTTTCCCCAAGGTGGAGCTTACTCTATGCCACATGGGTTTTTTTGCCTTCCTCTGGATCAACATGTTAGGGCATGTTAGGGTAGGCTATGGGTTGAACTAGATGGACTTAAAGTCTTCCTTCAACCTTAATAACTATGTAACTATCTATAGCTAGATGAATACATATATCTATAGACAGATAGATAGATGATATCTATCTATCTATTTATCTATCTCTTTCTGTGTGTGTAACCATTATTCTTCAAAGGAGTATGTAAATTAAGAGGTTGGACAAGAAATGACATCACAATTCTTTTTTTGTTCAATAATAGATCTTTATTTAGCTTTCAAAAACGCATACAAATCCGCATGAAAAAAACGCATGAAAATCCGTCCAAAAAGGCATCAATAACGCATCATATCCCCGCAGATTTTTACCTGCGTTTTCTGCCAAGACATGCAGAATATGCGTAGAAAATTCCACAGGCAAATCTGCAAAGTGTGCACATACCCTAACAGTTCCCTAATCAGTAAAGCCTGAGTTTGCTGGGTGAAAAGTCCTTAGAAGTGGTAATCAGCATGCACACCTGATTGTATGCCATTTCTTAAAATACACAGGCTCCTGAAACCACAAGAAATGTCCCATTATACTACAATCATTAGGGGGTGATTAGACCTGGCCATCATGTGTATGTGTGATTTTAAGGGGTTGTCCCGAGACTTTAACATTCATGGCTTATCCTTAGGACAGTTTATCAATGTTTGATCTGGAGAGGTGCACCACCCTGCACCCCTGCCGATCAGCTGTTCCCGGCGGGGGAACTGCTCAATTTTGGAGCTGCACAGCGTTGCTCCCTCTAGTGTATAGCGGCCTCGGCTGGGTAGTGCACATCTGCCACCTTGTCAAATCAAAAGGGGGCGAATGTGCAGTACCCGGCCGTGGCCACTATTCCACTGACGGAGCTGTGCTTTGCAGCTGTGTAATTGGTCAGTTCTGGCCAACACTGGGAACTGCTGATCTGCCAGGTAAGACATTGATGACCTATCCTAAGGATAAGCCATGAATGTTAAAGTCCCGGACAACATCTTTAAATACAATGTGCTAATGAAAAATATTTAGGATGTCATTTGGGGAAGATATGACATTGTCGTCCTTTGCAAGTGCAGCGCCCCAGAGTCCTGGTCGTTGCAGTAATGTCGCTCTGCCACTAAGGGGAGTGATGTTACGTCTGATTGCACTAAAGGAGTTTACCTGACCAGTAGTGTTGAGCGATACCGTCCGATACTTGAAAGTATCGGTATCGGAAAGTATCAGCCGATACCGGCAAAGTGTCGGATCTAATCCGATACCGATACCCGATACCAATACAAGTCAATGGGACACCAAGTATCGGACGGTATCCTGTATGGTTCCCAGGGTCTGAAGGAGAGGAAACTCTCCTTCAGGCCCTGGGATCCATATCAATGTGTAAAAGAAAGAATTAAAATAAAAAATAGGGATATACTCACCCTCTGACGCGCCCTGGATTTTACCGCCGTAACCGGGAGCCGTTGTACCTAAGAATGCGCGCTTGAAGGGCCTTAGATGACGTCACGGCGCTCTGATTGGTCCGTAGCGGTCGCGTGACCGCTACGCGACCAATCACAAAGCCGTGACGTCACCTAAGGTCTTTCAAGCGCTTGAAATACCTTAGAAGACGTCCGCAGCTTCTGATTGGTCGCGTAGCGGTCGCGTGACCGCTACGCGACCAATCACAAAGCAGTGACGTCACCTAAGGTCTTTCAAGCGCGCATTTTTAGGTACAACGGCTCCCGGTTACGGCGGTAAAGTCCAGGCTGCGTCGGAGAGGTGAGTATATCCCTATTTTTTATTTTAATTCTTTCTTTTACACATTGATATTAATCCCGATACCGATTCCCGATACCACAAAAGTATCGGATCTCGGTATCGGAATTCCGATACCCGCAAGTATCGGCCGATACCCGATACTTGCGGTATCGGAATGCTCAACACTACTGACCAGGTATCACAGACACACACTACACTCCACACTCCGGCCACCAGGGGGGGTGGTTCTATCTATTAAGCCACTCCTCACACTCTGGTAAAACTGGGGGTTGGACAGGAAGTTAGGGAGAAAGCAGCCCAGGAGAGTTCGGGAGAGGACTTGTCAGGGGTGGAATCCTGACAGCGGCCTAGCGAAAAGGACAGATCATTACGGAGCTGTGCCTGTAGGGTATAGCGGTAGGCTCCTTAGAAAGGACACGAAAGCGGAGTATATTGCGGGGAAGTGAGAAGCGAGATCACAGCGCAGAGGAGATAGAACCAGAAGGAGTCGTGCCCTTAAGACCGTGGCAACATCCTTCTGAGGCGCGTAGCCGGTGGCCGGAGCACCGAGGAAGTAAGAGACTCTACGTACTACTTCAAACAGCGGCAGGACAGCTAACTATAGGTTGGCTGTCTCACCTAAATCACCTAACAAAGACAAAGGAGGCAATTGTGGGAGAGGGGCGTCTCTAGGGTCCCAGAATAACTCCAGGCCTACCCCGTCATACGGGTGCGTCCTAGCCATATCATTTGGGGGACAGAGAGAGAGAACATCAGAATAGAAACGACAGTTGTGAGGACTATCCCATGGTGCTCAGCAGGGAAGAACTACAACACACAGGCGCTAGAAGGTAGGCACTGATTTCCACCTGCAAAGGGAACTCTGGATGTGCCTTCGGACCGGCCGGTCTCAGCCAGCCCTGTTAGCAGTGCTCTGGATTGTGGATCCCGAAGCCTTCAGTAAAAAGGTAAAGAGACTGCAACCCTGTGTCCTCGTTATTCATCGCGTCTTGCACTATGCACCATCACCTTTCATTGGACGCCCCTTAGCAGGGTCACGGATCGGGTCTAGCCACCATGACGACCCCAAGACAGAGACAGAGAGGCCCGGTACCGAGTACCCCGTGGCCCTGCGTCTGGGGGCGCTTCAATTTGGCGTCACGAACAGGATCTACTTAAGCCTGAAGAATCAGGTCATGTGTGCCTTGGAACTGTGTTGGATTGTGCTTGAACTGTGATTTATTGCAAAGACTGTGTATTGCCACTTGCCGCCAAAAGTGCCCGCCAAAATCCGCCATCGCCGCGCCGTGTGGAGCTAGAGGGGAGGAGCCATAGCTTTGTGGGCGGAGCCGGCCAAAAAGAGCGAGAAGACGCGGTGAGGTGCCGATCTCGGAAGAGGAACGGCCATGTCGGACCCCAGAGGAGAAGAGGCGGCGGTCGCAGCCGCAGACTCGGGGACACTTCCAGACCCCGCAGTCAACGCAGCCGCGGGCCTTGTATCTCCGCCGGAGGCCGCCGGGCTTGCCGCTCCCATTAGCCAGCGGGACACTGCCGCGGCTACGACAGCCATAATGCCCTTCTCCATGCCATATCTACCCGGAGCCGCCTGGCTCCCGCGATACTCTGGAGAATCCCATACGTTAACTGACTTTAAAGAGGGGATTTGTAGCCTGCTCGAGTTTTATCCCTTGACAGAGCCTCAGAAAGTTCATATGATAACAGGCCAACTCTTTGGAGCGGCTTTGAGAGAAGTGAAATCATGGCCCGCCGCAGATAAGAGAACTGCACAACAGGTCTTTGCAAAGCTTAAAACCACCTTTGACACCCTCACAGCTACAGAAATTAAATTGACGTTCTATGGGTGCAAGCAGAGGCCACAGGATAGCTTACGGGACTATGCCCTTAATCTTCAGGAGGCACTGCGGGCCATCAAGCAGAGTGACCCAAGCAGCATGCAAGATCAGGATAAACTCCTGAAAGAGCGGTTCATCGAGGGGCTCCTGTGCAGTCACCAAAGGACCCAGCTCCACTTCCTGGCCATGCAGAATCCAGACCTGACTTTTGCGCAATTCAAAGATAAAGCCATCCAGGCGCTGCCAGAGCGACAGCCCAGCCGTGCCGTACTTCCCAAGCGTCAAGCCCTCACGTACCACCAAGAGGTGGCGCCGGAAGCAACCGTTTCTGCTGAGGCCGATGCCCAGATCCTGGAAGATGATTCCCCTGCAAGACTACGCCTCCAGATGCAGGAGCTGACCAAAAGCATTGCCGCCTTAGCCCGGACCGTCCAGTCCCTACAGGAGGCCCCCAAGGAGAAGATCCAGCTGGCTTCCAGACCGGAGGATGTCCCCTGGCAGAGACAGAGGAGGGTTCCATCGACCAGAGGCAGAGACGACGATCGCTTTCATCGGGATGGACAACCTATCTGCTGCTGCTGCCACCAGGTGGGCCATCTTGCATGGTACTGTCATTTAAACGAGCAACCCTTGGGGCAGAGGGCCAACCCCCAGGAGTAGGATGGTCAGGCCCGCAGAATTGGAGAGCCAAGTACATCGGAGGGCGACCGGTTCTCCCCATCGTGATCGACGGTATCCCCATGAACACTTTGCTGGACACCGGTTCCCAGGTGACGACTATGCCTTACTTCCTTTATAGACGTTATTGGGAGGACACCGATATTACCCGTGTCCCTGATGATGATTTCTCCATAATAGCTAGTAATGGTCAGCCACTGCCACAAGTGGGGTATAAAGAGGTCACCATTAAGGTGGGGCGGGTAGAATTGGAGGCCCAGGGAATTGTTATTGTTGATATTGACCGACGTGAATGTAACCCCATGATGACTATCGGTACTAATGTCATAGAAAATTGTCTTGCAGAAGTTATTGTCTTGTTGCAGCAGGTCGCCGAAACAGCGGGTTACAGTGAACAACGTGCCCTGCAGAAAGAAATTAGAGCTCTGATGCAGAGACAGCAAGTGGAGTTGACTGGTGGTGAGATTGGTCGGATCACAGTGAGTGATTCGAACCCCATTGCAATACCCCCCAGGAGTGAAATGTTAATTTGGTGTCGGGCAGCCATAGGCCTTAGGGGTAAAGACTATCAGGCCCTGGTAGAACCTGTTTACTCAGATAATAGGCCTACTCTCCTGACAGCCAGAGGGGTGGTTGACGTCCATAAGGGGAGGGTGCCAGTACGTGTTCTTAACTGTGGGGAGGAAGAAGTCCACCTAACCAAATATGTCACGCTTGCCAAGCTGTTTACTGTTAATAATAGTGTGATACAGGCACCTGGGCCCTTGGTTCCGTCCAGTCCGGCGGAGGACAACGGCTCTGCGGGGGGCAATTGAAAGATTGGTGTCGGGAACTACATGTGGGCACTGATTCTACCCCATCTCACCAGACACAAGGGGCCTACAGGGTGGTTCATGAGTATGAGCGGGTATTCAGCAAGCACCCCCTAGATTTCGGGCAGGTAAAAGGGATTCAGCATCATATCCCCACGGGAGATCATCCACCCATCAAAGAGAGATACCGTCCTGTACCCCCAGCTCATTATCAGTGTGCCAAGGACATGTTGCGAGAGATGAAGGAAGCTGGGGTAGTGAGAGACAGTTGTAGCCCCTGGGCAGCTCCATTAGTCCTCGTTAGGAAGAAAGATGGCACCATGAGGATGTGTGTGGATTATAGGCAACTAAATCGCATTACACATAAGGATGCATACCCCCTGCCCAGGATAGAGGAGTCCTTGGCTGCTTTAAAGTCTGCTAACTACTTCTCTACCTTGGATCGCACCAGTGGGTACTGGCAGGTTCCCGTGGCAGAGGCGGACAAGGAGAAGACGGCCTTCATGACGCCGATGGGCCTCTGCGAGTTCAACTACATGCCCTTCGGATTGTGTAACGCCCCGGGGACGTTCCAGAGGATGATGGAGTGCTGTCAGGGACATAAGAACTTTGAAACCGTGCTGCTTTATCTGGACGATGTCATTGTCTTCTCTATGACCTATGAAGACCATTTGAAGCACCTGGCCGAGGTGTTCGAAGCACTGTCCAACTTTGGCTTAAAAGGTGAAACCATCCAAATGCCATCTACTAAAACCCAAAGTGCAGTACCTGGGCCATGTGGTGAGTGCCGAAGGAGTGGCCCCAGACCCCGACAAGGTCACGGTGATCAAGGACTGGCCGAAGCCCGGTAACCTCCATGAAGTCCGGCAGTTCCTCGGGTTGGTGGGCTACTACCGGAGGTTTATCAAGGACTTCACCAAGAAGGCGGCGCCGATGCAGGACCTGTTGGTGGGCCAATCCAAGAAACCCAAGGGTAGGAATACCCCATTTGATTGGAACGACGGACTGGAAGGATCGTTCACCTGCTTAAAGTCGGCGCTGACGGGAGAAGAGATACTGGCCTACCTGTTGTGAATTCTGTTGCGGGTTCTGCTCTTGGGCTCCCTCTGGTGGTTATAAGTGGTAGTGCTGCTGTTTGCCCTTCACAGCAGTCATCAGGTGCTTCCACTTTGGACAGGGCTATTTAGTCTGGCTTCACCCTTTAGTGAGTGCCAGTTGTCCATTGTTTTTCTGGAGGATTCACATCTCTGCTTGGTTTCTCCTGCTGGATTGTCCAAATCATCAAAGATAAGTCCTGGCTTTGTTTTTGCAGTCCACATGCTGTGGACTTTATAGTTCAGTGAATTGCTATGTTTTTTCTTGTCCAGCTTTGTCTGTGTAAGGATTTATTCAGCCAAGCTGGAAGCTCTGGAGTCGCAGAGTTACCCTCCAAGCCTTTAGTTAGGTGTGGAGATTTTTGGATTCTCTGTGGTGGATTTTTGTAGTACTTTAATACTGACCGCACAGTACTCTGTCCTGTCTTTTTTTTCTAGGTAGCGTGGCCTCCTTTGCTAAATTCTGTTTTCAGTCTGCGTTTGTAATTTCCCTCTCCTCTCACAGTCAATATTTGTGGGGGGCTGTCTTTCCTTTGGGGATTTTCTCTGAGGCAAGATAGTTTTCCTGTTTCTTTCTTTAGGGGTAATTAGTCCTCCGGCTGTGACGAGGTGTCTAGGGAGTGACAGGAACATCCTATGGCTACTTCTAGTTGCGGTGTTAAGTTCAGGGTCTGCGGTCAGTATAGAGGCCACCTACTCCAGAGCTCGTCCATGCTGCTCCTAGGCCACCAGATCATAACAGTACAACTCGCCAACAATGAGTTAACCGCATCTCAAAAGAAGGGAAAGAAAGTGCTGAGCCATTTTTTTTTCAGTACTCTGTTGTGTTTTTTTTTCCCTCTTCACCTCTGGGTGGCTCAGGAGTTAGGCGCTGACATGGATGTTCAGGGGCTTGCTTCTCGGGTGGATCAACTTGCTGCTAGAGTACAGGGTATTTCTGATTATATCGTGCAGACTCCTGTTTTAGAGCCTAGAATTCCTACCCCCGATCTGTTTTTTGGGGACAGGTCAAAATTTTTGAGCTTTAAAAATAACTGTAAACTGTTTTTTGCTCTGAAGCCCCGTTCCTCTGGTGATCCCATCCAGCAGGTAAAAATTGTCATTTCTCTGTTGCGTGGCGACCCGCAGGATTGGGCATTTTCCCTAGAATCTGGGAATCCGGCCTTGCTTAATGTAGACACCTTTTTTCAGGCGCTTGGGTTATTGTATGATGAACCTAATTCTGTGGATCATGCTGAGAAAACCTTGTTGGCCCTGTGTCAGGGTCAAGAAGTGGCAGAATCATATTGCCAGAAATTTAGTAAATGGTCTGTGCTTACTAAGTGGAATGAGGATGCTTTGGCGGCAATTTTCAGAAAGGGTCTTTCTGAATCTGTTAAAGATGTTATGGTGGGGTTCCCCACGCCTGCAGGTCTGAGTGATTCTATATCTCTGGCCATTCAAATTGATCGGCGCTTGCGTGAGCGCAGAGTTGTGCACACTATGGCGTTGTCTTCCGAGCGGAGTCCTGAGCCTATGCAGTGTGATAGGATTGTGTCTAGAGCTGAACGCCAAGGATTCAGACGTCAGAATAGATTGTGCTTTTACTGCGGCGATTCTGCTCATGTTATTTCTGATTGCCCTAAGCGTGCCAAGAGAATCGCTAATTCCGTTACCATCAGTACTGTACAACCTAAATTTCTGTTATCTGTGACCCTGATCTGCTCATTATCGTCATTCTCTGTCATGGCATTTGTGGATTCAGGCGCCGCTTTAAATTTGATGGACTTAGAATTTGCCAGACGTTGTGGTTTTCCCTTACAGCCTTTGCGGAGTCCTATCCCTTTGAGGGGTATTGATGCTACACCATTGGCTAAAAATAAACCTCAGTTTTGGACACAGTTAAACATGTGCATGGCGCCAGCCCATCAGGAAGATGGTCGTTTCCTGGTGTTGCATAATTTGCATGATGCTATTGTGCTGGGGTTTCCATGGTTACAGGTACATAATCCGGTGTTGGATTGGAAATCTATGTCTGTGACTAGTTGGGGTTGTCAGGGGGTTCATGATGACGTTCCTCTGATGTCAATTTCCTCCTCCCCCTCTTCTGAAATTCCTGAGTTTCTGTCAGATTTCCAGGATGTTGTCGATGAGCCCAAGTCCAGTTCCCTTCCACCGCATAGGGACTGTGATTGTGCTATTGACTTGATTCCAGGCTGTAAGTTTCCTAAGGGCCGACTTTTCAACCTGTCTGTGCCTGAACATGCCGCCATGCGGAGCTATGTAAAGGAGTCTTTGGAGAAGGGGCATATTCGGCCATCTTCTTCTCCATTGGGAGCAGGTTTTTTTTTGTTGCCAAGAAGGATGGCTCCTTGAGACCCTGTATTGATTATCGCCTCTTGAATAAGATCACGGTCAAATTCCAATACCCTTTGCCTTTGCTTTCTGATTTGTTTGCCAGGATTAAGGGGGCTAGTTGGTTTACTAAGATTGACCTTCGAGGGGCATATAATCTTGTTCGTATTAAGCAGGGTGACGAATGGAAAACTGCGTTTAATACGCCCGAGGGCCATTTTGAATATCTTGTGATGCCATTTGGACTCTCTAATGCCCGATCTGCGTTTCAGTCCTTCATGCATGATATTTTTCGGAATTATCTTGATAAATTCATGATTGTATATTTGGATGATATTTAGATTTTTTCAGATGATTGGGAGTCTCATGTGAAACAAGTCAGGATGGTATTTCAGGTCCTTCGTGATAATGCCTTGTTTGTGAAGGGGTCTAAGTGCCTCTTTGGAGTACAGAAGGTTTCTTTTTTGGGCTTCATTTTTTCTCCATCATCTATAGAAATGGATCCGGTTAAGGTTCAGGCCATTCATGATTGGATCCAGCCCACATCCGTGAAGAGCCTTCAGAAATTTTTGGGCTTTGCTAATTTTTATTGCCGTTTCATTGCCAACTTCTCCAGTGTGGTTAAACCCCTGACCGATTTGATGAGGAAGGGCGCTGATGTAGCGAATTGGTCCTCTGAGGCTGTTTCTGCCTTTCAGGAGCTTAAGCGCCGATTTACTTCTGCCCCTGTGTTGCGTCAGCCAGATGTTTCTCTTCCTTTTCAGGTTGAGGTTGACGCTTCTGAGATTGGGGCAGGGGCCATTTTGTCTCAGAGGAATTCTGATGGTTCCTTGATGAAACCGTGTGCCTTCTTTTCTCGAAAGTTTTCACCTGCGGAACGCAATTATGATGTTGGCAATCGTGAGTTGTTGGCTATGAAGTGGGCATTTGAGGAGTGGCGACATTGGCTTGAGGGGGCCAAGCACCGTATTGTGGTCTTGACCGATCATAAGAATCTGATTTACCTCGAGTCTGCCAAACGGCTGAATCCTAGACAGGCCCAATGGTCCCTGTTTTTCTCCCGTTTTGATTTTGTTGTCTCGTATCTTCCGGGTTCTAAGAATGTTAAGGCTGATGCCCTCTCTAGGAGTTTTTTGCCTGATTCCCCTGGGATTCTTGAGCCGGTTGGTATTCTGAAGGAGGGGGTGATTCTTTCTGCCATTTCCCCTGATTTGTGATGGGTTCTTCAGGAGTTTCAGGCTGATAAACCTGATCGCTGTCCAGCGGGGAAACTGTTTGTTCCTGACAGATGGACTAGTAAAGTGATTTCTGAGGTTCACTGTTCTGTGTTGGCTGGCCATCCTGGGATTTTTGGTACCAAAGATTTGGTTAGTAGGTCCTTTTGGTGGCCTTCTTTGTCACGGGATGTGCGTTCTTTTGTGCAGTCCTGTGGGACTTGTGCGCGGGCCAAACCTTGCTGCTCCCGTGCCAGTGGGTTGCTTTTGCCTTTGCCGGTCCCTGAGAGGCCTTGGACTCATATTTCTATGGATTTTATTTCGGATCTTCCTGTTTCCCAGAGGATGTCTGTTATCTGGGTGGTCTGTGACAGGTTTTCTAAGATGGTTCTTTTGGTACCTTTGCCTAAATTGCCTTCCTCTTCTGAGTTGGTTCCGTTGTTTTTTCAGCATGTGGTTCGTTTGCATGGCATTCCGGAGAATATTGTGTCCGATAGAGGTTCCCAGTTTGTTTCCAGGTTTTGGCGGGCCTTTGTGCTAAGCTGGGCATTGATTTGTCTTTTTCTTCCGCATTTCATCCTCAGACAAATGGCCAAACCGAGCGAACTAACCAGACTTTGGAAACTTATTTGAGATGCTTTGTGTCTGCCGATCAGGATGATTGGGTGGCTTTCTTGCCATTGGCTGAGTTTGCCCTTAATAATCGGGCTAGTTCTGCTACCTTGGTTTCACCATTCTTTTGTAATTCTCGGTTTCATCCTCGTTTTTCTTCAGGGCAGGTTGAGTCTTCTGATTGTCCTGGGGTGGACTCTGTGGTTGACAGGTTGCAGCAGATTTGGGCTCATGTTGTGGACAATTTGGTGTTGTCTCAGGAGGAGGCTCAGCGTTTTGCCAACCGTCGTCGGCGTGTGGGTTCCCGGCTTCGGGTTGGGGATTTGGTCTGGTTGTCTTCTCGTCATGTTCCTATGAAGGTTTCTTCCCCGAAGTTCAAGCCTCGGTTTATTGGTCCTTATAGGATTTCTGAGATTATCAATCCAGTGTCTTTTCGTTTGGCCCTTCCAGCCTCTTTTTCCATCCATAATGTTTTTCATAGATCTTTGTTGTGGAAATATGTGGTGCCCGTGGTTCCCTCTGTTGATCCTCCTGCCCCGGTGTTGATTAATGGGGAGTTGGAGTATGTTGTGGAGAAGATCTTGGATTCTCGTTTTTCAAGACGGAGGCTTCAGTATCTTGTCAAGTGGAAGGGTTATGGCCAGGAGGATAATTCTTGGGTTGTTGCCTCCGATGTTCATGCTGACGATTTGGTTCGTGCCTTCCATTTGGCTCGTCCGGATCGGCCTGGGGGCTCTGGTGAGGGTTCGGTGACCCCTCCTCAAGGGGGGGGGGGGGTACTGTTGGGAATTCTGTTGCGGGTTCTGCTCTTGGGCTCCCTCCGGTGGTTATAAGTGGTAGTGCTGCTGTTTGTCCTTCACAGCAGTCATCAGGTGCTTCCACTTTGGACGGGGCTATTTAGTCTGGCTTCACCCTTTAGTGAGTGCCAGTTGTCCATTGTTTTTCTGGAGGATTCACATCTCTGCTTGGTTTCTCCTGCTGGATTGTCCAAATCATCAAAGATAAGTTCTGGCTTTGTTTTTGCAGTCCACATGCGGTGGACTTTATAGTTCAATGAATTGCTATGTTTTTTCTTGTCCAGCTTTGTCTGTGTAAGGATTTATTCAGCCAAGCTGGAAGCTCTGGAGTCGCAGAGTTACCCTCCATGCCTTTAGTTAGGTGTGGAGATTTTTGTATTCTCTGTGGTGGATTTTTGTAGTATTTTAATACTGACCGCACAGTACTCTGTCCTGTCTTTTCTTTCTAGGTAGCGTGGCCTCCTTTGCTAAATTCTGTTTTCAGTCTGCGTTTGTAATTTCCCTCTCCTCTCACAGTCAATATTTGTGGGGGGCTGTCTTTCCTTTGGGGATTTTCTCTGAGGCAAGATAGTTTTCCTGTTTCTTTCTTTAGGGGCAATTAGTCCTCCGGCTGTGATGAGGTGTCTAGGGAGTGACAGGAACATCCCACGGCTACTTCTAGTTGCGGTGTTAAGTTCAGGGTCTGCGGTCAGCATAGAGGCCACCTACTCCAGAGCTCGTCCATGCTGCTCCTAGGCCACCAGATCATAACACCTACCCTGAATATGACCAACCGTTTGTATTGTATACAGATGCCAGCAACGTAGGGCTGGGAGCCGTGCTGTCCCAGGTCCAGAAAGGCAAGGAAAGAGTAATCGCTTACGCCAGCAGGAAACGTCGAGCCACTGAAAGGAACCCTGACAACTACAGTTCCTTTAAGCTGGAGTTCCTCGCCGTCGTTTGGGCCGTGACTGAGAGGTTCAAGCACTACCTGGCCTCAGCAAAATTTACCGTCTTCATGGATAATAATCCATTAACGCACTTGGACACAGCAAAATTCGGTGCCTTGGAGCAGCGGTGGATGGCCCGGTTGTCCACTTACGACTTCACCATCAAGTACCGGGCAGGGCACAAGAATGCGAATGCTGATGCATTGTCCCGAATGCCTCATTTACCCGAGACGGAGGAAGATCCAGAAGCATTTGAGGAGGTCGAGCTGCCCGCTTTCCATCGCCCCAAAGCCACCCAGTGTTTCCATCAGGTGGAGAACAGGCGCAAGAATAAACAGGGTGCCCTGTTGAATCCCCTGCCCCATCATGGGTGGGCAGAGAACCAGGATGGTGACCCTGTGGTCCGTCAGGTGAAAGAACTCCTGACGCAGGCCGGTTTGCATCCCGGCCCGGATGATCCACCAAAGGCATTACAGTTGTGGAAGGAGAGGGGCAAACTGTTTATTCACGATGGTAAGCTGTGCCGGAGGAGCATTGACCCACGCACTCACGAATTGGTATGGCAGATCGTGGTCCGAGACAAGATGTGCCAATGGTCCTGGGAGCGTACCACGATGGGGCAGGACACTTCGGATGGAGGAAGCTGGAGAGGCTGCTCCGAGGGAGGTTTTACTGGATTGGTATGAAGAAAGCCATCGAGAAGTGGTGCCGAGAGTGTGGCCCATGCAGCCTACGACGGAAGGATCGCGACAGCCAGCGGGCTCCCTTGCAGCCCATCATCACCAAATGGCCGCTCGAGCTGTTCGCACTGGATCACGTGAAGTTAACACATAGCCGGTCAGGCTATATCTATGCTCTCACCATCGTGGACCACTACTCCAGATTCCTGGTAGTCGTGCCGGTCAAAGATCTAACGGCTAGAACGGCCGCCAAAACCTTCCAGCAGTACTTCTGTCGACCCCATGGGTACCCGGAGAAGATACTGACCGATCAGGGGCCAGCATTCGAAGCGGAAGTGTTCCAGGAGTTCTGCCATCTGTATGGATGTAAGAAGATCAGAACCACGCCATACCATCCACAAACCAACGGGATGTGTGAGAAGATGAACCAGGTGGTGATCGATTTACTGAAGACCTTACCTGTGGAGGAGCGGAACTTGTGGCCCACAAAGTTACCAGACTTGGTGGATATGTACAACCACATCCCAGTGAATTCCACCAACTGCACCCCAGCGTACCTGATGCGAGGGAGGTCTAGCAAGTTACCTGTTGATCTGGACATGGGGGTCCTGACCCCGAAGATATCTCGCCAGATGCGGACTGGGATACAGAGAGGCAGCAAAGGTACCGCAAAGTACAAGAGTGTGTGGAAAGAAGTCTCGCCCAAGCCCGACAAAACCAAGAAAGGGATTACAACCAGCATGCTCCTGCGACTCCCTTGTCACCCGGGGAGCAGGTACTCAAACGAAAGCGGAGACTACACAAGCTTGATGATCAATGGGAAGCGGAACCATATACCATCCTGCCATCTGATATTGACAATACAAAGATCTGCCTCATCAGCAAGGATGGAGGAGAAACTTCAACGGCAATATCCAGAGACCACCTTAAGATATGCCCTGATAAGCTGAGAGATGGGGAGACAGGCCCCGGGACGTCTCCGCCCATGGAAGAGCAGAGGATGATACACACTGTTCTTGGCGATTTTCCCCAGTCTTGGACTCAAATAAACCAGGCCATTGTGGTGCCTGTCCTAACGTTTCGCCAACTGACACCGCCAGAACTAAATGTGGAGCCGGGTCATCCGGACCAGCAACCACAGCGAATCCCACAGGAGGATGCTATGCCAACCGTTGAACCGGCAAGCCCTCCCTCTGCTATCGGTGAATCTGCCATACCCATCGGTAGTAACAGTAGCCCTGAGAGCTCCAGCCTGCCAGTGCTACCCAGACTCACTAGAAGTGTAGCTAGAAGACAGTGCACTACACCAGCGGTAGCAAGTATTGCGGGCTGTTATGATCCGGTGACCTTGGAGCCGCATGAGACTTTCTCAGGAGTAGGTGGAACCTGTACTGACCGCAAACCCTAAACTGTCACCGCAACTAGAAGTAGCCGTGGGGTGTACCTAACACATCCTAGACACCTCGACACAGCCGGAGGACTAAATACCCCTATAGATGGAAATGGGAATTCTATCTTGCCTCAGAGCAGAATCCCAAAGGATAGGCAGCCCCCACAAATATTGACTGTGAGTATTAGAGGAAAGACACACGCAGGCAGAAATCAGGATTTAGCAAAAGAGGCCACGCTAGCTAAATAGGAAAGGATAGGACAGAATACTAAGTGGTCAGTATTAAAACCCTGAAAATATCCACAGCAGATAATACAAAAATTCCACCATCTAACTAAAGACATGGAATGTATATCTGCATCTCCTGAGAATCCAACTTGACTGAAATATCCAAACACAGTCTAAGCTGGACAAGAAAAAACATTGAATAGTACTGAATTGTAAAGCACACAGCATGTGTGCTGTAGAAACAAAACCAGACACTTATATTTGCTGATTTGGCAGCAGGGCAGGAGGAACCAGACAGAGATGCAAAACCTCCAAGAACAATGGACAACTGGCAAGGGCTAATGAATCCTGCACACCTAAATATCCCAGTCAGAGCTGCAATCAGCAGGGACACCTGCCCAGGATTGCAACCCAGGGACAACTGCATTACTACCAACAACCACCGGAGGGAACCTAAGAGCAGAATTCACAACAGTACCCCCCGTTGAGAAGATTGGTCACCGAACCCTCACCAGAGCCCCCAGGCCGATCAGGACGAGCCAGATGAAAGGCACGGACCAAATCAGCAGCATGGACATCAGAGGCAAAAACCCAAGAATTATCCTCCTGGCCATAACCCTTCCATTTAACAAGGTACTGAAGCCTCCGCCTCGAAAAGCGAGAATCTAAAATCTTCTCAACCACATACTCCAACTCCCCATCAACCAACACAGGGGCCGGAGGATCAACAGAGGGAACAACGGGCACCACATATTTCCGCAATAAAGATCTATGGAAGACATTATGGATAGCAAAAGAAGCCGGAAGGGCCAATCGAAAAGACACCGGATTAATAATCTCACAAATCCTATAAGGACTAATAAAGCGAGGCTTAAACTTAGGGGAAGAAACCTTCATAGGAACATGACGGGCAGACAACCAGACCAGATCCCCAACCCGAAGCCGGGAACCAACACACCGACGACGGTTAGCAAAACATTGAGCCTCCTCCTGAGACAATACCAAATTGTCTACCACATGAGCCCAAATCTGCTTCAACCTGTCAACCACAGAATCCACACCAGGACAGTCAGAAAGCTCAACCTGCCCCAAAGAAAAACGAGGATGAAAACCAAAATTACAAAAAAAGGGTGAAACCAAGGTAGCCGAACTAGGCCGATTATTAAGGGCAAACTCGGCCAATGGCAAGAAAGCCACCCAATCATCCTGATCAGCAGACACAAAGCATCTCAGATAAGTTTCTAAAGTCTGATTAGTTCGCTCGGTCTGGCCATTTGTCTGAGGATGAAATGCGGAAGAAAAAGACAAATCAATGCCCAGCTTAGCACAAAAGGCCCGCCAAAACTGAGAAACAAACTGGGACCCTCTGTCGGACACAATATTCTCTGGAATACCATGTAAACGAACCACATGCTGAAAAAATAACGGAACCAAATCAGAAGAGGAAGGCAATTTAGGCAAAGGCACCAAATGGACCATCTTAGAGAACCGGTCACAAACAACCCAAATGACAGACATCTTCTGGGAAACCGGAAGATCAGAAATAAAATCCATAGAAATATGCGTCCAAGGCCTCTCAGGGACCGGCAAAGGCAAAAGCAACCCACTAGCACGGGAACAACAAGGCTTGGCCCGCGCACAAGTCCCACAGGACTGCACAAAAGAACGCACATCACGCGACAAAGAAGGCCACCAAAAGGACCTACCAACCAAATCTCTGGTACCAAAAATACCAGGATGGCCAGCCAACACAGAACAATGAACCTCAGAAATCACTCTACTAGTCCATCTATCAGGAACAAACAGATTCCCCACTGGACAGCGGTCAGGTTTGTCAGCCTGAAATTCCTGAAGAACCCGTCGTAAATCAGGGGAAATGGCAGAAAGGACCACCCCTTCTTTCAGAATGCCGACCGGTTCAAGGACCTCAGGAGAATCAGGCAAAAAACTCCTAGAGAGGGCATCAGCCTTGATATTCTTAGAACCCGGAAGATACGAGACCACGAAATCAAAACGGGAAAAAAACAAGGACCATCGAGCCTGTCTAGGATTCAGCCGCCTGGCAGACTCGAGGTAAATCAGATTTTTATGATCGGTCAAGACCACAATACGGTGCTTAGCTCCCTCGAGCCAATGTCGCCACTCCTCAAACGCCCACTTCATAGACAACAACTCCCGATCGCCGACATCATAATTGCGTTCAGCGGGCGAAAACTTACGGGAAAAGAAGGCACACGGTTTCATCAAGGAACCAACAGGATCCCTCTGAGACAAAACGGCCCCTGCCCCAATCTCAGAAGCGTCAACCTCAACCTGAAACGGAAGAGAAACATCTGGTTGACGCAACACCGGGGCAGAAGTAAATCGGCGTTTAAGCTCCTGAAAGGCAGAGACAGCCGCAGAGGACCAATTCGTCACATCAGCGCCTTTCTTCGTCAAATCGGTCAAGGGTTTAACCATACTGGAGAAGTTAGCAATGAAACGGCGATAAAAATTAGCAAAGCCCAAAAATTTCTGAAGACTCTTCACAGATGTGGGTTGAATCCAATCATGAATGGCCTGAACCTTAACCGGATCCATCTCTATAGATGAGGGAGAAAAAATAAAGCCCAAAAAAGAAACCTTCTGCACTCCAAAGAGACACTTAGACCCCTTCACAAACAAAGCATTATCACGAAGGATCTGAAATACCATCCTGACCTGTTTCACATGAGACTCCCAATCATCGGAAAAAAATAAAATGTCATCCAAATATACAATCATGAATTTATCAAGATAAGTCCGGAAGATATCGTGCATGAAGGACTGAAAAACAGATGGAGCATTAGAGAGCCCGAATGGCATCACAAGGTTTTCAAAATGGCCTTCGGGCGTATTAAACGCAGTTTTCCATTCATCACCTTGCTTAATACGAACAAGATTATATGCCCCCGAAGGTCAATCTTAGTAAACCAACTAGCCAACTAGCCCCCTTAATCCTAGCAAACAAATCGGAAAGCAGATGTAAAGGGTATTGAAACTTGACCGTGATCTTATTCAAGAGGCGATAATCAATACAGGGTCTCAAGGAGCCATCCTTCTTAGCAACAAAAAAAAAACCTGCTCCCAACGGTGAAGAAGATGGCCGAATATGTCCCTTCTCCAAAGACTCCTTAACATAACTCCGCATGGCGGTATGTTCAGGCACAGACAGGTTAAAAAGTCGGCCCTTAGGAAACTTACAGCCTGGAATCAAGTCAATCGCACAATCACAGTCCCTATGCGGTGGAAGGGAACTGGACTTGGGCTCATCAAATACATCCTGAAAATCAGACAAAAACTCTGGAATTTCAGAAGTGGAAGAAGAGGAGATTGACATCAAAGGAACATCATTATGAACCCCCTGACATCCCCAACTAGTCACAGACATAGACTTCCAATCCAACACAGGATTATGTGCCTGCAACCACGGAAAACCCAGCACGATAGCATCATGTAAATTATGCAACACCAGAAATCGACAATCTTCCTGATGGGCTGGCGCCATGCACATGGTCACCTGTGTCCAGAACTGGGGCTTATTTTTATCCAAAGGTGTAGCATCAATGCCCCTTAAAGGAATAGGGTTCTGCAAAGACTGCAAGGGAAAACCACAATGCCTGGCAAACTCAAAGTCCATTAAGTTCAAGGCGGCGCCTGAATCCACAAATGCCATGACAGAAAATGATGATAATGAGCAGATCAAGGACACAGATAATAAAAATTTAGGTTGTACAGTACTGATGGTAATTGAACTAGCGATCCTCTTTGTACGCCTAGGACAGACTGAAATGACATGAGAAGCATCGCCACAATAAAAACACAACCTATTCTGACATCTGAATCCCTGTTGTTCCGTTCTAGACAGAATCCTATCACACTGCATTGACTCAGGCATCTGCTCTGAGGACAACGCCACAGCGCGCACAGTTCTGCGCTCCCGCAAACGCCGATCAATCTGAATGGCCAGAGACATAGAATCACTCAGACCGAAAGGCGTGGGAAAACCCACCATAACATCTTTAACGGATTCAGAAAGACCCTTTCTGAAAATTGCCGCCAAAGCATCATCATTCCATTTAGTCAACACAGACCATTTTCTAAATTTCTGACAATACAATTCTGCCGCTTCTTGACCCTGAGACAGGACCAACAAGGTCTTCTCCGCTTGATCCACAGAATTTGGTTCATCATATAATAATCCTAAAGCCTGAAAAAAGGCGTCTACATTAAGCAAGGCCGGATTCCCAGATTCCAGGGAAAATGCCCAATCCTGAGGATCACCACGTAGCAGGGAGATGACAATTTTAACCAGCTGAATGGAATCACCAGAGGATCGAGGTCTCAGAGCAAAAAACAGTTTACAGTTGTTTTTAAAACTCAAAAATTTGGACCTGTCCCCAAAAAACAAATCAGGAGCAGGAATCTTAGGCTCTAAAACTGGAGTCTGAACAATATAATCAGAAATACCCTGTACCCTAGCAGCAAGCTGGTCTACATGAGAAGCTAATCCCTGAACATCCATGCTAGCACAAGACTCCTCAGCCACCCAGAGAAAAAGAGGGAAGAAAAGACAAATCAGGCTACAGAAACAAAATGGCTCTTTCTTCCCTTCTTCTGAGATGCATTTAACTTATTGTTGGCCAGTTGTACTGTTATGATCCGGTGACCTTGGAGCCGCATGAGACTTTCTCAGGAGTAGGTGGAACCTGTACTGACCGCAACGCTAAACTGTCACCGCAACTAGAAGTAGCCGTGGGATGTACCTAACACATCCTAGACACCTCGACACAGCCGGAGGACTAAATACCCCTATAGATGGAAATGGGAATTCTATCTTGCCTCAGAGCAGAACCCCAAAGGATAGGCCGCCCCCCACAAATATTGACTGTGAGTATTAGAGGAAAGACACACGCAGGCAGAAATCAGGATTTAGCAAAAGAGGCCACGCTAGCTAAATAGGAAAGGATAGGACAGAATACTAAGCGGTCAGTATTAAAACCCTAAAAATAACAACAGCAGATAAAACAAAAATTCCACCATCTACCTAAAGACATGGAATGTATATCTGCATCTCCTGAGAATCCAACTTGACTGAAATATCCAAACACAGTCTAAGCTGGACAAGAAAAAACATTGAATAGTACTGAATTGTAAAGCACACAGCATGTGTGCTGTAGAAACAAAACCAGACACTTATCTTTGCTGATTTGGCAGCAGGGCAGGAGGAACCAGACAGAGATGCAAAACCTCCAAGAACAATGGACAACTGGCAAGGGCTAATGAATCCTGCACACCTAAATATCCCAGTCAGAGCTGCAATCAGCAGGGACACCTGCCCAGGATTGCAACCCAGGGACAACTGCATTACTACCAACAACCACCGGAGGGAACCCAAGAGCAGAATTCACAACAGTGGGCCCTGTTAGGTCAATAGCAACCCCTGCACTGAGGCGGTCTACACGCAGCACCAGGAATCAAACTCCACTTCGCTATAAAACTTCTAGATACTAAGCTGTTATTTGGTTGAAAATGTTTGTGTAAATCTCTTTGTTACAGGTTTAAAAATGGACGATGGAGTGATGGACAGTGAATTGCTTCAAATCTTTCACGGGGACCCCTTTGTTTACCCGGGGTCCCTGCTGTTCAAGGTTGCACCTACTGAACTGGGAGTCATGAACTGTGCATGAACAAACTTTTGCAACGTTCAAGCGTCCTCACCTCCCATAAAGGGAAGCACTGTTATATATTTACTTGTTCATAGTATTTACTTGTTTATAGTGTTTTCAAAATTTTGAGTGTTTTCTAATAACATGTAATATTGTTCTTCTTTTCCCAGTCCGGGAGTACTGGATTTAACCGGGGGGGAGTGCAGCGCCCCAGAGTTCTGGTCGTTGCAGTAATGTCGCTCTGCCACTAAGGGGAGTGATGTTATGTCTGATTGCACTAAAGGAGTTCACCTGACCAGGTATCACAGACACACACTACACTCCACACTCCGGCCACCAGGGGGGGTGGTTCTATTTATTAGGCCACTCCTCACACTCTGGTAAAACTGGGGGTTGGACAGGAAGATAGGGAGAAAGCTGCCCGGGAG
The DNA here is from genome assembly GCF_051348905.1 of Ranitomeya variabilis. NCBI lineage: Eukaryota > Metazoa > Chordata > Amphibia > Anura > Dendrobatidae > Ranitomeya > Ranitomeya variabilis. The sequence goes on along the minus strand of NC_135232.1, from coordinate 652,065,192 downwards.
AGTTTGGGAGAGGACTTGTCAGGGGTGGGATCCTGACAGCGGCCTAGCGAAAAGGACAGATCATTACGGAGCTGTGCCTGTAGGGTATAGCGGCAGGCTCCTTAGAAAGGACACGAAAGCGGAGTATATTGCGGGGAAGTGAGAAGCGAGATCACAGCGCAGAGGAGATAGAACCAGAAGGAGTCGTGCCCTTAAGACCGTGACAACATCCTTCTGAGGCGCATAGCCAGTGGCCGGAGCACGGAGGAAGTAAGAGACTCTACATACTACTTTAAACAGCGGCAGGACAGCTAACTATAGGTTGGCTGTCTCACCTAAATCACCTAACGAAGACAAAGGAGGCAATTGTGGGAGAGGGGCGTCTCTAGGGTCCCAGAATAACTCCAGGCCTACCCCGTCATATGGGTGCGTCCTAGCCATATCATCTGGGGGGACAGAGAGAGAGAACATCAGAATAGAAACGACAGTTGTGAGGACTATCCCGTGGTGCTCAGCAGGGAAGAACTACAACACACAGGCGCTAGAAGGTAGGCACTGATTTCCACCTGCAAAGGGAACTCTGGATGTGCCTTCGGACCGGACGGTCTCAGCCAGCCCTGTTAGCAGTGCTCTGGATTGTGGATCCCGAAGCCTTCAGTAAAAAGGTAAAGAGACTGCAACCCTGTGTCCTCGTTATTCATCGCGTCTTGCACTACGCACCATCACCTTTCATTGGACGCCCCTTAGCAGGGTCACGGATCGGGTCTAGCCACCGTGACGACCCCAAGACAGAGAAAGAGAGGCCCGGTACCGAGTACCCCGCGGCCCTGCGTCTGGGGGCGCTTCACAAGCATATCATATGGAAATAACAGGTAAATCAAAGCAGTTTTTTTATCACAAGGAAAGATAGCATGTCTCTATGTAAGAAGAGAAAATGTACAAGAAATCGTCCCCGAGGGTTCTGTCTGAATCTCGTATTTCAGAGATTTACATGGCAACCCCAGTGTAAGTGCTTAGTGTGGAAAGCAGGATAAATATGCACCGTGCCTTACTTCGATCCTTGGGAGGCAGAATGAAAAAATCAGCAACAGTTAAAGAATTGGTTTTACTTATTTTTTACACCCTTCCTCAGGTGGTATACGTGATTAGACAAGTTTATTCTTTGGGTCAGTGCGATTGCAGCGATACCTGATTTATACATTTTTTATGCTTGGCTATTGTCACACATTAAAAGACACATTTTTGTCAAGTTTTTGCATCTCCATATTTTGAGAGCTATCATTTTCCTATATTTCTGCCAACAGAGTCATGTGAGGGCTTGTTTTATGCAGGACAAGTTGACGTGTTTTTTTTTGTACTGTTTTCGGCCACATAACATTTTTTTATTGCTTTCTGTTCCAATTTTTGGGAGGCAAAATTTACAAAAAACAGCAATTTAGGATTTTTTTTTTAAAATGTTGTTTACCATATTGAATTGATCCCTCAGGGGTTTTATCTGAATCACATCATTCAGAGAAACCCTCATGTAAGTGCTCAGCATAGAGCAGAGGATAAATATGCTAAAAAAAAAATTATGTAAAATGATTCCAATAAAATCTGCAACTCAATCTACAAAAAAAGCAATCCCACTCAGATCCACCATCTCTCAATAGAAATATAGTAGGCTTCCATGTTACTGATAGTACAAAGGCTCTGGAAAAGCACTGTCTCCATGCCCCCTAAAATAAATCTTGTGAATTCTGCACTCCCAAATCCAAATGCCCCTTCCCTTCTGAGCCCCAGTGTGTCTAAACCACAATTAGCGCCCACATGTTTGGCATTACTGTAGTGATGAGAGCCAGCCTAATTTATGGGTGCATGTCTCTAAAAGCATGAGCTGGGCATAATGTAATGGTCACTATAAGGTACTTGGCACTACAACGTACTGATCACTACAGCGGCAGTTTTTAATTTGGCAACTTCCACTGCTGCTTGTTTCTGGAAAACACGTCAAAATTGTCCTTACACCAGTAGATAAATTCCCAGAGGGGTTTAATTTCCTAAATGGGGTCACTTGAGAGGGGATCCTGCTCTCATGGCACTTAAGGGCTCCGTATAGGGAGTCCGCAAACTATTCTACAATAATTTGTTCTACATGAGTCAAATAGCGCTCTTTCCCTCCCAAGTCTCAACATGTGGCTAAACAGTACCGTACAGCCACATATGGGGTATTGCCACGATCAGCAGAAATTGTGTGACAAATTTTGATGCCTTTTCTACCCATTTCCTCATGTAAAAATGTAAAATTTGGGGACAAAACAACATTTTTGTTGTAAAAATGTAATTTTTTCTTCACTGCCCAATGGTATAAAATTATGGGACACACTCATGTCAATATGATCACTGCAGCCTTAGATGAATTTATTGTAGTTTGTAAAATGTGTTCACTTATGTGGGGGTATTCTGCTGTTTCGGCACCTCAGGGGCTCTTCCAGTGGATTATGGCACCCCCAAACTAACAACAAAATCTTCATTATACTATGGTGCTCCTTTACTTTTGAGCTTTCCTATGTGCCTGGAAAGTGGTTCCCGATTACATATAGGATATTGGCGCACTGAGGAGAGATTGCACAACAAACTCTGAGGTCCATTTTTTCCTATTAACCCTTATGAATATTAAAAACTTGGGGCTAAAACAACATTTTAGTGGTAAAAATGTAATTGTTCTTTCTTCACTGCCCAATGGTATAGAATTCTGTGAGGCACATATGGTGTCAGCATGCTCACTGCACCTCTAGAGGAATTCATCACTTATGGTTCTGCTGTCCAGGCACCTCAGGGGCTCTGCCAATGTGACATGCACCTCAAACCATTCCAGCAAAATCTGAATTCTAATATGGCGCATCTTCCCTTCTGAGCTTTGCACTGTGCCTCAAAAGTAATTTTCCACCACTTGTGAGGTATTAGCATCCTCAGGAGAAATTGCAAAACAAATTGGACCATTCATTTTCTCCTATTATTCCTTTTAAAAATTAAAAACTTGCGGCCAACCAACATTTTAATGGAAAAAAATGTAATTTTACATTTACTGCCTGTGCTTAAACAATTCTGTGAATCACCTGAAGGTTAAAAATGCTCACTTCATCCCATAGATGAATTCCTCAAGAGGTGTTATTTCAAAAATGGGATCAATTGTGGGGGTTTCTACTATTTTGACACATCAGGCGCTCTTCAAATGTGACATGGCATCCGCTATCTATTCCAGCCAAAACTGAGCTCCAGAATTCAGTTGATGCTCCTTCCCTTCCGAGCCCTGCCGGGCACCCAAACTGTACTTTTCCACCACAGAAATTGCACAACAAATTGCTTGGTCCATTTTCTCCTGTTAACTTTGTGAAAATGAGATATGCAAAAAAGGTTGCACTCTATCGTGCCAAAGCATGTCGAATATAAAACACATGAAATATGAATAGCAAAATGGCTTTTTGAACATTAGGAAAAATATATATGAGATGCTTTGCACAGAATTTGGCCAAATAGTGTGAGCCCAACAACCATCATCAAGGTGGTCTCATTAATCTGATGGGTCCCTGACCTCCCTGTCCAAATGTGAACACTAACCTAAGGCTAATGTCTGTATGCATGGGTGAATGTGGACACCTCTCTCAGTAAAGCCTACATATATGGGTTGTCCGGAACCAAGTGTGATTAGATGTAATTAAAAACCACATGATCAGTAAAGCCTACATATATGGGTTGTCCGGAACCAAGTGTGATTAGATGTAATTAAAAACCACATGGTGAAGGAAGGAGTGCTAAGTCAGTAAGCTAACATAGAAATGACAGAAAAACGACTGGCACATCCAAACTAGTGTGAGTAGGTGCATACCAGGAGCAGCTACCTCCATATACAATATACAAAAACAGGTTGCACTCTATCGTGCCAAAGCATGTCGAATATGAAATACATGGAATATGAATAGCAAAATGGCTTTTTGAACATTAGGAAAATATTTAAGAGACGCTTTGCACAGAATTTGGCCAAATAGTGTGAGCCCATCAACCATCGTCAAGGTGGTCTCATTAATCTGATGGGTCATCAAATTGTATGGTCCATTTTCCCCTGTTGCTCTTGTAAAAATGCAAAATTTGGGGATAAATCAACATTTATGTGGGAAAAAGTAAGATTTTATTTTTTCCTTCCACATTGCTTTCATTCATGTGAAGTACCTGAAGGGTTAATAATCTTATAGAATGTAGTTTTGAGCGCTTTGAGGAGTGCAGTTTTTAAAATGGTGTCACTTTTCTGTATTTTCTGTCATATAAACCCCTCAGAGTCACTTCAAACATGATATGGTCTCTAAAAATATTGGTTTTGTCAATTTTGTTGTAAATTGAGAAATCGCTGATCAACTTTTAGCCGTTTTAACTTTCTAACTAAAAAAAATAATAATTATGATTCAAAAATTATGCAGATGTAAAGTAGACATGTGGTAAATGTTGTTTATTAACTATTTTGCCTGACACTCTCTGGTTTAAAGGCATAAAAATTAAAAGTTTGAAAATTGCAAAATTTTCGTGAAAATTCAGATATTTACATAAATAAATGCAAAAAATATTGGCCTAAATTTACCATTTTCATGAAATACAATGTGTCGGGGAAACAACAGTGTCAGAATCACTGAGATACGTTCAAGGGTTCCAGGGTTGTTACAATACAAGGTGACACTGGTCAGAATTGTACAATTTGGCCTGGTCAGGAAGATGAAAACAGGCTCAGGGATGAAGGGGCTAAAGGCTTTACATTAGTGTGAACATGCTCTGTTTACAGCATACCCAACTCTCTGGGAACTAAAGGAGAGGCTGCACTTAGATAGAGGAGAGGCTGCACTTAGAGGAGAGGCTGCACTTAGATAGAGGAGAGGCTGCACTTAGAGGAGAGGCTGCACTTAGATAGAGGAGAGGCTGCACTTAGAGGAGAGGCTGCACTTAGATAGAGGAGAGGCTGCACTTAGAGGAGAGGCTGCACTTAGATAGAGGAGAGGCTGCACTTAGAGGAGAGGCTGCACTTAGATAGAGGAGAGGCTGCACTTAGAGGAGAGGCTGCACTTAGAGAGGCTGCACTTAAATAGAGGAGAGGCTGCACTTAAGTAGAGGAGAGGCTGCACTTAGATCCAAAAGTCACAAAAGAGCTACAAGTGTTTGTTCTGTGTATTGTTCTTTAGTTTTATCATTGTGTTTATAACCCATGTACTGTGCTATCACTGCATGAATATACACTCACTGGCCACTTTATTAGGTACACCTGTCCAACTTCTTGTTAACACTTAATTTCTAATCAGCCAATCACATGGCGGCAACTCAGTGCATTTAGGCATGTAGACATGGTCAAGACAATCTCCTGCAGTTCAAACCGAGCATCAGTATGGGGAAGAAAGGTGATTTGAGTGCCTTTGAACGTGGCATGGTTGTTGGTACCAGAAGGGCTGGTCTGAGTATTTCAGAAACTGCTGATCTACTGGGATTTTCACGCACAACCATCTCTAGGGTTTACAGAGAATGGTCCGAAAAAGAAAAAAAATCCAGTGAGCGGCAGTTCTGTGGGCGGAAATACCTTGTTGATGCCAGAGGTCAGAGGAGAATGGGCAGACTGGTTCGAGCTGATAGAAAGGCAACAGTGACTCAAATCGCCACCCGTTACAACCAAGGTAGGCCTAAGAGCATCTCTGAACGCACAGTGCGTCGAACTTTGAGGCAGATGGGCTACAGCAGCAGAAGACCACACCGGGTACCACTCCTTTCAGCTAAGAACAGGAAACTGAGGCTACAATTTGTACAAGCTCATTGAAATTGGACAGTAGAAGATTGGAAAAACGTTGCTTGGTCTGATGAGTCTCGATTTCTGCTGCGACATTCGGATGGTAGGGTCAGAATTTGGCGTAAACAACATGAAAGCATGGATCCATCCTGCCTTGTATGGAGCATCTTTGGGATGTGCAGCCGACAAATCTGCGGCAACTGTGTGATGCCATCATGTCAATATGGACCAAAATCTCTGAGGAATGCTTCCAGCACCTTGTTGAATCTATGCCACGAAGAATTGAGGCAGTTCTGAAAGCAAAAGGGGGTCCAACCCGTTACTAGCATGGTGTACCTAATAAAGTGGCCGGTGAGTGTATACAGAATCCTTGTATTATGATGCTGTTTACTATCTTACTATCTCTGTGCTGTGACGTCACAATACTGAGCCATTATCTGTGACATCACTGTTTATATTCCCTAATTCTGTGACATCACTGCCTGCGTTATTCCTGTCCTCTGAAATCACTCAGTGCAGTAGTCCTTTCATGTGACTTTAGTCTTTATTAGCTATGTATTGTGACATCATTGTGCTCTATATCCTGTTTTGTTATATAGTTTTGTTAGTAATCCAGATAAAGTGATTCACTGTGATCACTGTGTATATCGTGCCAGTATTGTGACATCACTGTGACAATATGTTATGGCACTTTTGTATTTACCCATGTGCTGTCACACCATTGTCTTTATTATACCTGCTCGGAAACATAGCCGTTTGTTTTGTCATTTAGACATCACAGTGACATTACAATGGGATATCATGTGCATTATCTAGTTTCTGTGACGTAATTGTAAGACCTTTTGCTGCAGTCAGCGTCACTGTATTTTCCAATTAATAAGTACTCTATACACAGTGCACAGTTTGCACTTGCACCTAGGCACTGATTTCTCTGATAAACATTTGATACTTAAAATTCACATTATGCTACTATTTATATGGCGCCAACATCGTATGCAGCACTCTACAAATCAGAGGAGACATGTACAAACTGATACGAGGAACATTACCACACACAGTATGTAAGGGGTATTCTGGATTTGTTGAAAGAAGGGATGAGATTTTAAGACATAATCTTGAGGGGAGTAAATAAAAGGGGAAAAAAAGCAGACATAGAAATGTGGTAGACCTGTTGACAACAATGTGCTTTGTCATGTTTCAACCTGTGAATGTTAGGAATTAAAGGAAGTCTGTTACCCCCAAAGCACAATTTGACCCCTTCAGCCGCCAAGGCTCTTTTTACCTTCATGACCAGGACAAATTTTACAATTCTGAGGTAATAATTCTGGAACTCTTCAAGGATCCCACTGATTCTAATTTTTTTATGACATATTGTACTTCATGATAGTGTTAAAATTTCTTCGATATGAAAAAAAAATGTAAATTTGGTGAAAAATTAGAAAATTTTGCAATTTTAAACTTAATTTTCATGCCCTTAAATCAGAGATGTGTCACACAAAATAGTTAATAAATCACATTTCCCACATGTCTGCTTTACATCAGCATAATTTTTGAAACATAATTATTTTTGTTAGGAAGTCATAAGGGTTAAAAGTTGACCAGCGATTTCTCTTTTTTTTTAAAACAAAATTTACAAAACTGTTTTTTATTGACCACATTACACTATATGACAGCGAATACCCAAACGTGGCACCATTCTAAAAAGTGCACCCCTCAAGGTACTCAAAACCACATATAAGAAGTTTATTAACCCTTCAAGTGCTTCACAACAATTTTTTGAATGTAGAAAAAATGAACAACTAACTTTTTTCACAAAAATTTTACTTTGGACCCAAATTTTGTATATGTTCATAAGTTTAACAGGAAAAATGGACCCCAAAATTTGTTGTGCAATTTTTCCTGAGCATGCCGATACCCTATATGTTGGGGAAAACCACTGTTTGGGCGCATGGCAGGATTCGGAAGGGAAGAAAATACATTTGACTTTTTGAATGCAAAATTTTGCTGGAATAATTAGCGGACGCCATGTTGCATTTGGAGAGTCCCTGATGTGCCTACACAGTGGAAACTCCCCAGAAGTGACACCATTTTGGAAACTAGACCCCTCAGGGAACTTATCTAGATGTGGGGTGAACACTTTGAATCCCTAATGTCCTTTAAAAAGTTTAAAAAGTAAAGCTGTGAAAATAAAAAAATAAAAAAATCAAATTTCTCCCCCAAAAATGTTATGTTAGCCCTAAATTTTTTATTTTGACAAGGGTAACAGGAGAAAATGGAATCTCAAATTTGTTGTGCAATTGCTTCTGAGCATGCCGATACTCCATATGTGGCCGAAAACTACTTTGGAGGCACACTGCAAAGTTCAGAAGGGAAGAAGCACCATATTGGAGTTCAGATTTTGCTGAATTGGTTTGAGAGTGCTATGTCACATTGGCAGAGCCCCTGAGAGGCCAGAAGAGCAGAATCCCCAATAATAGATACCATTTTAAAAACTATACCTCTCAATGAATTCTAGGGTTTTCAGTTGCTGTTTGTTGGTGGGCCTTTCTGTCTGAAGTTTAGTCTTTAACAAGTGAAATGCATGCTCAATTGGGTTGAGATCTTGTGACTGACTTGGCCATTCAAGAATATTCCACTTCTTTGCTTTAATAAACTCCTGGGTTGCTTTGGCTTTATGTTTTGGGTCATTGTCCATCTGTAGTATGAAACAACGACCAATCAGTTTGGCTGCATTTGGCTGAATCTGAGCACACAGTATGTCTCTGAATACCTCAAAATTCATTCGGCTGCTTCTGTCCTGTGTCACATCATCAATAAATACTAGTGACCCAGTGCCACTGGCAGCCATGCATGCCCAAGCCATCACACTGCCTCCGCCGTGTTTTACAGATAATGTGGTATGCTTTGGATCATGAGCTGTACCACGCCTTCGCCATACTTTTCTCTTTCCATCATTCTGGTAGAGGTTGATCTTGGTTTTTTATCTGTCCAAAGAATGTTCTTCCAGAACTGTGCTGGCTTTTTTAGATGTTTTTTTTAGCAAAGTCCAGTCTAGCCTTTTTATTCTTGATGCTTATGAGTGGCTTGCACTGTGCAGTGAACCCCCTGTACAGGGTCGGCGTCAGCACCCGGCGTACCCGGGCAAGTGCCGGGGCCCTGGCGAGACGGGGGGGCCCATTTATGGTAGTGCACACTGTCACTGTCTACATCCCTGCTGTGCGTGTACAGCGATCAAATCAAATCCCTCATCATCCCCGGCGCCCGGCGGCGCCTCGGCAGCAGGGGGCAGACAACAGAGCTCTGTCTGAGCCGTTTCGCTGGCGCCTGGCACTGCGCAGCTGCAATAGCAGCAATACTCACCTCCGCCGGCCCGTCACCATGGATACACAATACAGAGAGAGTCACTTCCAGGCGGCGCAGGGTCATCTGTCCTGTTACTTCCGGTCGGCTCGTCTTCCTAAGAGCAAGAAAACAGAGCCACCATCGAGGACATGAGGACAGCCTGGTCTAGCAGCGCCAAGCAGGAGAAGACGGGCAGCAGCTGCAGTGAGTGAGGAGGTGCATGGTCGGAGCCCTCTCCTGTGTGTCCACAATGAGGGCGACGGGCCGGCGAAGGCTAGCAGCAGTGACTGTGAGTGAGTGACTCGTCTTCGGTGACGGTCCCCGACCCCAACGCTGCGCATTGCGGGGGCTGGGGGGGGGGATGAATCGGAATGGGATGCAGGCAGCCTGCTGCTGACTGACTCTGAGCCTGGGTCTGCAGTGCTGCGTGACTGACCCTTTTACCAAATCTGATCTCAGCCAGTGTCACCCATTTTAGGTGTTGCCGCGGTTATATACTACGTCACGGGGCTGTGCTGTGTTGTGTTATATACTGCGTGCGTGGGCTGTGTGTTATTATGACACACAGCCCACGCACGCAGTATATAACACACAGCCCACGCAGTATATAACACACAGCCCACGCAGTATATAACACACAGCCCACGCACGCAGTATATAACACACAGCCCACGCACGCAGTATATAACACACAGTGAGCCCACGCATGCAGGTTATAACACTGTTATATACTGCGTGCGTGGGCTGTGTGTTATATACTGCGTGGGCTGTGTTATATACTGCGTGGGCTGTGTGTTATATACTGTGTGCGTGGGCTGTGTGTTATATACTGCGTGCGTGGGCTGTGTGTTATATACTGCGTGGGCTGTGTGTTATATACTGCGTGGGCTGTGTGTTATATACTGCGTGGGCTGTGTGTTATATACTGCGTGGGCTGTGTGTTATATACTGCGTGGGCTGTGTGGGTTATATACTGCGTGGGCTGTGTGGGTTATATACTGCGTGCGTGGGCTGTGTGGGTTATATACTGCGTGCGTGGGCTGTGTGGGTTATATACTGCGTGCGTGGGCTGTGTGGGTTATATACTGCGTGCGTGGGCTGTGTGGGTTATATACTGCGTGCGTGGGCTGTGTGTGTTAAAGGGGGGGGGGCCCACTGAGACTCGTTCGCCCGGGGCCCTCAAAAACCTGGAGCCGGCCCTGCCTCTGTATTTACTTTCATGCAGTCTTCTCTTTATGGTAGATTTGGATATTGATACGCCTACCTCCTGGAGAGTGTTGTTCACTTGGTTGGTTGTTCTGAAAGGGTTTCTCTTCACCATGGAGATTATTCTGCGATCATCCACCACTGTTGTCTTCCGTGGGCGCCCAGGTCTTTTTGCATTGATGAGTTCACCAGTGCTTTCTTTCTTTCTCAGGATGTAGCAAACTGTAGATTTTGCCGCTCCTAATATTGTAGCAATTTCTCGGATGGGTTTTTCTGCTTTCGCAGCTTAAGGATGGCTTGTTTCACCTGCATGGAGAGCTCCTTTCACCGCATGTTTACTTCACAGCAAAACCTTCCAAATGCAAGCACCACACCTCAAATCAACTCCAGGCCTATGAGACATGGTTATATGCAGTAAACCATTTCATATCCGTTAGATTTTTACATATTCCTCACTAATAAAGTTAGAATTGTTTGTGTGTTAAATTTTAGAGCTGTATGTGTTAATTTAAAGGGTTAATTCACGGAGAAAACTGGCATGGGCTCCCGCGCAATTTTCCCCGCCAGAGAGGGAAAGCCAGTGATTGAGGGCAGAAATTAATAGCCTAGAGAGGGACCATGGTTATTTGCCCCTCCGGCTAAAAAAATCTGCCCCCAGCCACCCCAGAAAAGGCGCATTTGTAAGATGCACCTAGCCTCTCTCTTCCCACTCCCGTGTGGCGGTGGGATATTGGGTAATAAGGGGATAATGTCACGTTGATATTGTAAGGTGACATTAAGCCAGGATAATGATGGAGATGTGTCAATATATATATATATATATATATATATATATATATATATATATATATATATATAATTAAAAAAAGAAGGCAGCACTCGATTTATCTTAATAAATGTGCAGGATTTAATCAGACCTTTCTCAAGCCTTGAGAAAGGCTCATTTGAGCCGAAACGTTGCACAGACATGTGGGTCTGATTAAATCCTGCACATTTATTAAGAGAAATGGAGTGCTGCCTTCTTTTTTGAATTCTATGGGCTTTGGATAACCAGTGGACAGGTTACCTGGAGGCTTTGCACCCAGAGATAAGTAGAAGCGTTGTGCTGTTCCCTTTTTTTTATATATATATATATATATATATATATATATATATATATATATATATATAATATATATATATATATATATAATATATATATATACAGTACAGACCAAAAGATTGGACACACCTTCTCATTTAAAGATTTTTCTGTATTTTCATGACTATGAAAGTTGTACCTTCACACTGAAGGCATCAAAACTATGAATTAACACATGTGGAATTATATACTTACCAAAAAAGTGTGAAACAACTGAAAATATGTCTTATATTCTAGGTTCTTCAAAGTAGCCACCTTTTGCTTTTGAAGACTGCTTTGCATACTCTTGGCATTCTCTTGATGAGCTTCAAGAGGTAGTCACCAGGAATGTTTTTCACTTCACAGGTGTGCCCTGTCAGGTTTAATAAGTGGGATTTCTTGCCTTATAAATGGGGTTGGGACCATCAATTGTGTTGAGCAGAAGTCTGGTGGATACACAGCTGATAGTCCTACTGAATAGACTGTTAGAATTTGTATTATGGCAAGAAAAAAGCAGCTAAGTAAAGAAAAACGATTGACCATCATTACTTTAAGAAATTAAGGTCAGTCAGTCCGAAAAATTGGGAAAACTTTGAAAGTGTCCCCAAGTGCAGTGGCAAAAACCATCAAGGGCTACAAAGAAACTGGCTCACATGAGGACCACCCCAGGAAAGGAAGACCAAGAGTCACCTCTGCTTCTGAGGATAAGTTTATCCGAGTCACCAGCCTCAGAAATCGCAGGTTAACAGCAGCTCAGATTAGAAACCAGGTCAATGCCACACAGAGTTCTAGCAGCAGATACATCTCTACAACAACTGTTAAGAGGAGTCTTTGTGCAGCAGGCCTTCATGGTAAAATAGCTGCTAGGAAACCAAGCTGAAGAGACTTGTTTGGGCTAAAGAACACAAGTAATGGACATTAGACCAGTGGAAATTTGTGCTTTGGTCTGATGAGTCCAAATTTGAGATCTTTGGTTCCAACCACCGTGTCTTTGTGCGACGCAGAAAAGGTGAACGGATGGACTCTACGTGCCTGGTTCTCACCGTGAAGCATGGAGGAGGAGGTGTGATGGTGCGGGGGTGCTTTGCTGGTGACACTGTTGGGGATTTATTCAAAATTGAAGGCATACTGAACCAGCATGGCTACCACAGCTTCTTGCAGCGGCATGATATTCTATCCGGTTTGCGTTTAGTTGGACCATCATTTATTTTTCAACAGGACAATGACCCCAAACACATCTCCAGGCTGTGTAAGGGCTATTTGACCAAGAAGGAGAGTGATGGGGTGCTACGCCAGATGACCTGGCCTCCACAGTCACCAGACCTGAACCCAATTGAGATGGTTCGGGGTGAGCTGGACCGCAGAGTGATGGCAAAAGAGCCAACAAGTGCTAAGCATCTCTGGGAACTCCTTCAAGATTGTTGGAAGACCATTCCCGGTGACTACCTCTTGAAGCTCATCAAGAGAATGCAAGAGTGTGCAAAGCAGTCATCAAAGCAAAAGGTGGCTACTTTGAAGAACTTAGAATATAAGACATATTTTCAGTTGCTTCACACTTTTTTGTTAAGTATATAATTCCACATGTGTTAATTCATAGTTTTGATGCCTTCAGTGTGAATGTACAATTTTCATTGTCATGAAAATACAGAAAAATCTTTAAATGAGGTGTGTCCAAACTTTTGGTCTGTACTGTATATATACAGTAACACAGGCCATGGAGTATATAGCAGCCACACAGTATATAACAGCCCACGCCGTATATAACGCAGGCCACGTAATATATAGCACAGCCCACGCAGTAAATAACACAGCCCACGTACTATATGGCAGTGTGGGCACCATATCCCTGTTAAAAAAAAATAATTAAAATAAAAAATAGTTATATACTCACCCTCCGTCGTCCAGCGAAGCTGTCCCGATACGCGCGCAGTTGCCGCCAGCTTCTGTTCCCAGAGATGCATTGCGAAATTAACCAGAGGACTTAGTGGTCTCGCGAGACCGCTAAGTCTTCTGGGTAATTTCGCAATGTATCTCTGGGAAAGAAAGCTGGTGGCAGCCGCGCGCACATCGGCGGACGACGGAAGGTGAGAATAGCAGCTTTTTTGTTATTTTATTATTTTTAACATTAGATTTTTTTACTATTGATGCTGCATAGGCAGCTTCAATAGTAAAAAGTTGGTCACACAGGGTTAATAGCAGCGTTAACGGAGTGCGTTACACCGCGGCATAACGCGGTCTGTTAACGCTGCCATTAACCCTGTGTGAGCGCTGACTGGAGGAGAGTATGGAGCGGGCGCCGGGCACTGACTAGTCGGAAGTAGGGAGGGACTAATTCTCGGCCGGGCTGTGCCCGTCGCTGATTGGTCGCGGCCGCCAGCAACGCGGGATTTCCGGGACAGACAGACAGACGGAAGTACCCCTTAGACAATTATATATATAGATTCTATTTTTAACCTGTCAGTGTGATTTTACTGTACACCGCACTGAATTACCAGCTTTTCTATAGGACACCGATGCGTATTTCTCACAAGTCAGACGTGTAGTCCATGTGGAATCCATATTTTTCTCGCCCCCATAGACTTGCATTGGCGTATTTTTGGAGGAATACACTGACAATCGCAGCATGCTGCAATTTTCTCCGCCTGTAAAATACAGCTGAGAAATATATGGCTGATGGGAGCTGCCCCATAGAGAAACATTGGTTGGAGTGCAATGCGTTGTTCTTGCACCTCTCACTCATCTGTATTTCTCTCTAGTGAGACGCCGGCCTTATACTATCCTAAAGCCTAATTCCACCGAAACCCTCGCCTTCTGTAGCAAAATAAAAGTAAAAAAACAACAATATCCCTCACCTCTCCAACTTATTGTTCCATGCCGTAATCAATGTCTGGGGGATAAACAGTTTTCAGCCTGGACGGTGCCAAGATGCAACCATCCAGGCTGAGAACCACTGGTGTCTGAACTGCTGTGAAAAGTAAGTGTTTGTTTTATGTCAAACTAGCTGAAGAACCCGGCGTAGCCCGGGCATAGTAACAAACTGTGGTTAGTTACAACAAATTATAATGATTATATTGCACGTATATTCAACACTACAGATTTGCAACACAAATTAACTAAATGATTACCCAATTGTGAAGAGCAGAACAAAAATGGTTACCTCAATGAACCATTTTAAAAAGAATTTGTGATAAATATTGACCTGTCCATTCAAGGACATTTTAGCTATAGTATGAAATCCTGTTTTTCTTGTCTGTGGAATTGCCTTTGTACTGTTTGTTGTGAAACTGCCACCCACGAAACTGTTTTTTCTTTCTTTCCTGTTTTGTCTCTTTGTTTAAACATGCAAAACTTGTATAACCACTGAACCTACCGATACAACTATATAAAGAAGGGATAGCACCTTGAAGGCAGGCGTGCTTCAGAGACTTCCCAGTGATACACTATACAAGACGTGTCTTGTGTATTATTTCTGGTGATTCCCCACTTCCAAAGGCTGCTCCGACTGAGTGTGATCCTGACATTTCCTGGCGCCCGAACAGGGACCCGAGGTCTGTGTATTCCTTCAAGAACACCGGCAGAATACGAACGAAAAGAGAATCTGGGATAATGGACGGCAGATGAACAAAAACCTGGCCAGGTAAGAGACACTGTTAGATCTCTTATATCTGCCCTGCACTGTCCGTAAGATTTTCTGTGTCGTGTTCTTTAGCGGGTAGTTCTAGTAGAGGAGGATACCTATAGCTCGGGTTCTTGAACTATTTAGGAATTGATCACCTCACGGAGTACGGCATTGAATGAGAGTGAATGTGAATAAAAGGTGTGTGGAAGTTGGGAATAGCCCTATAAGCCGCCCAGGGTGTTGAAACAGAAGAAGTGACTGTCCCACTGGGCAACGTGGTTGCGTCCTTTCGGGGAGACCTCCGCGCCTATGGTTCAATCTCTGACCCTGTCTTTGACAAAAACCTGGTGACGGATAAGTGTATGATAGTATGAGCCCAGGACAGATAAATTAGCCTGGGACAAGAATACGTTGTGTATGATAGTATGAGCCCAGGACAGATAAATTAGCCTGGGACAAGATACGTTGTATGTTCTTTTTCTTTTTCTGTCTGGTTGCATTTGTGTTGTTTGCTATAGGTGTAGGAATCAGGATTTTCTTACATCAACACAGTTTAAACATCCTAGCTCCTTAGGAAGAAGGTAACGAGGTATTCTCATACCCAAACGCCACCTAGGGCAAGAAAAGACATCCTAGCTCCTTAGGAAGAAGGTAACGAGGTATTCTCATACCCAAACGCCACCTAGGGCAAGAAAGCTCAGGATAAGAAAATGGGGAATAAGCAAACAAAGTCGGAACCAGAAGAATTAGATATCTATACTATCATAAAGGAGAGAAGTGGTGAAGATGCCACTAAGGGGCTGAGAAAGATTTTTAGTAAGTTTGGAGTTACTAGGGCAGAAGCTTTTAGTAGAAAACTATGGGAAGGAATTCAGGAAAGAAAAAAAGGCATAATCAGAGACAAGAAATGGATAGATCAGATCCAAGCATTGATTGATGTCTCTAGGGTAGCAGAAAATGAGGGATGGACATATAATCAACAGAGTAAAAAGTGGTGTATTAGACCCGCAGGCTGTGGAGAAAAACAAAATGTGGAATCTAAAAATACCCCACCCCCATACCTTAACCCTCATGCCCCATCTTTTCTCCAAACACCACCTCAAAGTTTAGCCGGACCAGGAGGATGGGTATGTCCGCACTGTGGACAACAAAATCCAGACTGGAGAAATGATTGCCTAGCCTGTGGTACACCTAGACATGGCGCTGTACTTGCCCCTGTTAGGGTAGTACCAAGACCCTTTAGGGAACCTGGTGCTGACGGAGTAATGGGAACTAGATACCACCAAACTCGACAATATTTCCCTTGGTCCCCCGCTGAAGGCATGTCTCTCTTGCATAACGCACCAGATCCCACCCAGTGTCCAGTTAGATTTGCACAATACATACAGCAAATTATGCAGACTCACGCAGGAGTTTGGGCAGATGGAGAAGAATTATGTAGAATGAAAATGACTAGAGTTGAGCGACTTTCATTTTTTTAAGATCGAGTCGGGTTTTGTGAAACCCGATTTTGTCCAGAGTCGAGTCGAGTGCAGTCGGCCGATTATCGCTAAAAGTCGGGGATCGACCGAAACACGAAACCCAATGCAAGTCAATGGGGAAGCATAGTCAGCAGTGAGTGGAGGCCAGGAAAACACCTACAGTGCCCATTTTAATGCCAAAAACATCCATTCTTGTTTCTGAAGCTTGTCAATCTTAATTAACTTTATAATAATAGTTGGGCATAGGGAATTGGGGGTCATTTGGCAAAAGTTGTGGGGGGAGTAGGGCTGGCTCAAGTTTTTCGTGGGCCCAGGAAATGCGGACTACGTCACGGCGGTGTTGCAGGGAAAGGTAAGTATTTCAACGTTGCAAGTGCTGTGATCCTGAGCAAGCAGGGGGGGCCCACTCGTTCGCATTGGCACTGGCACAGGGCCCCTCAAAGTACGGCGGTGTGTTTGCATGGCGGGGGCGCCTCCCACCAGCAGCGACACTTTTGCGTACTCTGAGGGGCCCTGTGCCAGTGACGTCGCCAACGAGTATGCCCCCCCCACCTGATGAAGGAACCTGCACTTTCATCTGCACCTTCCTCTGTCCCTGTGTAAGGTGGTATAACATGCGGGAAGGGGAACCTTACTTTCAGCAGGGTCAGATTCTGGCTGTGTAGAGTATAAGGGGAATGTAGTGGTCTAGGTCAATGTACCAGCAGACTCATCTAGCAGTGGCTGGGCAATGGGCAGGATGAGGAGGAAACAGATATAGGGCCAAAGAATAAAGTAGGCTAAATGCAGTTCAAAATTGGTAACAGGACTAAACAGGCGGCATTGCTTTGTTCAGTGGAGTAGCAAACCCAAGAGCAGCAGACACTGTTTCAAGGGCCTAACCACACTAGTAGGCCAAATGCAGTTAAATATCTGATAGTATAGGGCGAAAGCCAGAATGTGGAAGCTCAGCTTTGTTCAGTTGAGGACAACACCAGGCAGGGGCAGACAGACACCTTTAGTAGGCCGGAACAGCCAATTTTTTAAAAAAACAGCAGTTAATAAGAGGCAGAAGGTAGAAGCTCAGCTTTATTCAGTTGAGGACAACACCAGGCAGGGGCAGACCCCTTTAGTAGGCCGGAACAGCCAATTGCATTTTTAAAAATGGTAATTTGGAACAGAAGGTTGAAGCACAGCTTTATTCAGTTGCAGCTTCTTGGCAATAATATAAAGAAGATGAGACAGGACAACACTCGTTGGATGCCATATCTGTGTTTTCACTGGAAAAAAAACTGTCAGTTAACTACTTGTAGGAGAAAGTTTTTGTAGCTTGAGGCCACTTTTTGTATTGTACCAGTTTTTTGTTGTATGTTTGGAACTGAAGGTTGAAGCACAGCTTTATTCAGTTGAGGACAACACCAGGCAGGGGCAGACAGACACCTTTAGTAGGCCGGAACAGCCAATTGCATTTTTAAAAATGGTAATTTGGAACTGAAGGTTGAAGCTCAGCTTTATTCAGTTCAGGACAACACCAGGCAGGGGCAGACAGACACCTTTAGTAGGCCGGAACAGCCAATTGCATTTTTAAAAATGGTAATTTGGAACAGAAGGTTGAAGCACAGCTTTATTCAGTTGCAGCTTCTTGGCAATAATATAAAGAAGACGAGACAGGACAACACTCGTTGGATGCCATATCTGTGTTTTCACTGGAAAAAAAACTGTCAGTTAACTACTTGTAGGAGAAAGTTTTTGTAGCTGGAGGCCACTTTTTGTATTGTACCAGTTTTTTGTTGTATGTTTGGAACTGAAGGTTGAAGCTCAGCTTTATTCAGTTGAGGACAACACCAGGCAGGGGCAGACAGACATCTTTAGTAGGCCGGAACAGCCAATTGCATTTTTAAAAATGGTAATTTGGAACAGAAGGTTGAAGCACAGCTTTATTCAGTTGCAGCTTCTTGGCAATAATATAAAGAAGACGAGACAGGACAACACTCGTTGGATGCCATATCTGTGTTTTCACTGGAAAAAAAACTGTCAGTTAACTACTTGTAGGAGAAAGTTTTTGTAGCTGGAGGCCACTTTTTGTATTGTACCAGTTTTTTGTTGTATGTTTGGAACTGAAGGTTGAAGCTCAGCTTTATTCAGTTGAGGACAACACCAGGCAGGGGCAGACAGACATCTTTAGTAGGCCGGAACAGCCAATTGCATTTTTAAAAATGGTAATTTGGAACAGAAGGTTGAAGCACAGCTTTATTCAGTTGCAGCTTCTTGGCAATAATATAAAGAAGACGAGACAGGACAACACTCGTTGGATGCCATATCTGTGTTTTCACTGGAAAAAAAACTGTCAGTTAACTACTTGTAGGAGAAAGTTTTTGTAGCTTGAGGCCACTTTTTGTATTGTACCAGTTTTTTGTTGTATGTTTGGAACTGAAGGTTGAAGCTCAGCTTTATTCAGTTGAGGACAACACCAGGCAGGGGCAGACAGACATCTTTAGTAGGCCGGAACAGCCAATTGCATTTTTAAAAATGGTAATTTGGAACAGAAGGTTGAAGCACAGCTTTATTCAGTTGCAGCTTCTTGGCAATAATATAAAGAAGACGAGACAGGACAACACTCGTTGGATGCCATATCTGTGTTTTCACTGGAAAAAAAACTGTCAGTTAACTACTTGTAGGAGAAAGTTTTTGTAGCTGGAGGCCACTTTTTGTATTGTACCAGTTTTTTGTTGTATGTTTGGAACTGAAGGTTGAAGCTCAGCTTTATTCAGTTGAGGACAACACCAGGCAGGGGCAGACAGACATCTTTAGTAGGCCGGAACAGCCAATTGCATTTTTAAAAATGGTAATTTGGAACAGAAGGTTGAAGCACAGCTTTATTCAGTTGCAGCTTCTTGGCAATAATATAAAGAAGACGAGACAGGACAACACTCGTTGGATGCCATATCTGTGTTTTCACTGGAAAAAAAACTGTCAGTTAACTACTTGTAGGAGAAAGTTTTTGTAGCTGGAGGCCACTTTTTGTATTGTACCAGTTTTTTGTTGTATGTTTGGAACTGAAGGTTGAAGCTCAGCTTTATTCAGTTGAGGACAACACCAGGCAGGGGCAGACAGACATCTTTAGTAGGCCGGAACAGCCAATTGCATTTTTAAAAATGGTAATTTGGAACAGAAGGTTGAAGCACAGCTTTATTCAGTTGCAGCTTCTTGGCAATAATATAAAGAAGACGAGACAGGACAACACTCGTTGGATGCCATATCTGTGTTTTCACTGGAAAAAAAACTGTCAGTTAACTACTTGTAGGAGAAAGTTTTTGTAGCTGGAGGCCACTTTTTGTATTGTACCAGTTTTTTGTTGTATGTTTGGAACTGAAGGTTGAAGCTCAGCTTTATTCAGTTGAGGACAACACCAGGCAGGGGCAGACAGACATCTTTAGTAGGCCGGAACAGCCAATTGCATTTTTAAAAATGGTAATTTGGAACAGAAGGTTGAAGCACAGCTTTATTCAGTTGCAGCTTCTTGGCAATAATATAAAGAAGACGAGACAGGACAACACTCGTTGGATGCCATATCTGTGTTTTCACTGGAAAAAAAACTGTCAGTTAACTACTTGTAGGAGAAAGTTTTTGTAGCTGGAGGCCACTTTTTGTATTGTACCAGTTTTTTGTTGTATGTTTGGAACTGAAGGTTGAAGCTCAGCTTTATTCAGTTGAGGACAACACCAGGCAGGGGCAGACAGACATCTTTAGTAGGCCGGAACAGCCAATTGCATTTTTAAAAATGGTAATTTGGAACAGAAGGTTGAAGCACAGCTTTATTCAGTTGCAGCTTCTTGGCAATAATATAAAGAAGACGAGACAGGACAACACTCGTTGGATGCCATATCTGTGTTTTCACTGGAAAAAAAACTGTCAGTTAACTACTTGTAGGAGAAAGTTTTTGTAGCTGGAGGCCACTTTTTGTATTGTACCAGTTTTTTGTTGTATGTTTGGAACTGAAGGTTGAAGCTCAGCTTTATTCAGTTGAGGACAACACCAGGCAGGGGCAGACAGACATCTTTAGTAGGCCGGAACAGCCAATTGCATTTTTAAAAATGGTAATTTGGAACAGAAGGTTAAAGCACAGCTTTATTCAGTTGCAGCTTCTTGGCAATAATATAAAGAAGACGAGACAGGACAACACTCGTTGGATGCCATATCTGTGTTTTCACTGGAAAAAAAACTGTCAGTTAACTACTTGTAGGAGAAAGTTTTTGTAGCTGGAGGCCACTTTTTGTATTGTACCAGTTTTTTGTTGTATGTTTGGAACTGAAGGTTGAAGCACAGCTTTATTCAGTTGAGGACAACACCAGGCAGGGGCAGACAGACACCTTTAGTAGGCCGTCACAGCCAATTGCATTTTTAAAAATGGTAATTTGGAACTGAAGGTTGAAGCTCAGCTTTATTCAGTTGAGGACAACACCAGGCAGGGGCAGACAGACACCTTTAGTAGGCCGGAACAGCCAATTTCATTTTTAAAAATGGTAATTTGGAACAGAAGGTTGAAGCACAGCTTTATTCAGTTGCAGCTTCTTGGCAATAATATAAAGAAGACGAGACAGGACAACACTCGTTGGATGCCATATCTGTGTTTTCACTGGAAAAAAAACTGTCAGTTAACTACTTGTAGGAGAAAGTTTTTGTAGCTGGAGGCCACTTTTTGTATTGTACCAGTTTTTTGTTGTATGTTTGGAACTGAAGGTTGAAGCACAGCTTTATTCAGTTGAGGACAACACCAGGCAGGGGCAGACAGACACCTTTAGTAGGCCGGAACAGCCAATTGCATTTTTAAAAATGGTAATTTGGAACTGAAGGTTGAAGCTCAGCTTTATTCAGTTCAGGACAACACCAGGCAGGGGCAGACAGACACCTTTAGTAGGCCGGAACAGCCAATTGCATTTTTAAAAATGGTAATTTGGAACAGAAGGTTGAAGCACAGCTTTATTCAGTTGCAGCTTCTTGGCAATAATATAAAGAAGACGAGACAGGACAACACTCGTTGGATGCCATATCTGTGTTTTCACTGGAAAAAAAACTGTCAGTTAACTACTTGTAGGAGAAAGTTTTTGTAGCTGGAGGCCACTTTTTGTATTGTACCAGTTTTTTGTTGTATGTTTGGAACTGAAGGTTGAAGCTCAGCTTTATTCAGTTGAGGACAACACCAGGCAGGGGCAGACAGACATCTTTAGTAGGCCGGAACAGCCAATTGCATTTTTAAAAATGGTAATTTGGAACAGAAGGTTGAAGCACAGCTTTATTCAGTTGCAGCTTCTTGGCAATAATATAAAGAAGACGAGACAGGACAACACTTGTTGGATGCCATATCTGTGTTTTCACTGGAAAAAAAACTGTCAGTTAACTACTTGTAGGAGAAAGTTTTTGTAGCTGGAGGCCACTTTTTGTATTGTACCAGTTTTTTGTTGTATGTTTGGAACTGAAGGTTGAAGCTCAGCTTTATTCAGTTGAGGACAACACCAGGCAGGGGCAGACAGACATCTTTAGTAGGCCGGAACAGCCAATTGCATTTTTAAAAATGGTAATTTGGAACAGAAGGTTGAAGCACAGCTTTATTCAGTTGCAGCTTCTTGGCAATAATATAAAGAAGACGAGACAGGACAACACTCGTTGGATGCCATATCTGTGTTTTCACTGGAAAAAAAACTGTCAGTTAACTACTTGTAGGAGAAAGTTTTTGTAGCTGGAGGCCACTTTTTGTATTGTACCAGTTTTTTGTTGTATGTTTGGAACTGAAGGTTGAAGCTCAGCTTTATTCAGTTGAGGACAACACCAGGCAGGGGCAGACAGACATCTTTAGTGGGCCGGAACAGCCAATTGCATTTTTAAAAATGGTAATTTGGAACAGAAGGTTGAAGCACAGCTTTATTCAGTTGCAGCTTCTTGGCAATAATATAAAGAAGACGAGACAGGACAACACTCGTTGGATGCCATATCTGTGTTTTCACTGGAAAAAAAACTGTCAGTTAACTACTTGTAGGAGAAAGTTTTTGTAGCTGGAGGCCACTTTTTGTATTGTACCAGTTTTTTGTTGTATGTTTGGAACTGAAGGTTGAAGCACAGCTTTATTCAGTTGAGGACAACACCAGGCAGGGGCAGACAGACACCTTTAGTAGGCCGGAACAGCCAATTGCATTTTTAAAAATGGTAATTTGGAACTGAAGGTTGAAGCTCAGCTTTATTCAGTTGAGGACAACACCAGGCAGGGGCAGACAGACACCTTTAGTAGGCCGGAACAGCCAATTGCATTTTTAAAAATGGTAATTTGGAACAGAAGGTTGAAGCACAGCTTTATTCAGTTGCAGCTTCTTGGCAATAATATAAAGAAGACGAGACAGGACAACACTCGTTGGATGCCATATCTGTGTTTTCACTGGAAAAAAAACTGTCAGTTAACTACTTGTAGGAGAAAGTTTTTGTAGCTGGAGGCCACTTTTTGTATTGTACCAGTTTTTTGTTGTATGTTTGGAACTGAAGGTTGAAGCACAGCTTTATTCAGTTGAGGACAACACCAGGCAGGGGCAGACAGACACCTTTAGTAGGCCGGAACAGCCAATTGCATTTCTAAAAATGGTAATTTGGAACTGAAGGTTGAAGCTCAGCTTTATTCAGTTGAGGACAACACCAGGCAGGGGCAGACAGACACCTTTAGTAGGCCGGAACAGCCAATTGCATTTTTAAAAATGGTAATTTGGAACTGAAGGTTGAAGCTCAGCTTTATTCAGTTGAGGACAACACCAGGCAGGGGCAGACACCTTTAGAAGGACGGAAAAGCCAATTTTTTTAAAAACAGCAGTTAATCAGAGCCAGAAGGTAGAAGCTCAGCTTTATTCAGTTGAGGCCAACTTGAATTAGGGACTGCAGACAGACTTTGCAGGCTGTCCCCTGTGTGGACCATGCATCCAATACATTAACCCATTGAGCCACAAAGGACACGTAACCTTCCGTGGCCAGGCCTACAGGTCCATGTGTCTGTTGTCAGGTATACCTTTGGACTGACAAATTGACAGAATGCAAGGACAATGCGGTCTTTAACATGCAGGTGGAGGGGTGGGATGGCTTTTCTCGCAAAAGAATTGTCAACTGGGTAGCTCATAGCGTGGTATATCGTAGTTCATCCTGGCTTTATTAATATTAAATTAAATTAAAAAATAGGCTCTATGCACTTTATAATTGGTTCCAGGGGTACACGGGCAGCAGTGGTCTGGTCAGTGGAGGCCTAGTGGAAGGAGGGAGCGCAGAAATGCTTCGAAGGCCTAACATAATTAAATTGGGCTGGCTGTAGGCACTTTATTATTAGTTACAGGGGTACACGGGCAGCAGTGGTCTGGTCAGTGGAGGCCTAGTGGAAGGAGGGACCGCAGACAGGCTTCAAAGGCCTAACATAATTAAATTGGGCTGGCTGTAGGCACTTTATTATTAGTTACAGGGGTACACGGGCAGCAGTGGTCTGGTCAGTGGAGGCCTAGTGGAAGGAGGGACCGCAGACAGGCTTCGAAGGCTTAATATAATTAAATTGGGCTGGCTGTAGGCACTTTATTATTAGTTACAGGGGTACACGGGCAGCAGTGGTCTGGTCAGTGGAGGCCTAGTGGAAGGAGGGACCGCAGACAGGCTTCGAAGGCCTAACATAATTAAATTGGGCTGGCTGTAGGCACTTTATTATTAGTTACAGGGGTACACGGGCAGCAGTGGTCTGGTCAGTGGAGGCCTAGTGGAAGGAGGGAGCGCAGAAAGGCTTCGAAGGCCTAACATAATTAAATTGGGCTGGCTGTAGGCACTTTATTATTAGTTACAGGGGTACACGGGCAGCAGTGGTCTGGTCAGTGGAGGCCTAGTGGAAGGAGGGACCGCAGACAGGCTTCGAAGGCCTAATATAATTAAATTGGGCTGGCTGTAGGCACTTTATTATTAGTTACAGGGGTACACGGGCAGCAGTGGTCTGGTCAGTGGAGGCCTAGTGGAAGGAGGGACCGCAGACAGGCTTCGAAGGCCTAACATAATTAAATTGGGCTGGCTGTAGGCACTTTATTATTAGTTACAGGGGTACACGGGCAGCAGTGGTCTGGTCAGTGGAGGCCTAGTGGAAGGAGGGAGCGCAGACAGGCTTCGAAGGCCTAACATAATTAAATTGGGCTGGCTGTAGGCACTTTATTATTAGTTACAGGGGTACACGGGCAGCAGTGGTCTGGTCAGTGGAGGCCTAGTGGAAGGAGGGACCGCAGACAGGCTTCGAAGGCCTAACATAATTAAATTGGGCTGGCTGTAGGCACTTTATTATTAGTTACAGGGGTACACGGGCAGCAGTGGTCTGGTCAGTGGAGGCCTAGTGGAAGG
This sequence comes from Ranitomeya variabilis, assembly GCF_051348905.1. Lineage (NCBI taxonomy): Eukaryota > Metazoa > Chordata > Amphibia > Anura > Dendrobatidae > Ranitomeya > Ranitomeya variabilis. The sequence continues at coordinate 652,040,278 of NC_135232.1, read as the reverse complement.
AGGGACCGCAGACAGGCTTCGAAGGCCTAACATAATTAAATTGGGCTGGCTGTAGGCATTTTATTATTAGTTACAGGGGTACACGGGCAGCAGTGGTCTGGTCAGTGGAGGCCTAGTGGAAGGAGGGACCACAGACAGGCTTCGAAGGCCTAATATAATTAAATTGGGCTGGCTGTAGGCACTTTATTATTAGTTACAGGGGTACATGGGCAGCAGTGGTCTGGTCAGTGGAGGCCTAGTGGAAGGAGGGACCGCAGACAGGCTTCGAAGGCCTAACATAATTAAATTGGGCTGGCTGTAGGCACTTTATTATTAGTTACAGGGGTACACGGGCAGCAGTGGTCTGGTCAGTGGAGGCCTAGTGGAAGGAGGGAGCGCAGAAAGGCTTCGAAGGCCTAACATAATTAAATTGGGCTGGCTGTAGGCACTTTATTATTAGTTACAGGGGTACACGGGCAGCAGTGGTCTGGTCAGTGGAGGCCTAGTGGAAGGAGGGACCGTAGACAGGCTTCGAAGGCCTAACATAATTAAATTGGGCTGGCTGTAGGCACTTTATTATTAGTTACAGGGGTACACGGGCAGCAGTGGTCTGGTCAGTGGAGGCCTAGTGGAAGGAGGGACCGCAGACAGGCTTCGAAGGCCTAATATAATTAAATTGGGCTGGCTGTAGGCACTTTATTATTAGTTACAGGGGTACACGGGCAGCAGTGGTCTGGTCAACGGAGGCCGATTGTAATGAGTGTCTGCCAGTTAGTAGTCCAAAACAACAACTAAATGTGAATGTCTCGCATTAAAACAAAACAAAAACACTAAAGGGTGCAATCATTAGGTTCAGGGGTGGGATCCTCTGCGTTGTTTCAGACCTACTAATTTTGCGCAAAGTATTTACTGTGGTAAATAGAGGACACTGCCCCTGACTATGTTAAGTACCATCATACATGTCAACACAATGGTATTGTCAGTGGCAGGTATGGAAGGATGTCAGCGCATAGACTTAACATTGGTGGAAGTGTGAGAGATAACTGTGGAAATGGTAGAGCAATGTTTGACCTGGGGGTGGGTGAACTCTCTTGTGGCCGGCGTTACAGGCCCAAGGCCCCTCATGTTACAACAGTGTGTCTGACGTTGGGTGCGCACCACCACCGCCAGAGACACTTTATTGTACTATGAGGAACCCAGTAGCAATGCCGTCGACCAAAAGCGAGTACACCCACCTCTTCAGACAAACAGCAGTCTCACGGGTGCTTGCGCCAAGTCGCGATACCACGGCCCCGTGTGGGGAGTTTGGCCATTTAGGGAGGTGTAAACATGTCGTATGCTGGACAATCAGCTGCAGCAAATTAGACATTAGAAAAGTAATTCACAGTAGTCCACAGGCAAGAGCTTTTCATAGGAAAGCTAGGTGTCGGCCGGGCAAGGTGGGGCAAAAGATTTCGAAATCCAGTTGTGGTTCATTTTAATGAATGTTAGATCGTCAACATTTTGGGTAGCCAGACGAGTCCTTTTTTCGGTTAATATTGAACCTGCAGCACTGAATACTCTTTCTGATAGGACACTTGCTGCCGGGCAAGCAAGCTCCTGCAATGCATATTCTGCCAATTCTGGCCAGGTGTCTAATTTTGATGCCCAGTAATCAAATGGGAATGACGGTTGAGGGAGAACATCGATAAGGGATGAAAAATAGTTAGTAACCATACTGGACAAATGTTGTCTCCTGTCACTTTCAATTGATGCAGCAGTACCTGTCCTGTCTGCGGTCATAGCAAAATCACTCCACAACCTGGTCAGAAAACCCCTCTGTCCAACGCCACTTCTGATGTGTGCACCCCTAACACTCCTAGTCTGTTGCCCCCTTGAGCTCGTGTGAGAACGATCACGTGCGCTGTGTGCTGGGAATGCCTGAAGCAAACGGTCAACAAGAGTTGATTGTTTGGTTGCTAATATTAGTTCCAAGTTCTCATGTGGCATAATATTTTGCAATTTGCCTTTATAGCGTGGATCAAGGAGGCAGGCCAACCAGTAATCGTCATCGTTCATCATTTTCGTAATGCGTGTGTCCCTTTTTAGGATACGTAAGGCATAATCCGCCATGTGGGCCAAAGTTCCAGTTGTCAAATCTCCGGTTGTGATTGGGTGAGGGGCAGTTGCAGGCAAATCTACGTCACTTGTGTCCCTCAAAAAACCAGAACCCGGCCTTGACACGCAACCAATTTCCAGTGCCCCCAGGAAAGGTTCCGCATTAAAAATATACTCATCCCCATCATCCTCCTCGTCCTCCACCTCCTCTTCGCCCGCTACCTCGTCCTGTACACTGCCCTGACCAGACAATGGCTGACTGTCATCAAGGCTTTCCTCTTCCTCTGGTGCAGACGCCTGCTCCTTTATGTGCGTCAAACTTTGCATCAGCAGACGCATTAGGGGGATGCTCATGCTTATTACGGCGTTGTCTGCACTAACCAGCCGTGTGCATTCCTCAAAACACTGAAGGACTTGACACATGTCTTGTATCTTCGACCACTGCACACCTGACAACTCCATGTCTGCCATCCTACTGCCTGCCCGTGTATGTGTATCCTCCCACAAAAACATAACAGCCCGCCTCTGTTGGCACAGTCTCTGAAGCATGTGCAGTGTTGAGTTCCACCTTGTTGCAACGTCTATGATTAGGCGATGCTGGGGAAGGTTCAAAGACCGCTGATAGGTCTGCATACGGCTGGCGTGTACAGGCGAACGTCGGATATGTGAGCAAAGTCCACGCACTTTGAGGAGCAGGTCGGAGAACCCAGGATAAGTTTTCAATAAGCACTGCACCACCAGGTTTAAGGTGTGAGCCAGGCAAGGAATGTGTTTCAGTTGGGAAAGGGAGATGGCAGCCATGAAATTCCTTCCGTTATCACTAACTACCTTGCCTGCCTCAAGATCTACTGTGCCCAGCCACGACTGCGTTTCTTGTTGCAAGAACTCGGACAGAACTTCCGCGGTGTGTCTGTTGTCGCCCAAACACTTCATAGCCAATACAGCCTGCTGACGCTTGCCAGTAGCTGGCCCATAATGGGACAACTGGTGTGCAACAGTGTCATCTGCCGATGGAGTGGTTGGCCGACTGCGGTCTGTGGAAGAGCTGTAGCTTCTGCAGGAGGATGAGGAGGAGGAGGAGGAGGGGGTGCGAACGCCTACAGCCAACTGTTTCCTAGACCGTGGGCTAGGCACAACTGTCCCTAAATTGATGTCCCCTGTGGACCCTGCATCCACCACATTCACCCAGTGTGCCGTGATGGACACATAACGTCCCTGGCCATGCCTACTGGTCCATGCATCTGTAGTCAGGTGCACCTTTGTACTCACAGATTGCCTGAGTGCATGGACGATGCGCTGTTTAACATGCTGGTGCAGGGCTGGGATGGCTTTTCTGGAAAAAAAGTGTCGACTGGGTAGCTCGTATCGTGGTTCAGCGTACTCCATCAGGGCTTTGAAAGCTTCGCTTTCAACTAACCGGTAGGGCATCATCTCTAACGAGATTAGTCTAGCTATGTGGGCGTTAAAACCCTGTGTACGCGGATGCGAGGATAAGTACTTCCTTTTTCTAACCAGAGTCTCATGTAGTGTGAGCTGAACTGGAGAGATGGAGATCGTGGAACTTGCGGGTGTGCCGGTGGACATGGCAGACTGAGAGACGGTTGGAGACGGTATTGTTTCCGCCGGTGCCCTAGATGCAATATTTCCGCCTACAAAACTGGTGATTCCCTGACCCTGACTGCTTTTGGCTGGCAAAGAAACCTGCACAGATACTGCCGGTGGTGCGGAAAATGGTGGCCTTACAGTGACGGAAGGGATGTTGCGTTGATGACTAGCTTCATTGGCCGAGGGTGCTACAACCTTAAGGGACGTTTGGTAGTTAGTCCAGGCTTGAAAATGCATGGTGGTTAAGTGTCTATGCATGCAACTAGTATTGAGACTTTTCAGATTCTGACCTCTGCTTAAGCTAGTAGAACATTTTTGACAGATGACTTTGCGCTGATCAATTGGATGTTGTTTAAAAAAATGCCAGACTGCACTCTTCCTAGCATCGGATCCCTTTTCAGGGATTGCAGACTGAGCTTTAACCGGATGGCAACGCTGTGCTCCAACAGGTTTTGGCTTTGACACGCGTTTTGGGCCAGATAGGGGCCCGGCAGATGGAACCTGTTGCGATGTTGATGCCTGCTGCGGCCCCTCCTCCACCTCCGCTTCTGAACTACTGCTGCCTGCACCCTGTTCCCCCAATGGCTGCCAATCGGGGTCAACAACCGGGTCATCTATTACCTCCTCTTCGAGCTCGTGTGCAACTTCGTCTGTGTCACTGTGTCAGTCTGTGGTATAGCGTTCGTGGCGGGGCAACATAGTCTCATCAGGGTCTGATTGTGGATCTGTACCCTGAGAGGGCAATGTGGTGGTCTGAGTCAAAGGAGCAGCATAGTACTCTGGCTGTGGCTGTGCATCAGTGCACTCCATGTCAGAATCTACTTGTAATGGGCATGGCCTGTTAAGTGTTTCACTTTCTAAGCAAGGGACGGTATGTGTAAAGAGCTCCATGGAGTGACCCGTTGTGTCGCCTGCTGCATCCTTCTCTCTTGTTGTAGTTTTTGCTGAGGAGGACAAGGAAGCGACTTGTCCCTGACCGTGAACATCCACAAGCGACGCGCTGCTTTTACATTTACCAGTTTCAGAAGAGGAGGCAAAAGAGCTAGAGGCTGAGTCTGCAATGTAAGCCAAAACTTGCTGTTGCTGCTCCGGCTTTAAAAGCGTTTTTCCTACTCCCAGAAAAGAGAGCGTTCGAGGCCTTGTGTAGCCAGACGACGAAACTGGCTCCACAGCTCCAGACTTAGGTGGAATATTTTTATCCCCACGACCACCTGATGCTCCACTACCACTACCATCATTACCAGCTGACAATGAACGCCCACGGCCACGACCTCTTGCACCAGACTTCCTCATTGTTTTAAAAAATTAACCAAAGTAACTTTATTTGTTGCTGTCAAACAACTTACACGGTGAGCTATAACTTCAGTATGATTTCTATATCCCTTAACAGGTTGGTGAGACCACAAGGAAAATCAGGCACAATGTTACACACTCTGTTTTCTGTGGCACAAAATCACAGAGATGACACACACGCAGGACTGTCACTCAAGCACTAATGTCAATATTATTCTCCCACCTAATTTATTTATTTTTTTCTCAGGGAGACTTTAGAAACCAAATAAGATAAAATGTTTTTTTCAGGGACAATTTAGAAACCAAATACTAATAAAAAAAAATAAAAAAAAAAATAGCCTTTCTATGGCCCACAGTTAGAGAGAGAGAGGTGGCACACCCAGGAGTCAAGACTGGCACACAAGCTGAAAGGGCAATATTACTCTCCCACTGTTTTTTTATGTATTTTTATTTTTTTTCACGGAGACTTTAGAAACCCAATAATATTAAAAAAAACAAAAAAATAAATAGGCTTTCTATGGCCCACAATTAGAGAGAGAGAGGTGGCACACCCAGGAGTCAAGACTGGCACACAAGCTGAAAGGGCAATATTACTCTCCCACTGTTTTTTTATGTATTTTTTTTTTTTCACGGAGACTTTAGAAACCCAATAATATTAAAAAAAACAAAAAAATAAATAGTCTTTGTATGGCCCACTGAATGAGAGATGGCACACACAGGAGTGTCACACAAGCCCTGACTGAGGCCAATATTTTTCTCCCACTGATTGATGTAGTGTTTTTGTGTTGAGGTAGATTTTAGAACACAAATCTAGGAAAAAAATAAATAGGCTTTCTATGGCCCACAATTAGAGAGAGAGAGGTGGCACACCCAGGAGTCAAGACTGGCACACAAGCTGAAAGGGCAATATTACTCTCCCACTGTTTTTTTATGTATTTTTTTTTTTCACGGAGACTTTAGAAACCCAATAATATTAAAAAAAACAAAAAAATAAATAGGCTTTCTATGGCCCACAATTAGAGAGAGAGAGGTGGCACACCCAGGAGTCAAGACTGGCACACAAGCTGAAAGGGCAATATTACTCTCCCACTGTTTTTTTATGTTTTTTTTTTTTTTTCAGGGAGACTTTAGAAACCCAATAATATTAAAAAAACAAAAAAATAAATAGGCTTTCTATGGCCCACAATTAGAGAGAGAGAGGTGGCACACCCAGGAGTCAAGACTGGCACACAAGCTGAAAGGGCAATATTACTCTCCCACTGTTTTTTTATGTATTTTTTTTTTTTCACAGAGACTTTAGAAACCCAATAATATTAAAAAAACAAAAAAATAAATAGGCTTTCTATGGCCCACAATTAGAGAGAGAGAGGTGGCACACCCAGGAGTCAAGACTGGCACACAAGCTGAAAGGGCAATATTACTCTCCCACTGTTTTTTTATGTATTTTTTTTTTTCACGGAGACTTTAGAAACCCAATAATATTAAAAAAAACAAAAAAATAAATAGGCTTTGTATGGGCCACTGAATGAGAGATGGCACACACAGGAGTGGCACACAAGCCCTGACTGAGGCCAATATTTTTCTCCCACTGATTGATGTAGTGTTTTTGTGTTGAGGTAGATTTTAGAACACAAATCTAGGAAAAAAATAAATAGGCTTTCTATGGCCCACAATTAGAGAGAGAGGTGGCACACCCAGGAGTCAAGACTGGCACACAAGCTGAAAGGGCAATATTACTCTCCCACTGTTTTTTTATGTATTTTTTTTTTTTTCAGGGAGACTTTAGAAACCAAATAATATTAAAAAAAGCAAAAAAATAAATAGGCTTTCTATGGCCCACAATTAGAGAGAGAGAGGTGGCACACCCAGGAGTCAAGACTGGCACACAAGCTGAAAGGGCAATATTACTCTCCCACTGTTTTTTTATGTATTTTTTTTTTCACGGAGACTTTAGAAACCCAATAATATTAAAAAAAACAAAAAAATAAATAGGCTTTCTATGGCCCACAATTAGAGAGAGAGAGGTGGCACACCCAGGAGTCAAGACTGGCACACAAGCTGAAAGGGCAATATTACTCTCCCACTGTTTTTTTATGTATTTTTTTTTTTTCAGGGAGACTTTAGAAACCCAATAATATTAAAAAAAGCAAAAAAATAAATAGGCTTTATATGGCCCACAATTAGAGAGAGAGAGGTGGCACACCCAGGAGTCAAGACTGGCACATAAGCTGAAAGGGCAATATTACTCTCCCACTGTTTTTTTATGTATTTTTTTTTTTCAGGGAGACTTTAGAAACCCAATAATATTAAAAAAAACAAAAAAATAAATAGGCTTTGTATGGCCCACTGAATGAGAGATGGCACACACAGGAGTGGCACACAAGCCCTGACTGAGGCCAATATTTTTCTCCCACTGATTGATGTAGTGTTTTTGTTTTGAGGTAGATTTTAGAACACAAATCTAGGAAAAAAATAAATAGGCTTTCTATGGCCCACAATTAGAGAGAGAGAGGTGGCACACCCAGGAGTCAAGACTGGCACACAAGCTGAAAGGGCAATATTACTCTCCCACTGTTTTTTTATGTATTTTTTTTTTTTCAGGGAGACTTTAGAAACCAAATAATATTAAAAAAAGCAAAAAAATAAATAGGCTTTCTATGGCCCACAATTAGAGAGAGAGAGGTGGCACACCCAGGAGTCAAGACTGGCACACAAGCTGAAAGGGCAATATTACTCTCCCACTGTTTTTTTATGTATTTTTTTTTTTTTCAGGGAGACTTTAGAAACCCAATAATATTAAAAAAAACAAAAAAATAAATAGGCTTTGTATGGGCCACTGAATGAGAGATGGCACACACAGGAGTGGCACACAAGCCCTGACTGAGGCCAATATTTTTCTCCCACTGATTGATGTAGTGTTTTTGTGTTGAGGTAGATTTTAGAACACAAATCTAGGAAAAAAATAAATAGGCTTTCTATGGCCCACAATTAGAGAGAGAGAGGTGGCACACCCAGGAGTCAAGACTGGCACACAAGCTGAAAGGGCAATATTACTCTCCCACTGTTTTTTTATGTATTTTTTTTTTTTCAGGGAGACTTTAGAAACCAAGTAATATTAAAAAAAGCAAAAAAATAAATAGGCTTTCTATGGCCCACAATTAGAGAGAGAGAGGTGGCACACCCAGGAGTCAAGACTGGCACACAAGCTGAAAGGGCAATATTACTCTCCCACTGTTTTTTTATGTTTTTTTTTTTTTTTTCAGGGAGACTTTAGAAACCCAATAATATTAAAAAAAACAAAAAAATAAATAGGCTTTGTATGGGCCACTGAATGAGAGATGGCACACACAGGAGTGGCACACAAGCCCTGACTGAGGCCAATATTTTTCTCCCACTGATTGATGTAGTGTTTTTGTGTTGAGGTAGATTTTAGAACACAAATCTAGGAAAAAAATAAATAGGCTTTCTATGGCCCACAATTAGAGAGAGAGAGGTGGCACACCCAGGAGTCAAGACTGGCACACAAGCTGAAAGGGCAATATTACTCTCCCACTGTTTTTTTATGTATTTTTTTTTTTTTCAGGGAGACTTTAGAAACCAAATAATATTAAAAAAAGCAAAAAAATAAATAGGCTTTCTATGGCCCACAATTAGAGAGAGAGAGGTGGCACACCCAGGAGTCAAGACTGGCACACAAGCTGAAAGGGCAATATTACTCTCCCACTGTTTTTTTATGTATTTTTTTTTTTCAGGGAGACTTTAGAAACCAAATAATATTAAAAAAAGCAAAAAAATAAATAGGCTTTCTATGGCCCACAATTAGAGAGAGAGAGGTGGCACACCCAGGAGTCAAGACTGGCACACAAGCTGAAAGGGCAATATTACTCTCCCACTGTTTTTTTATGTATTTTTTTTTTTTTTCACGGAGACTTTAGAAACCCAATAATATTAAAAAAAACAAAAAAATAAATAGGCTTTGTATGGCCTACTGAATGAGAGATGGCACACACAGGAGTGGCACACAAGCCCTGACTGAGGCCAATATTTTTCTCCCACTGATTGATGTAGTGTTTTTGTGTTGAGGTAGATTTTAGAACACAAATCAAGGAAAAAAATAAATAGGCTTTCTATGGCCCACTCAGTGAGAGATGGCACACACAGGGATGGCACTGTAGCAGAAATGCCAATCTTAATCTTCCACAAAAAAACAAACAAAAAAAAAACAGGGACTGTCCTACAGTTACTATCTCCCTGCAGTAATGTAAGTCAGGTATGGCAGGCAGCAATAGGAGTGGACTGATGCACAAATTAAATAAAAAGTGTGGACAAACAAAAAAGATAGCTGTGCAGAAAGGAAGGAACAAGAGGATATGTGCTTTGAAAAAAGCAGTTGGTTTCCACAGTGGCGTACACACAGCAATACAGCTATCACGGAGCCTTCTAGGGCAGCCCAATGAGCTACAGCGCTGAGGGAAAAAAAAAAAAAAATAGCTTCCGCTGTCCCTGCACACCGAAGGTGGTGTTGGACAGTGGAAATCGCTACAGCACAAGCGGTTTGGTGGTTAGTGGACCCTGCCTAACGCTATCCCTGCTTCTGACGAAGCGGCAGCAACCTCTCCCTAAGCTCAGATCAGCAGCAGTAAGATGGCGGTCGGCGGGAACGCCCCTTTATAGCCCCTGTGACGCCGCAGACAGCAAGCCAATCACTGCAATGCCCTTCTCTAAGATGGTGGGGACCAGGACCTATGTCATCACGCTGCCCACACTCTGCGTTCACCTTCATTGGCTGAGAAATGGCGCTTTTCGCGTCATTGAAACGCGACTTTGGCGCGAAAGTCGCGTACCGCATGGCCGACAAGCACAGGGGTCGGATCGGGTTTCATGAGACGCCGACTTAGCCAAAAGTCGGCGACTTTTGAAAATGAACGACCCGTTTCGCTCAACCCTAAAAATGACTCCTGGACTCTTCCAGGAGCTATTAGCAAATCTACAGGTACATAGGCCCCAAGCAGGAGATGGTGCCTTACAAACGATAGAATCAGGTACGCAATTTGTAGATCACTTAATGGTTTTCATGAGGGAGAGACAGAGGCAGAGAGGAACAACGGGAGTGGTGGCTCAGAAATCTGGACAATCAGTAGACGAATATTATCTAAGTGTAGAAAATAATTTCAGAGATGAAGGCATGGATCTAACCGCTCCAGGAATGATGAGGTTAGTTACAAAAACCTTTATAGATGGATTGTCTCCAAAAGTGAAGGAAAAGCTTAAGGCCGCAACCCCTGATTGGAGAACCTTGGAAGACCCACACCTGGCTAGACAGAAAGCTGTAGGGATAGAAATGGACTTAAGAGAAAATTCTAAGCCAGTAAGAATTGCACAGGCAAATACTGGCTCTGCTAATCAAAAGTTTACTTGTCATTACTGTAAGAAGCCAGGACATTTCCAAAGGGAATGTAGGAAGAGAAAAGCAGATATAGATTCAGGAACCTTTGTACCCAAAAATAGGATAAATAACCCAGTGCCTGATCAAACAGACAGCTCAGAATGACTGAAAGTTATGCAGGTCTCTCTTCCTTCTAGAAGACCAATAATACAAGTTGAGGTTGAGGGTAAAAATGTACCTTTTCTGATAGATACGGGAGCAACATCCTCCATTTTAAATCAGGACTTTTTACCATATCCTGACAATATATCCTCAAAGGTTACATATGCAGAAGGGTATGATGGTAAAATTCAGGCGTTGCCCTTTACAAAACCTTTAAATGTGAGCTTTGGCCCTAAAACTTTTGTATCCAAATTTTTATTTGCTAAAGGTGCACCTACCTGCTTGTTGGGTACTGATGTCTTAAGTAAAATGCATGCAAACATCCATTTTAGAGAAGATGGCACAGTTATGCTGACCATCCCTGAAGATGCAGAAACTCTGGAACCATATGTTAGAATACAGGCAATGGAGGATTTTCCCGAAATTTACACTCAACAAGCAAAAATTGACTTGTCTCGGGTTCCTGACAGCCTATGGGCAAAAGGAGACACTGATGTAGGATTTTTATCAGTAGCTCCTATACTGTTAGAAACTGCCCCGGGAACCATTTTACCTCAGCTCAGGCAATACCCCATCAGCGCCCAGCAAGAACAGGCGATTTCTCAACAAATTCAGGATTATGTGTTACAAGGTGTTTTGGTAGAAATCAGGTCACCCGCCAATACACCCTTATATCCTGTTAAAAAGAAAGTGTCCTCCAAAGAAACTATGGTGAAATATCGCATGGTGAACGACTTACGGGAAATCAATAAGGTTTTGGCACCGGTCACCCCTGTGGTACCGAATCCTCATACCTTACTGTCTCAAATTCCCAGCACTGCTGCATATTTTACGGTAATTGACTTATCAAACGCATTTTTTTCTGTGCCACTACATAAGAACTGTTGGCATTTGTTTGCCTTTACATTCAAGGGTAAACAATTAGCATGGACAAGATTGCCACAAGGTATGGTACACTCACCAACTTTGTACTCTGAAGCAATGCAGACCGTGCTAAAAAATTTCATCCCAGAACCAGGAGTAGTCATTCTACAGTATGTAGATGATTTACTTATTTGTTGCCCTGATGAGCAGACGGCAGTTACCTCAACTGTTAATTTCTTAATTTTCCTAGCGCAAGAAGGCTGTAAAGTAAATAGACAGAAACTCCAGGCTTGTCAACAAACAGTCGTGTTTTTAGGTCACTGCATATCACAGGGCATCAGACACCTCACACCTCAACGTACGGAAGCTGTTGTGAATTTGGTTTCTGGGCTCCCCCGGTGGTTTCTGGTGGTACTGCACTTGTGTGCTTCATCTCCTCTGTTCACCTGTTTCCATCAGGATGTGGGAGTTTTCTATTTAACCTTGCTCCTCAGTCATTTCTATGCCGGCCAACAATGTTACCAGAAGCCTTTCTGTTGCATGTTCCTGCTCCTAGACTACTATCAGCTAAGTTGGACTTGTAGTCCTAAGTTTGTTTTGCATTTTTGTTCCAGTTCTCTGTGACTGATTATTTCTGAGGCTGGAAGCTCTTGTGAGCTGAAATTGCCACTCTGGTGTCATGAGTTGATATTAGAGTCTTAAAGTAATTTCAGGATGGTGTTTTGAAAGGGTTTTCAGCTGACTGTGAAGTTCCCTTTTCTGTCTTCCTACTATCTAGTAAGCGGACCTCAATTTGCTAAACCTATCTTCATACTTCGTATGTCAATTTCCTCTGAAATCACCGACAATATATGTGGGGGCTACTGTCTGCCTTTTGGGGGAAATTTCTCTAGAGGTAAGCCAGGTCTGTATTTTCCTCTGCTAGGGTCAGTCAGTTCTCCGGCTGGCGCTGGGCGTCTAGGGATAAAACGTAGGCACGCTACCCGGCCACTGTTAGTTGTGCGGTAGGTTTAGCTCACAGTCAGCTCGAGTTCCCATCTTCCAAGAGCTAGTCCTTTTTGTATGCTTTACTATGTTCTCTTGCCATTGAGAACCATGACAGTTTGGCCGGCCTAGGGTTAAAATAATTGGCAGAAGATAGGAGAGAAAAGAACCCTGCAGAGAATTTTTTTTTTTTTCCTGAGTTTGCTCATTAGTTGATTCACTTGCATCTCTGCTTACTGCAGCCTTCGTCTCTCTCTCCTTCTAATCCTTGAATGGTTCTGATTTCACCTGATTAATATGGATCCTCAGAGTTTAGCTATAGGTTTGGATAATCTCGCTGTGAAGGTTCAAAGTTTACAGGATTTTGTTATTCATGCTCCTATATCTGAACCTAGAATTCCTTTACCTGAATTTTTCTCCGGGGATAGATCTCGCTTCCAGAATTTCAAACATAATTGTAAATTATTTTTGTCTCTGAGATCTCGCTCCGCTGGAGATCCTGCACAGCAGGTCAGGATTGTAATTTCCTTGCTCCGGGGCGACCCTCAGGACTGGGCATTTGCTTTGGCACCAGGGGATCCTGCGTTTCTCAATGTGGATGCGTTTTTCCTGGCTTTGGGGTTGCTTTATGAGGAACCTCATTTGGAGATTCAGGCTGAAAAAGCCTTAATGGCCCTGTCTCAAGGGCAGGATGAGGCTGAAATATACTGCCAAAAATTTCGTAAGTGGTCTGTGCTTACTCAGTGGAATGAGTGCGCCCTGGCGGCGAATTTCAGAGAGGGTCTCTCTGATGCCATTAAGGATGTTATGGTGGGGTTCCCTGTGCCTACAGGTCTGAATGAGTCCATGACAATGGCTATTCAGATTGATCGGCGTTTGCGGGAGCGCAAACCTGTGCACCATTTGGCAGTGTCTACTGAGAAGGCGCCAGAGATTATGCAATGTGATAGAATTCTGTCCAGAAGCGAACGACAGAATTTTAGGCGAAAAAATGGGTTGTGCTTCTATTGTGGTGATTCAACTCATGTTATATCAGCATGCTCTAAACGTACTAAGAAGGTTGATAAGTCTGTTTCAATTGGCACTTTACAGTCTAAGTTTATTCTATCTGTGACCCTGATTTGCTCTTTTTCGTCTATTACCGCGGATGCCTATGTCGACTCTGGCGCCGCTTTGAGTCTTATGGATTGGTCCTTTGCCAAACGCTGTGGGTTTGATTTAGAGCCTCTGGAAGTTCCTATACCTCTGAAGGGTATTGACTCCACGCCATTGGCTAGTAATAAACCACAATACTGGACACAAGTAAATATGCGTATTAATCCGGATCACCAGGAGATTATTCGCTTCCTTGTGTTGTATAATCTACATGATGTGTTGGTGCTTGGATTGCCATGGCTGCAATCTCATAACCCAGTCCTCGACTGGAAAGCAATGTCTGTGTTAAGCTGGGGATGTCAGGGGACTCATGGGGACGTACCTTTGGTTTCCATTTCGTCATCTATTCCCTCTGAGATTCCGGAATTTTTATCTGATTATCGTGACGTTTTTGAGGAGCCTAAAATTGGTTCACTACCTCCGCACAGAGAGTGCGATTGTACTATAGATCTGATTCCGGGCAGTAAGTTTCCAAAGGGTCGTTTATTTAATCTATCTGTGCCTGAACATGCTGCTATGCGGGAATATATTAAGGAGTCCTTGGAAAAGGGACATATTCGTCCTTCGTCATCTCCCTTAGGAGCCGTTTTTTTCTTTGTATCTAAAAAAGATGGCTCTTTGAGGCCGTGTATTGATTATCGGCTTTTGAATAAAATCACGGTTAAATATCAGTATCCTTTGCCACTGCTTACTGATTTGTTTGCTCGAATAAAGGGGGCCAAGTGGTTCTCTAAGATTGATCTTCGTGGGGCGTATAATTTAGTGCGAATTAAGCAGGGGGATGAGTGGAAAACCGCATTTAATACGCCTGAGGGCCATTTTGAGTATTTAGTAATGCCTTTTGGTCTTTCAAATGCCCCTTCAGTCTTTCAGTCCTTTATGCATGACATTTTCCGTGAATATTTGGATAAATTTTTGATTGTGTATCTGGATGATATTTTGATTTTTTCGGATGACTGGGACTCTCATGTCCAACAGGTCAGGAGGGTTTTTCAGGTTTTGCGCTCTAATTCCTTGTGTGTAAAGGGTTCTAAGTGCGTTTTTGGGGTTCAAAAGATTTCGTTTTTGGGGTACATTTTTTCCCCCTCTTCCATTGAGATGGACCCTGTCAAGGTTCAGGCTATTTGTGATTGGACGCAACCCTCTTCTCTTAAGAGCCTTCAGAAGTTTTTGGGCTTTGCTAATTTTTATCGTCGATTTATAACTGGTTTTTCTGATGTCGCTAAACCGTTGACTGATTTGACTAAGAAGGGTGCTGATGTTGCTGAGTGGTCCCCTGCTGCTGTGGAGGCCTTTCGGGAGCTTAAGCGCCGCTTTTCTTCCGCCCCTGTATTGCGTCAGCCTGATGTTACTCTTCCTTTTCAGGTTGAGGTCGACGCTTCAGAAATCGGAGCTGGGGTGGTTTTGTCGCAGAAAAGTTCCGACTGCTCCGTGATGAGACCTTGTGCGTTTTTTTCTCGTAAGTTTTCGCCCGCTGAGCGAAATTATGATATTGGTAATCGGGAGCTCTTGGCTATGAAGTGGGCTTTTGAGGAGTGGCGTCATTGGCTTGAGGGGGCTAGACATCAGGTGGTGGTATTGACCGACCACAAGAATTTGATTTATCTTGAGTCCGCCAGGCGCCTGAATCCTAGACAGGCGCGCTGGTCGTTATTTTTCTCTCGGTTTAATTTTGTGGTTTCTTACCTACCGGGTTCTAAAAATGTGAAGGCGGATGCCCTTTCTAGGAGTTTTGAACCTGATTCCCCTGGTAATTCTGAACCTACAGGTATCCTTAAGGATGGAGTGATATTATCTGCTGTTTCCCCAGATTCGCGACGGGTCTTGCAGGAGTTTCAGGCGATAGACCTGATCGTTGCCCGCCTGGTAGATTGTTTGTTCCTGATGATTGGACCAGTAGAGTCATCTCGGAGGTCCATTCTTCTGCGTTAGCAGGTCATCCTGGAATCTTTGGTACCAGGGATTTGGTGGCTAGGTCCTTCTGGTGGCCTTCCCTGTCGCGAGATGTGCGAGGTTTTGTGCAGTCTTGTGATGTTTGTGCTCGGGCCAAGCCTTGTTGTTCTCGGGCTAGTGGATTGTTGTTATCCTTGCCTATTCCGAAGAGGCCTTGGACTCACATCTCCATGGATTTTATTTCTGATCTCCCTGTTTCTCAGAAGATGTCTGTCATCTGGGTGGTATGTGACCGTTTCTCTAAGATGGTCCATTTGGTTCCCTTGCCTAAATTGCCTTCTTCATCCGAGCTGGTTCCTCTGTTTTTTCAAAATGTGGTGCGCTTGCATGGTATTCCGGAGAATATCGTTTCTGACAGGGGAACCCAATTCGTGTCTAGATTTTGGCGAGCGTTCTGTGCTAGGATGGGCATTTATTTGTCTTTTTCGTCTGCTTTCCACCCTCAGACTAATGGCCAGACCGAGCGAACTAATCAGACCTTGGAGACTTATTTGAGGTGTTTTGTGTCTGCGGATCAGGATGATTGGGTTGCCTTTTTGCCCTTGGCGGAGTTTGCCCTCAATAATCGGGCTAGTTCTGCCACCTTGGTTTCTCCTTTCTTCTGTAATTCGGGGTTTCATCCTCGTTTCTCTTCCGGTCAGGTGGAGTCTTCGGATTGTCCTGGAGTGGATGCTGTGGTGGAGAGGTTGCATCAGATTTGGGGGCATGTGGTAGACAATTTGAAGTTGTCCCAGGAGAAGACTCAGCATTTTGCCAACCGCCATCGTCGTGTTGGTCCTCGTCTTTGTGTTGGGGACTTGGTGTGGTTATCTTCTCGTTTTGTCCCTATGAAGGTTTCTTCTCCTAAGTTTAAGCCTCGGTTCATCGGCCCGTACAAGATATTGGAGATTCTTAACCCTGTGTCCTTTCGTTTGGACCTCCCTGCATCTTTTTCTATTCATAATGTCTTCCATCGGTCATTGTTGCGCAGGTATGAGGTACCGGTTGTGCCTTCCGTTGAGCCTCCTGCTCCGGTGTTGGTTGAGGGTGAGTTGGAGTACGTTGTCGAGAAGATCTTGGACTCCCGTGTTTCCAGACGGAGACTTCAGTATCTGGTCAAGTGGAAGGGCTACGGTCAGGAGGATAACTCTTGGGTGACAGCCTCTGATGTTCATGCCTCCGATTTGGTCCGTGCCTTTCATAGGGCTCATCCTGATCGCCCTGGTGGTTCTGGTGAGGGTTCGGTGCCCCCTCCTTGAGGGGGGGGTACTGTTGTGAATTTGGTTTCTGGGCTCCCCCGGTGGTTTCTGGTGGTACTGCACTTGTGTGCTTCATCTCCTCTGTTCACCTGTTTCCATCAGGATGTGGGAGTTTTCTATTTAACCTTGCTCCTCAGTCATTTCTATGCCGGCCAACAATGTTACCAGAAGCCTTTCTGTTGCATGTTCCTGCTCCTAGACTACTATCAGCTAAGTTGGACTTGTAGTCCTAAGTTTTCTTTTGCATTTTTGTTCCAGTTCTCTGTGATTGATTATTTCTGAGGCTGGAAGCTCTTGTGAGCTGAAATTGCCACTCTGGTGTCATGAGTTGATATTAGAGTCTTAAAGTAATTTCAGGATGGTGTTTTGAAAGGGTTTTCAGCTGACTGTGAAGTTCCCTTTTCTGTCTTCCTACTATCTAGTAAGCGGACCTCAATTTGCTAAACCTATCTTCATACTTCGTATGTCAATTTCCTCTGAAATCACCGACAATATATGTGGGGGCTACTGTCTGCCTTTTGGGGGAAATTTCTCTAGAGGTAAGCCAGGTCTGTATTTTCCTCTGCTAGGGTCAGTCAGTTCTCCGGCTGGCGCTGGGCGTCTAGGGATAAAACGTAGGCACGCTACCCGGCCACTGTTAGTTGTGCGGTAGGTTTAGCTCACAGTCAGCTCGAGTTCCCATCTTCCAAGAGCTAGTCCTTTTTGTATGCTTTACTATGTTCTCTTGCCATTGAGAACCATGACAGGAAGCCATACGTAACATGCTTGAACCCAGGAATCACAAACAGCTGCGTGCTTTCCTAGGTATTGTTTCACACTGTAGACAGTGGATCATACATGCAAGTCAACTCATGCAGCCTTTATATGACTGTATTGCCAACACACCATATTCACTCAGTGAAGAGGCTAAACAGTCATTTTCCTCTTTGAAAACAGCGCTGGTATCAGCTCCGGCTTTGGGACTCCCAGACTACACTAAACCTTTTCAATTGATGGCAGCTGAGATATCCTCACATGCTACAGGGGTGCTCACACAAAAACATGGAAACAAACAGAGACCGGTGGCATACATATCAGCTCATCTGGACCCTGTAGCTAGAGCCGCACCTTCTTGTGTAAGAGTAGTAGCCACAATTTCACTGTTATTAGATAAAGCTTCTGAGATTGTTCTTGATCACCCACTTCTAGTTCAGACCACTCATGATGTACATGGCATTCTTAACCAGGTCCAACCTAAACATATTTCAATGGCCAGACACCTCCGTCTCCAATGTTCCCTACTACTGCCGCCCAACATTTCCTTTGCCAGGATTCAGACTCTTAATCTCGCGTCTTTGCTCCCTTTAGAGTCTGAGGGGGGTACCATACCTGAGGAAACTGCACTCTCCAACTCCTTTGACCCATCAAAGTCAATGCATGATTGTGTACAATTAATGGAACAAGAGACTCAGGGCTTATGTAATGTACGTGACAAGCCACTCTGTAATGCTACATTTGAACTTTTCATAGATGGCAGTAGATATGCAGATATGAATGGACAATTTCATACAGGTTATGCGGTAGTAACTCAGCATGAAGTGCTGAAAGCAGAACCTCTCCCTGCTAATCAGTCTGCACAAGAAGCAGAACTTACGGCATTGGTTGAAGCTCTAAAAATAGCCAAAGATCAGACAGCAAACATATACACTGATTCTAGATATGCACATGGCATTATTTTCGATTTTGGCGTAATATGGAGAGCCAGAGGTTATATGACTGCTTCAGGCCAACCTGTTAAACATGCCTCCCTCATTAGACAGATTCTGGAGGCAGCACAAGAAACTAAAGAAATAGCGGTGATAAAGGTAGCTGCACATGTGAGACTCGACACCGAGGAAGCCAGGGGTAACGATAAAGCCGACAAAGCAGCAAAACAGGTAGCACGTAAACCCTTACATCATGCCCACACACTAGATAGCTCTGAAGATGATGAGGAGAGATTGAAGGAAGCTCAGAAACAGGTAGACGACGAAGAACGAGGGCAGTGGCAGAAAAAAGGGGCAGAAGATCAGCAAGGATTATGGAAAAAAGGAACTTTGTTGTGTTTACCCAGAGCCTGGTACCCCGCAGTGGCAAGTGACCTCCACCTACCCACGCATGTGTCGGCAAATGGTATGACGCTCAAGGTAAAAGAAAGGTGGTTGGCTCCAGGCTTTGGTAATTTCGCTCGGAACATGTGTGCTGCATGCGCTATATGCCTGGCACACAATCCAGGTCAGACCATTAAAACCCCAACCAAGCATCATGTAAGACCACTGTATCCCTTTCAAAGACTCCAGATCGACTACATCCAGCTTCCTAGGTACAATGGATACGAATATGTGCTTGTGTGTGTGGACATGCTCTCAGGGTGGCCAGAGGCTTATCCAGTTCGTAAAGCCTCAGCAAAAACTACTGCCATTAAAATAGCACATGAACTGATACCCCGTTACGGCATGCCTGAGGTGATCGAGTCAGATAGGGGTACCCATTTTACTGGAGAAATATTCCAGAATGTTATGAAAATGTTGGGAGTAGAAAACCAGTTTCACACTCCGTATCACCCACAGAGTTCAGGTAAAGTGGAAAGATTAAATGGAACAATAAAATTAAAAATCCAGAAGGCCATGGCAGAAACAGGAAAGCCTTGGACCGAGTGTCTACCACTTGCCCTGTATTCCATCCGAAACGCCCCAAGGGGGAAGGCTAAGCTGTCACCACATGAGATTCTTTTTGGTAGAGCAGCAAATTTGGGTTATTTTCCACAACAACTGATGTTGAATACTGAGACTTTAACTGCTTATGTACAAGAATTACAAAAACGTTTAACTAAAGTGCATTCGCAAGTTTTTGCTTCCCTTCCAGATCCAGAAAATCTCGAAGGAGGCCACAAGTTGGAACCTGGTGATCAAATCTACGTGAAAAGACACACCAGAAAGACTCTGGAACCGAGATTTGACGGACCTTTCCAAGTCCTGTTAACAACTCCAACAGCAGTCAAGCTTGAAGGAAAGGCATCATGGATACATGCAAGCCATTGCAAAAAAAGCAGTATAAGACTCATGATATTGATGTTAATAATGTTAACCTCAACGGAGGCATGGGAAAGATTGAATTCTCTAGCCCCTTTGAACAATAGATTCGTACAACATCATAGAAAATTAGTGCATGATTTGTTAAATAATACGCAACCCCGGCTACTTTCATAATTTCGAACAAACAAGTGAATATGCAAGCCGTGCCCAAGCACACACTGTATAAAAGAGCTGCAGATAACTCACCACGTCCCTCGGGGAGGCCACATATAGTACAAATGTGAATTCCCAACAAAATTGCTAGTACCATTTTTATTTATCCTATGTTAACACAGATGTGGGATAAATTAGTTAGAGCCACGGATTATCTAGATGATCAGATTTGGGATATATTGGACATATTAAATACTAGTATAGCTGTACAGAATCAGCTTATAATAATCACTAACCAACATACCCTGGTATTGGATTACCTAACTGCCTCACAAGGGGATATGTGTCAAATCATCGGACCCACCTGCTGTCATTATATAGACCCAAATAGTACTATGAGTATGAGATTTAAATTAGAAGACGTACAACGACTCAGGGATCAGTATGACAAAGACAATGACCAAAATAAGGATAGCTGGTGGTCAGATACCTTTTCTTTTCTTAACCCGGCCAATTGGTTCAGAGGGATCGGTGGGTGGGTTACCGGGATTATGCAAAGCCTAATACATACAGTTATGGTTATTGTAATTATATATGTATTATTCAAGGTTGTACTCAAGGGTATCTCGGTATGCACAAATAAATTTTGTGTAATGGATGCGAGAATATAAAGTTTGTTTTTTTTTGTTTTTTGTTGTAATATCACAAAAAGAATGACTAAAATGATCGTCTATATGACAAGGTTTTGAATGGAATATGTCAAAGGGGGGATTGTGAAGAGCAGAACAAAAATGGTTACCTCAATGAACCATTTTAAAAAGAATTTGTGATAAATATTGACCTGTCCATTCAAGGACATTTTAGCTATAGTATGAAATCCTGTTTTTCTTGTCTGTGGAATTGCCTTTGTACTGTTTGTTGTGAAACTGCCACCCACGAAACTGTTTTTTCTTTCTTTCCTGTTTTGTCTCTTTGTTTAAACATGCAAAACTTGTATAACCACTGAACCTACCGATACAACTATATAAAGAAGGGATAGCACCTTGAAGGCAGGCGTGCTTCAGAGACTTCCCAGTGATACACTATACAAGACGTGTCTTGTGTATTATTTCTGGTGATTCCCCACTTCCAAAGGCTGCTCCGACTGAGTGTGATCCCGACACAAATATTGATATTATTTTATTTTCAATGCACTCAAGAGCCTTTTGGTAAACAACATTTTTGGTTTTGCCTTCCGGTGCAAAGATGCACAGATTTCCCACATCATCCCGTCAGCCAGAGCCACAGGACTACTACCCCTAATATCCCACATCATCCCATCAGCCAGAGCCACCGGACTACTACCCCTAATATTCCAATCATCCAATCAGCCAGAGCCACCGGACTACTACCCTTAATATCCCACATCATGCCGTCAGCCAGAGCCACAGGACTAGTACCCCTAATATCCCAATCATCCCATCAGCCAGAGCCACCGGACCACTACCCTTAATATCCCATGTCCAGGGCCGGCTCCAGGTTTTTGAGGGCCCCGGGCAAAAGAGTCTCAGTGGGCTCCGCCTTTAACACATACCACAATTCATATAACACAGCCATGTAGTATATAACAGCCCACGTAGCATATAACACAGCCACGTAGTATATAGCACAGCCCACGTAGCATATAACAGCCCATATAGTATATAGCACAGCCACATATAATATAACACAGCCCACGTAGTACATAGAACAGCCGTGTTTTATATAGCACAGTCCACGTAGCATATAACAGCCCATATAGTATATAGCACAGCCACATATTATATAACACAGCCCACGTAGTACATAGAACAGCCATGTAGTATATAGCACAGCCCACGTAGCATATAACAGCCCATATAGTATATAGCACAGCCACATATTATATAACACAGCCCACGTAGTATATAGAACAGCCATGTAGTATATAGCACAGCCCACGTAGTTTATAGAACAGCCATGTAGTATATAGCACAGCCCACGTAGCATATAACAGCCCATATAGTATATAGCACAGCTACATATTATATAACACAGCCCACGTAGTATATAGAACAGCCATGTAGTATATAGCACAGCCCACGTAGCATATAACAGCCCACCACGCAGTATATAGCACAACCCACGTAGTATATAGAACAGCCATGTAGTATATAACACAGCCCACATAGCATATAACAGCCCATGTAGTATATAACACGGCCCACATAGTATATAGCACAGCCATGTAGTATATAGCACAGTCATGTAGTATATAGAACAGCCACATAGTATATAGAACAGCCATGTAGTATATTGCACAGCCCACATAGCATATAATAGCCCACGTAGTATATAACACGGCCCATGTAGTATATAGCACAGCCATGTAGTACATAGAACAGCCATGTAGTATATAGCACAGACATGTAGTATAAAGCACAGCCCCCCTCCCCCCAAGAATGGCCCCACAGTCCAGTACTCATTAGTTACAAAAAAAACACTCCTCACCTCTCAACGTTCCCGCGCCACGCTGCTCCCTCCCTGCTGCGGTCTTGGCGGCTGCCGCTGCACTGCCTGACACACAGCGAGTGCGCGATGACGTCATCGCGCACCCACAGTGGCAGTGTCAGAGGCAGAGTAGGGAATGATGGGAGAGGGAGCATCAGGTGACACTCTCTCCTCCATCATTTGCTTTGAGCTTTACCGGCAGACGCCAGTAAAGTTCAAAGCGGCAGCGGGGGAGTTGGCGCTTGTTACAGGCGGGCCCTCCTGCCTCACAGGGGCCCCATAGCAGCTGCGTGATGTGCCGCTAACTGAGGGTCCCTGGGGGAGCGGGGGCCCTAGTCACTGGCAGCTGCCTGCCCCTAACGCCGGCCCTGAAGGGGCCCCCCCTGTCTCGCCAGGGTGCAGAAAAATCAGTGTGGAATTGCTACGGATTTCAAAGAAGTGCATGTCAGTTCTTTTGTGCGGATCTGCAGCGTTTCTGCACCCCTCCATGTTAAAAATCCGCAGTGGCAAAAACCTCTGAAAATCCGCACAAAATCTGCATCAATTCCACATAAAAACCGCGCAAAATCTGCATAAAAACCACGGCAAATCCGCGTCTGCGGATTCTGCCAGGAGATGCGGATTTTGTGCAGAAAATTCTGCACCTCTTTTCCTACGTGTGCACATAGCCTAAATGATTATTGAACTTGTTTTCTTTGCATTATTTGAGGTCTGAAATTTACATTTTATTCAAAAATATACCCATAGAAAGAAAAATCAGACAAACTGAACATTTTGCAGTGGTCTCTTAATTTTTGCCAGAGCTGTATGTTTGTTTGGCAGGGTGCGGGGCCAGAGTTGTAAGTTTTGAACATAAATTTCTAAGGCTACTTTCACACTAGCGTCGTACTCGGCCTGGCGCACTGCGCCGGGCCGACGTACCGACGCTAGCAGTGAATGCGCCGCACAACGGGGGGCAGCGGATGCATTTTTCAAGCGCATCCGCTGCCCCATTGTGAGGTGCGGGGAGGTGGGGGCGGAGTTCCGGCCGCGCATGCGCGGTCGGAAATGGTGGTCCGTCGGACGCAAAAAACGTTACATGTAACGTTTTTTGCAGCCAACGGTCCGCCACAACACGGCGCAACCGTCGCACGACGGTTGTGACGTGTGGCAAAGCGTCGCAATGCGACGCTAATGCAAATCAATGGTGAAAAAACGCATCCTGCAAGCACTTTTGCAGGATGCGTTTTAACAACCAAACGACGCATAGCGACGTGCAGTGCACGACGCTAGTGTGAAAGTAGCCTAAAAGAAATCTGCTGACCTGTGTGATTTTCACCACAGGCCATCGGCACACCTAACTTCACTACACCATAAATTACAGCCGCTATTGATTTACACTTTTGTTGCTTAAACTACAAGAGATTTAAGTGTCATTATTTCCCTGGGGCAAGGTCTCTGATGGAAAAAGTAGAGTAATATCAAAGTACAAACTCAAATAACCTTTAAGACTCTAAATGTCTGAACTGAAATAAAGTTAACTCTTTGCGCCGATTCATCCATGCGTTTTCACCATAATTCTTCCTTAAAACTCCTTGATATGTCATGACTTAAAGTTGTGCAAGAAATTTGTGACTTTTGCCACTTTTTTATGGCAGTCCCAGGACAATTTTGCCAAAGTTGTGAAGCCCACCTGGCAAATTCATGTAAAGCCACTCGACTTTAGCAAAATAACTTACTCCAGAAATAAACTCCTGCCCCCGACTGTGGTAACATTTCTGGCAGAGGCGGACCTCCTAATGACTTACACTCATCATACTCCACCTTTATTAAAATTGGAGTGCAAAACCTAAGTCTTAATGAATTGGACACTTTGTCTTTCCTGTCTGTACAATATCCTATAGCATTATGAAGTCTAAAGGGAACTGTCAACTGTTTTTTTTTTTGCTGCATTTTCTGGGGCCAGTATATTGTAATGACAGACACACTTATTTGAGTGGTGTCACCTACTTTTCCTTTCGTGTTAGATTTTTTTTTACTGGGCTTGGGCTACACTACAACACAGGTTGTGAAGCTAAAGATTGCTTTTAAATTGCAAGATAGTGCAAAGTAATAGGATCACCTTGCAACCCGCAAGGTTCCGTGACTGTTGACTTTTTAAAACTTTCTTGACATGGTACCTTATATGTCACAATTCAACCCTATTGACTTGCATAATGCTTTGATGCAACAGTGGAACTGAGCCATCGCTGGCTTTATTGTGGCCAAAAGTCATTCTGTAGCCCCAGTGTTGATCACACTTTTTCAGATGCAAAGCTGGAGCCCTCTTAAGTGAAGAGCATGCCATGTAGAGTCCTCAATATTGATCAGTCCATTCATCTCCTGCCCATTTGCCTCTGATCGGCAGCTTTCTTTCTATACTATTCATAGGTAAAAAGATGTCGATCAGTAGTTGTGCGGTGAGGAATGTTCGCTGCTCATGAATATCACTTGTCATTGGAAAATGTTTTAATTATTAATAAATATATGGATGCTGCAGGCTAGACAGCTGCAAGACAGCTGTGTAAAAGGGTATTTTTTTTTTTTATACAGGCAAATTGAATGACAAATTGCTCAAATTTGCCGGGTCCACTGAATTTTCTAAAATTCCTCTCTAATTCGATCCATATTAACTGATTCACTCATCTTTAAAAATAACCAAAATAGCTTTGGACTATCGTTTACAAATTGTTATGCTGCTACTTCCATTGACTTTTTAGATTTTGAAGTTTCTTTTGATCCCAGTGGAACTTTTCAGACCATACACACTTCAAAAGTGGTGATATGAACAGTTAGCCTTGATTTTTAGCGATAATATTACCTTTTTTTAGTTGAGAGCGTTTCTTTTGACCAACTCAAAAGAGTTACGAAAAATTGCTGTTGCAGCGCCCCAGAGTCCTGGTCGTTGCAGTAATGTCGCTCTTCCACAAGGGGGAGTGATGTTACGTCTGATGGCACTAAAGGAGTTCACCTGACCAGGTATCACAGTCACACACTACACTTCACACTCCAACCACCAGGGGGAGCAAAGGGTTCTAACTATTAGGCCACTCCTCACACTCGGGTAAAACTGGGGATTGGATAGGAAGTTAGTAGGAAAACGCTACTGGGTGAGACCCAGGAAAGACCTGTCAGGCAGACAGGGGGAGAAGGAGGAACATCTGAGCTGCAGACAGAGGTCCCTGTCAGGGGTGGGATCCTGGCAGAGACTTAGCAAGAGACAGATCATTACGGAGCTGCGCCTGCACCCATTGCGGCAGCATCCTAAGAAAAGACAAGAATTGGAGTATATTGTGGAGAAGTGAGAAACGAGATCACAGCGCAAGGAGATAATACCGGGAGGAGTTCTGCCTTAAGATCGGCAACATCCATCATCCTTCTGAGGCGCATAGCCGGTGGCCGGAACACCGAGGGAGTAATAGGCTCTATGCATTACTTCAAACTACGGCAGGACAGTTAATTCCAAGTTGGCTGCCCAACCTTTAACCTAATGAAGACAATGGAGGCAAATTGTGGGAGAGGGGCGTCTCTAGGGTCCCTATAAAATAGCTCCAGGCCTACGTCATACGGGTCGTCCTATCCATATCATCTGGGGGACGTAGAGAGAGAATATCAGAAACATACACGGCAGTTGTGAGGACTATCCCGTGGTGTTCAGCAGGGAAGTACTACAACACACAGGCGCTAGTAGGACGGCTACTGATTTCCACCTGCAAAGGGAACTCTGGATGTGCCTTCGGACCGGCCGGATTCAACTAGCCCTGTTAGCAGTGCTCTGGATTGTGGATGCTGAAGCCTTCAGTAAAAGGTAAAGAGACTGCAACCCTGTGTCCTCGTTATTTACTGCAACCTACACCATCATCATCTACCTTACTGGGAAGCCCTGGGGACATACTTCACCTGTGGGAAGGTATTCCATCTAGCTGCCATAACATCACCCTAGCGGACCCCTCAGCAGCGTCGGTCACCCTGACCGAACACCACAGGTGGCGTCACGAACACTTGACAAACTCATCACCCCTTTAATTGGACGCCCCTTAGCAGGGCCACGGACCGGGTCGGGCCACCGTGACATCCCCAGAACTGAGACAGAGGGACCCGGTACCGAGTACCCCACTGCTCTGCGCCTGGGGGCGATCTACTGTGACAGCAGGAAGTTTAAGGGTACAAGCCATGATCATCTCAAAGAGATTTAAGGAGAGGAACTCTCCAGCCAATTTGATACACAAAGTGTTTAGTAGAGCCTCACATCATAATTATAACTTTGCACCAGTCCAGCTAATCAAAAGTGGAGCCAAGGATGGCATCTGATAAGAGGTGGTTTACAGGGCTCCTGTCCTCAAGCAGCAGATTACTGATATGGCCACTGGATTGGATCCAGCAAAACAATCCACACCATCTCTTGTACCTAATAACCACTTCAGCCGCATGACTGATTCCTATAGAGCTAATTGTCAAAACTATGCTTATACAGTTCCTCATATGCAAAAGAGTCTGGCTAAGGCCGGAGACACACTGGTGCGAGAGACGGCCGAGTCTCGCTGGTTAAAAGCAAGCTGTGGCACCTGCACTCCGGAGCGGAGCGTGCAGCTGCGTAGCAATACATGGAGCTGCACGCTCAGCTCCGGAATGCAGGTGCCACAGCTTGCTTTTAACCAGCGAGACTCGGCCGTATCTCGCACCAGTGTGTCTCCGGCCTAAGGGTCATATACAGACATCCACCTCTCCAGTAGCAGTTTTTTTTATAAAAAAAAAAAAAAAAAAGATGGAGGGTTACATCTGTGCCTGGATTTTAGAGAGATTAATGAAATCCTTACCCTTTGCCCCTTATACCTGACCTTTATTAATGAATGTCTGAAGCTAAATGGTTTTCCAAACTTGACTTGAGAAGGGTGTATAACTTTATATGCATTTGTAAGTGTGACAGATCGAAGACCATATTCAATACACCTAAGGGTCATTTCGAACGTTTGGTGATGCCATTCGGGTTAAACAATGCTCCACGGCAGTCTTTCATAATTTCATAAATGACAATTTTTGCTCTCTGGTGGGTAGATTGGTGGTAATTTACCTGAATAACGTATTAATATACTCGTTTACTCATAATTTCTTTGTCGAGGTAGACACTTCCTCTTTTGGGATGGGTATTGTTCTTTCACAAAAAAAGAGTGGGTATCTACATCCTTGTGCTTTTTACTCCCAAAAGTTCACTCAAGCGGAATCTAATTATGATATTTTTGACCGAGAATTTCTGTCAGTTAAAAGAGCATTTGAGGAATGGAGACATTGGTTTACTAATTATAAGAACCTGTTATATATTGATGCTGCTAAGAGCTTAAACACCAGACAGGCTCAGAGGGCCCTTTATTTTGCCCGATTTGACTTTATCGTTACTTATCTCCCTGGATCTAAGAATGTGAAGGTTGACGCTTTGCCCCTTAGTCCAGTCAAGATTCTGAGTGTGAGGTGCTGATTGGTTCTCTGGAGTTCTTAGGCAGCGCATTCAAGATGCTGAGGACAGTGCATCGGAAGGTTTACCTATAAACAAACTTTATGTACCAAACTCTTTATGCGTAGATCTTCTTAATGATGTGAATGATTTCATTTTAGCTGGCCATCTTGGTTCTTCTGCCACTTGAAGATCCATTTCTAGGTCCTTTTGGTTGCCAGAATGGAAAAACAGCAATTCTGAATATATACCTATTTGGAATAATCCAACAAATCCCACCAATATTTAGAGGAACAAAGCTGTAGTAGGAATTAAAACATAACCTTTATTGTTAAAGGAGATAAAAATTAAACACCAAAAAAACAACAAAAAAACCAAAATGTCACCTCAAACAAGTACCAAATGATATAGCCTGTATGGTGATATACCAATAGATGGCACTATTAGATTATGGTTGGAACAATAGTTCTATATATACATTGCACTGTCCCAAGAATTTAAGATACCTATAATCAATAATAGAGGCACCTAAAAGTGCAGAAGTATTATATCAGGTAATCTTATTGTAAAAGTATCAGCAGGTATCAAAAAGGTCGATACTAGGCAGGCGGGATGAAAGCAAAATAAGATGAAAATCATATAGATTAAAACAGGAATGATCTCACCAATTGCCATAGACCAGGTAGGTGAAGCCCACGATTCGCTGGACATAACATAAGGACAAAAGGACCTGCCACCCTCCTTGCTATGTCTTCAGTATAGCAAGGAGGGTGGCAGGTCCTTTTGTCCTTATGTTTAGCACTCGTGCACTTTATCTCCCAGGCAGGCAAGTCCCCTGATGATTAGGCCTGCAAGGAAACGCGTCGGGACACTTCAATAGGGAGAGTGCAGGGCATGAATTTGCTCAGGGGTAGCTGTGGACTGCCCTTGTAAGGGCGGGAGCTTGGGACGTAGGTTTGTTGATAGCCCTTCAGGGATTGACAGGGCATTGTCTCCCGACATCGCTGATCCATGGAATTCTCCGCTCCAGCGAATCATGGGCTTCACCTACCTGGTCTATGGCAATTGGTGAGATCATTCCTGTTTTAATCTATATGATTTTCATCTTATTTTGCTTTCATCCCGCCTGCCTAGTATCGACCTTTTTGATACCTGCTGATACTTTTACAATAAGATTACCTGATATAATACTTCTGCACTTTTAGGTGCCTCTATTATTGATTATAGGTATCTTAAATTCTTGGGACAGTGCAATGTATATATAGAACTATTGTTCCAACCATAATCTAATAGTGCCATCTATTGGTATATCACCATACAGGCTGTATCATTTGGTACTTGTTTGAGGTGACATTTTGTTTTTTTTGTTGTTTTTTTGGTGTTTAATTTTTATCTCCTTTAACAATAAAGGTTATGTTTTAATTCCTACTACACCGTTGCCAGAATGGAGGACCAGGGAATGGTGCTAACTTTGCCACCGAGAGAAATCATGCTGCAGGAACTTCAGATTGCTTATAGGGATAATTTTATTCAAACTGAAATAAAACAGATAAAAACTATATCCACAATGTGTTTTGACTGTTTGCAGCCTTCTTCAGGTGTATGGAGAAAATGAATTTGACCATTCCCCAGTGTGAGAGAGGGAGGGGATAGCACTTAATTGCATTTCCAGGTGGACTTTGCTTTAGGTATTCCAGTTCCAGACCGTGTTTTTATTTTTATTTTCTCCCCATGGGTTTTGTATTTTGTCACACACCTTCCCTCTCCTCTTGTTGGCATTGTGTTGCTGCATCCTCTCTGGTTCCTCAATAGTCTGGTTCCTGGGGAACATGCGAAAATTTGTAGGCATCTACATAGATATATACAGGGCTAGGTCACACACAAGTCAATGCCGTCCCAGCTCTAAAAAGAGCCCCACATGATCCACTAACAAGTATATAACAACCACATTATATTCAGATCAAAAAACGGTAACAGGAATACATCATATGTGTGTGTGTGTGTGTGTGTGTGTGTGTGTGTGTGTGTGTGTGTGTGTGTGTGAATGTGTGTGTGTGTGTGGCTCAGTATTGGGTGTGTGTGTGTGTGTGTGTGTGTATCGCGCTGCAGGGGAATGTGCAGAGAAGTGAATGGTGTGTGTGTGTGTGTGTGTGTGTGTGGGGGAGGAGAGGGCAATGATGGGGCTGACGGGGAGAGAGCAATGATGGAGATGGTGGAGGAGGAGAGGGCAATGTTGGGGCTGACGGGGGGCATATGTCCTTGGGGGGGCGCCAAAATGAATTCTTGCCCCGGGTGCCAGAAACCCTAGATACACCTCTGGGTTCCTCTACATTCTACACTGTAGAGCTCCATGATTTTATTTCTATCTTAGGTAGCATATACATATAGGTAGCATATACATATTCTATTGAAACGTACTGTACAACGTAAACATACCTGACAACTCCACATTAATGGACCAAGGGTCCAAGTGGACAAAATGTGAACAATGTGCTGATCGGTGGCCGCTGACATGATGACCACACCAGATGTTGATACCAAGAAAGTGTCGTAAAATGAGGAGGTGAGTATCAATTTTTTTCACCTATATGGACCCAATAATAAGGGATGTCTGGTAGTGAATAAGCCCTTCATTGTATAGAAAAATCACTGAGTGTGTATGCTGTTTAATTATCCCCTTCCTATTTTACAAATCCATCTTGCATGTTACAGCTGCAAACTGTAAGCTGCATTAGATATTATTCAATTACAGTAAAACAATATTTAATTGAAAAGTTAGCAGAAGCCACACAGCGAATCCAATTCTTCATTTTTATATTTTTTATTTTTTATGGTTTTTAATGCTATCCACAGATTTCTTGTAGTGCATTATTTCACCCTTCACCTCACTATGTTCTAGAGAAACGTGACTTTATGCATTTTTATTAAATAATGAGTAATACAAACTCCCCAGCTAGTAGTAGTAATGTTACTATGGAAACAAACCTAAACCAACTGTGCAATGTGGGGGAGGCCTTCTGAAGAGCACCCACATGCTGTATGCGGGAGGAAGGGGGGAGATGTGATAAATTGTGTAGATCTCTTTTTTTTAAGGTTTTTAAAATGTATATTATTATAGTAATGTGCTGATAGTAACAGTTTTCTGAATATATAGGTAGAAATTAAATTTCGCACCGTTTTACACCTGATCCATAATAGGAATCCGCAGGTGTAAAAACGCTGTTGAAAACCGCACAAAAAACGCGGTAATTCCGCCGTAAATCTGCAGGTAAAACGCAGGGCGTTTTACCTGCAGATTTTTAGGAATCTGCGTGGAAAAATCCACAGCAGATTCCGCAACGTGTGCACATATCCTCATTGTTCTACTGCTGTTTCTGAATTACAAATACTGATGTGAAATACTGAACATGTGAACGAGACCTAATAGTTTAATTTACCAAAACCACTTAAAAAATTACAGTGAAAAATGCCGTTGCAATATCTGCAGCTTTTTTATTCTTTCATTGCTTTCTACGGGTGAGAACACACTGAAAGAAGTGACACACTACAGTTTAAAAAGTGCTACAGTTCTGAAATCCAGTCAGAAAACAAACAAGCGCCTGCAGGAGATTTCGGAAATCTCACATGTTTTGCTGGCACTTTGAAAAGCAGCTTTTCGCCATGTTCATATACAGAATTTTTGCAGCTTTTTCTTCTTCTGCAAATAAGTTTACAGCATTTTACAGCACAAGCAAAAACTGAGATTTTCAGAAATCTCCTGCACACCCTTTTATTTTCCCCTGACAGAATTTCACTACTGCAGCCTTTTTTAAATCTGCAGCATATCACTTCTTTCAGCATTTTTTTCACCCGTAGAAGGCAATGAAAAAGTTTAAAAAATGCTGCAAATGTTGCAACGTTGTTTTTCGCTGTGTTTTTTGTGAATAACACTAACTTTATTAAACATGTACTGTAGACAAAATGCATACTGTAAAAAACAAACAGCAAAAGCTCTAAAGGTGTGTGTCTACAATCAGTTTTAGTCTGTACATTGGCTGCACTGGACAACACCAATTTCTTAAAAGTAAAATCTTATGCGTTCGTACAACTTGTAGTATGCCTCTTAGACTCTGGTTTGTTAACCACTGGGAAGTACCATCGGTGCTCATTTTAATATCAAGTGGCAAACTTTGACAATAGAAGCGCTGTGAAATGAGTAAATAAATATGACTTTTTTTTTTTTTTTTTCATTTTTTGTAGCGCAGCTGCAGCTCCTTCAGTCTTGGGACTGTTTTTGCACATTTAAATGCACCCCCAACTGGAGTTGTATTTGTGACTCGGTTTACTACTATATTGTCTGTGTTCTTTGTACCAATCGACTTATGTGGACATCAGTAGTATTGTGAAATAAAGTGATTCTATTTGTCAGGTATATGGTTCTTCTTCACTAATAAGCCTTCCGATCGACTGGTAGAGGCACATGTCTGTTGAAACTGTTTTATACGTTTTTCGCTAAGCTATATCTCCGACTTTGACTATTTACAGTTTTGCAGCAATGACTGGACTGGTATGCGCAGACTCGGTTCTGATGTGAGCATTGTGTAGCTACAGCCAGGTGCTTCTGCACAGCCACAGCCCTTTTGGGAATTATCACACGCAGTGAAATGTATTCTCAACTCGTGGAAGTATCTCTGCGTTTGCTAATTATTGGGCAGCACTATGTGTGCTGATCCAAATATCCACTGGCAAACACAGACACCAGCAACACTATGTAACAAATACATGTTCCTATTTGATACCTATATAGGTTTTCCTTTATCTAGTCTTATGATCGATCGGGAATTTTGTACTCTGCTAAATATTTCTTTCACCAGGTCACACGTGACCTGGCTGTTCTTTTGTGTCGCGGTATCAACCTGATGACTGTGCGCAGACGCAGCTCTGATTTGAGCTCTGTGCACTATTATAGTTACGGCCGTGTGTTTCTGCGCAACCGCAGCCCCTTGCTTTGGACTGATCATGCGCAGTATAATATATATCTCTGACTCAGGAAGAACTTCTATACTGAGCAGCGCTGTCATCCTCCACATGTTGTTCCCCAGCATCCCGGAAGTCTGCCGCAAGCGCGCCTCTAACGTATGGTAAATAATACAGCTGCTTCTCATTTTTTGCTTATTAGTAAAGTATTTAAGAATACAAGGTATAGCACATGCTCAGCCCCTGACAAAGCCACCTTGCGGTGGCGATACGCGTCGGGCATCTCCACGGGCTCCCCCACTCCTTGGTCTATTACACACTAGGTCTTGCACTAGGTCTGTATTATCTGCCTATAATGCTATTGTAGCTGGTATATTTTACTTGGTCCTTTGCTATAATTGTGGGAACTGGTCTCTCTATGTGTTATGCAGTCAGCTTGCCTTGTCATTTTGCCACTTTATAACCAGTGACCTAATAGGGTATAGATTCATTTTACCATATAGGGGCATTTGTGCAATAGGGTATTGTTGTGAACCACCTAGGGCATCCGTTATGTGGTTTTTCAGCCTTGATAGCCTGTTATATGCATGGTGACCTATCTGATACCAGCAGTTTAAAATCTGCATACACATTGTTTGTGTTTTCACTACCTTATATATTCTGTGCATAGGCTAAGGGAGGGGTAGCTCTTAGCTTTATTATAAGCAATTTTGGGTTTCCATCTGTCGCATTGTTGTGACTTTTTAATTGTTTTTATCATGTGTGTTGATGTTGTATTCAATAAAAGTATTTTTGTATCCTGGTGATCCCCAGTGTTTGGTTCACAGCTTTTCTTCAATTTACATGGTCTACAATCAGTAAACACGGCGGGTCGGCTGCTGTGTACTTGTGCAGTGTCCAACCCACAGCGGCCAGATGTTACAGTATAGTGGATGGGATTTCAAGAAATTCCATCTCTACTATGCGCGCACCGACACCCGCACCTCACCCGCAGAGACGGACATGTGGCGCGTCTGTCCAGGCTGCAGCATGCCAATTTATCTGGCGCAGACGCAAGTCTCCACCAGAGAAATCTCTCCCGTGCAATGTATAGGACGCAGGGATTACGCGCAGTTCAATGAACACATGCGGAATCACCTGTGTTCAAAACATGGCAGCACTTTGGACGCAGCACATATCCACTGCATCCAAAGGGCTGCCATTTCTGGATCCTCTGCACATACCCTAAAAAATGAGTGCTTTCAAAGCAGTGTTTTTACTGCCAAGAGAGCATGTTTTGGCTACAATAAAAAATGCACCAAAAATGCTGATTCATATGCGCACCTGTACTATATATGTGTATGATTTACACTTATTATTTCATGTGGGAATTCATTTATTTCTATATAATAAATACCCTGATTCAGCAGACAATATTCCTGTCTTGTGTCATCCAGACAGTAGTGACAGCAGGTCGCCCTGTCAGATTACCAGCAGTGACTGTGGTCAGAGCCTATGCTGATGGCTGCTGTATGTGACTGTGAAACCTGATCCTACAGCAATCAGCACAGAGCTCCGGACCACAGTGAGTAAATCACTGCACTGAGGGGGTCTCAAGGGGGGTTTGGGAGACACGTTCTGGGACTACAGAGCAATGCACAGCATTATTCACTGCTGAAAACCGTCTGGGCACTTCATACATGGGTTGCAGATGCAGGGGGCCCACTTGTAGGTGGGGGCCCCAGGCGTCTGCCTGTGCCAAACGCCCGCCCTGCTTAGTGACTGAGCCAATTTGCAGCTTAATGACCAGGCCAATTTTTACAATTCTGACCACTGTCACTTTATGAGGTTATAACTCTGGAACGCTTTAACGGATCCCACTGATTCTCAGACTATTTTTTCATGACATATTTTATTTCATGATAGTGGTAAAATTGCTTCGATATTACTTGTGTTTATTTATGAAAAAAATTGAAATATGGCAAAAAAATTTAAAATTTTGCAATTTTCAAACTTTTAATTTTTATGCCCTTAAATCAGAGTGATATGTCTCACAAAATACTTAATAAATATAATTTCCTACATGTCTACTTTATATCAGCACAATTTTGGAAATAATTTGTTTTTAGTTAGGAAGTTATAAGGGTTAAAAGTTGACCAGCGATTTCTCATTTTTAAAACAAAATTTACAAAACGATTGTTTTTTAGGGACCATCTCACATTTAAAGTCACTTTGAGGGGTGTACATGACAGAAAATACCAAAAAGTGACACCATTCTAAAACTGCACCCCTCAATGTGCTGAAAACCCACATTCAAGAAGTTTATTAACCCTTTACGTGCTTCCCAGGAACTGAAGCAATGTGGAAGGAAAAAATTAACATTTAACTTTTTTTACCAAAATTTTACTTCAGAACCAATTTTTTTTTATTTTCACAAGTGTAAAAAGAGAAAATGAATCACAAAATGTGCTGTGCAATTTCTCCTGAATACGCCGATACCCCATATGTGGGGGTAAACCACTGTTTGGGTGCATGGCAGAGCTTGGAAGGTAAGGAGTGCCGATTGACTTTTTCAATGCAGAATTGGCTGGAATTGAGATCAGACGCCATGTTGCATTTGGAGAGCCCCTGATGTGCCTCAACAGCGGAAACCCCCCACAAGTGACACCATTTTGAAAACTAGACCCCTTAAGGAACTTATATAAATGTGTGGTGAGCACTTTGAACCCTCAAGTGCTTCACAGAAGTTTATAACGTAGAGCCGTGAAAATAAAAAATCATATTTTTTCCAAGAAAATCATTTTTTCACCCACCAAAAAAGGTTTATTTTCCCAAGGGTATCAGGAGAAATTAGACCCCCAGAGTTGTTGTTCAATTTGACCTGAGTACGCTGATACCCCATATGAGGGGGTAAACCACTGATTGGGCGCACGGCAGAGCTCGAAAGAGAAGGAGCACTGTTTGACTTTTTCTATGCAGAATTGGCTGGAATTGAGATCGGACACCATGTCGCGTTTGGAGAGCCCCTGATGTGCCTAAACAGTGGAAACCCCGCACAAGTGACACCATTTTGGAAACTAGACCCCTTAAGTAACTTATCTAGATATGTTGTGAGCACTTTGAACCCCCAAGTGCGTCATAGAAGTATATAACGCAGAGCCATGAAAATAAAAAATAATTTTTTTCCTCAAAAATGATTTTTTTAGCCTGCAATTTATTTTCAAGGGTAACAGGAAAAATTGGACCACAAAAGTTGTTGTGCAATTTGTCCTGAGTACGCTGATACCCCATATGTGGAAGTGACCACTGTTTGGGCACATGGCAGAGCTCAGAAGGGAAGGAGCGTCGTTTTGGAATGCAGACTTTGATAGAATGGTCTGTGGGCGTCAAGTTGCGTTTGCAGAGCCCCTGATGTGCCTAAACAGTAGAAACCCCCCACAAGTGACCCCATTTTGGAAATTAGACCCCCCCAAGGAGCTTACGTATGGTGAGAACTTCACCAATTGCTTCACAGAAGTTTATAACACAGTTTATAACACAGAGCCCGCAATTTAGCCCGCAATTTATATCAAAAGGGTAACAGGAGAAATTGGACTCCAAAAGTTGTTGTCCAATTTGTCCTGAGTACACCGATACCCCATATGTGGGGTAAATCACTGTCTGGGTGCATGTCAGAGCTCAGCACGATTTGACTTTTTGAACGCAAAATTGGC
Organism: Ranitomeya variabilis; assembly: GCF_051348905.1. Taxonomy (NCBI): domain Eukaryota; kingdom Metazoa; phylum Chordata; class Amphibia; order Anura; family Dendrobatidae; genus Ranitomeya; species Ranitomeya variabilis. The sequence goes on along the minus strand of NC_135232.1, from coordinate 652,003,732 downwards.
TGGAATTAATGGTGGCGCCATGTCACGTTTGGAGACCCCTGATGTACCTAAACAGTGAAAAAACCCCAATTCTAGCTCCAACCCTAACCCCAAAACACCCCTAACCTTAATTCCAACCCTAACCATAACCCTAATCACAACCTTAACCCCAACACACCCTAACCCTAATCCCAACCCTAACCATAACCCTAGCTACAAACCTAACCCTAATCCCAACCCTATCCCTAATCTCAACCCTAACCCTAATCCCAACCCTAATCCCAACCCTAGCCCTAATTCCAACCCTAACCTTAATCCCAACCCTAACCCAAACCCTAATCCCAACCCTAACCCTAATCTCAACCCTAACTCTAATCCTAACCCTAATGCTAACCCTAATCCCAACCCTAACCCTAATTAGCCCAATTCACTTTAGCCCAACTCTAACCCTAATGGAAAAATGGAAATAAATACATATTTTTAATTTTATTATTTTTCCCTATCTAAGGGGGTGATAAAGGGGGGGGGTTCATTTACTATATTTTTTATTTTGACCACTGTGATAGGGTCTATCACAGTGATCAAAATGAACCAATAGGAAAAGATCTCCTATTATTGTCGGGTGCCAGCCGGAAGATCTCCTGCCATTTTCTTACCAGTAGAAGATGCCAGCAGCCGTGGGGGAAAGCAGGAGGACCCAGGGACGCCGGTAAGTATCAGGGGGAGGGAATCGGGGGACCCTATTTATCTCTCCTCTGATGGGTGATCTCATCAGGGGAGAGAGAAATTAAATTGCAAATCGGATTTTTTTTCCGGTCTCCATTATATGGTTAATAAGGGCGATCGCAACCCCAGAGTCGGTAAAAACCAAGCCGAATCAGCTCCCGGCTACTCCCGGCAGCTGAGACCCCGGATAAAATACGACTCGGAGGGGGCGCTATACACTTTTTCCACAGCAACGTTAATTACTGGTGCTGTGATTTTAAGTGGCCCTCCATAGGGCGGGTGGGCGGAGGTCCACATTATCTCCACCTGCAGAGTCCTGACAGGACCTGTGTGAGGTCAAGGTCATGTGACCATCACATGGTTGTTAACCCCTTTACCCCCAAGGGTGGTTTGCACGTTAATGACCAGGCCAATTTTTACAATTCTGACCACTGTCCCTTTATGAGGTTATAACTCTGGAACGCTTCAACGGATCCCGGTGATTCTGACAATGTTTTCTCGAGACACATTGTACTTCATGATAGTTGTAAAATTTCTTTGATATTACCTGTGTTTATTTGTGAAAAAAATGGAAATTTGGTGAAAATTTTTAAAATTTCGCAATTTTTCAACTTTGAATTTTTATGCAATTAAATCACAGAGATATGTCACACAAAATACTTAATAAGTAACATTTCCCACATGTCTACTTTACATCAGCACAATTTTGGAACCAAAATTTTTTTTGTTAGGGAGTTATAAGGGTTAAAAGTTGACCAGCAATTTCTCATTTTTACAACACCATTTTTTTTAGGGACCACATCTCATTTGAAGTCATTTTGAGGGGTCTATATGATAGAATATAACCAAGTGTGACACCATTCTAAAAACTACACCCCTCAAGGTGCTGAAAACCACATTCAAGAAGTTTATTAACCCTTCAGGTGTTTCACAGGAATTTTTGGAATGTTTAAATAAAAATGAACATTTTACTTTTTTTCACAAAAAATTTACTTCAGCTCCAATTTGCTTTAATTTACCAAGGGTAACAGGAGAACATGGACCCCAAAAGTTGTTGTACAATTTGTCCTGAGTACACTGATACCCCATATGTGGGGATAAATCACTGTTTGGGCGCATGGGAGAGCTCGGAAGCGAAGGAGCGCCATTTGACTTTTCAATGCAAAATTGACTGGAACTGAGATGGGAAGCCATGTTGTGTTTGGAGAGCCCCTGATGTGCCTAAACATTGAAACCCCCCACAAGTGACACCATTTTGGAAAGTAGACCCCCTAAGGAACTTATCTAGATGTGTGGTGAGCACTTTGACCCATTAAGTGTCTCACAGAAGTTTATAATGCAGAGCCATAAAAATAAAAAATCCTATTTTTTCACAAAAATGATCTTTTCGCCCCTAATTTTTTATTTTTCCAAGGGTAAGAGAAGAAATTGGACCCCAAAAGTTGTTGTCCAATTTGTCCTGAGTACGCTGATACCCCATATGTGGGGGTAAACCACTGTTTGGGCGCATGGGAGAGCTCGGAAGGGAAGGAGCGCCGTTTGACTTTTCAATGCAAAATTGACAGGAATTGAGATGGGACGCCATGTTGCGTTTGGAGAGCCACTGATGTGCCTAAGCATTGAAACCCACCACAAGTGACACCATTTTGGAAAGTAGACCCCCTATGCAACTCATCTAGATGTGTTGTGAGAGCTTTGAACCCCCAAGTGTTTCACTAAAGTTTATAACGCAGAGCCGTGAAAATAAAAATTCTTTTTGTTTTCCACAAAAACTATTTTTTAGCCCCCAGGTTTGTATTTTTCCAAGGGTAACAGTTGAAATTGGACCCCAAAGGTTGTTGTCCAATTTGTTCTGAGTACGCTGATACCCCATATGTGGGGGGAACCACCTTTGAGCGCATGGCAGAGCTCGGAAGGGAAGGAGCGTCATTTGGAATGCAGACTTAGGTGGATTGGTCTGCAGGCGTCACATTGCATTTGCAGAGCCCCTAATGTACCTAAACAGTAGAGACCCCCCACAAGTGACCCCATATTAGAAACTAGACCCCCCAAGGAACTTATCTAGAAGTAGTTGTCCAATGTGTCCTGAGTACGCTGATACCCCATATGTTGGGGTAAACCCCTGTTTGGGCGCACGGGAGAGCTCGGAAGGGAAAGAGCACTGTTTTACTTTTTCAACGCAGAGTTGTCTGGAATTGAGATTGGACGCCATGTCGCGTTTTGGAGAGCGCCTGATGTGCCTAAACAGTGGAAACCCCCCCAAAATAACTGAAACCCTAATCCAAACACATCCCTAACTCTAATCCCAACGGTAACCCTAACCACACCCCTAACCCTGACACACCCCTAACCCTAATCCCAACCCTATTCCCAACCGTAAATGTAATCCAAATTCTAACCCTAACTTTAGCCCCAACCCTAACCCTTACTATAGCCGCAACCCTTACTGTAGCCTTAACCCTAGCCCCAACCCTAACCCTAAGCCTAGCCCTAACCCTAGCCCTAACCCTAGCCCTAACCCTAGCCCTAACTGTAACACTAGCCCTAACCCTAGCCCTAACCCTAGCCCTATCCCTAACCCTAGCCCTAACCCTAACCCTAATGCGAAAATGGAAATAAATAAATTTTTTAAATTTTTTAATTTTTCCCTAACTAAGGGGGTGATGAAGGGGGGTTTGGTTTACTTTTATAGCGGGGTTTTTAGCGGATTTTTATGATTGGCAGCCATCACACACTGAAAGATGCTTTTTATTGCAAAAAATATTTTTTGCGTTACCACATTTTGAAAGCTATAATTTTTCCATATTTTGGTCCACAGAGTCATGTGAGATCTTGTTTTTTGCGGGACGAGTTGACGTTTTTATTGGTAACATTTTCGGGCATGTGACATTTTTTGATCGCTTTTTATTCCGATTTTTGTGAGGAAGAATGACCAAAAACCAGCTATTCATGAATTTCTTTTGGGGGAGGCGTTTATACCGTTCCGCGTTTGGTAAAATGGATAAAGCAGTTTTATTCTTCGGGTCAGTACGATTACAGAGATACCTCATTTATATCATTTTTTTTATGTTTTGGCGCTTTTATACGATAAAAACTATTTTATATAAAAAATAATTATTTTTGCATCGCTTTATTCTGAGGACTATAACTTTTTTATTTTTTCTTTGATGTATGGTGGCTCGTTTTTTGCGGGACAAGATGACGTTTTCAGCGGTACCATGGTTATTTATATCCGTCTTTTTGATCGCGTGTTATTCCACTTTTTGTTTGGTGGTAGGATAATAAAGCGTTGTTTTTGCCTCGTTTTTTTTTTTTTTTTTTTTTTTACGGTGTTCACTGAACGGGATAACTAGTGGCACAGTTTTATAGGTCGGGTCATTACAGACGCGGCGATACTAAATATGTGTACTTTTATTGTTTTTTTTTATTTAGATAAAGAAATGTATTTATATTAACAATATATATATATATATATATATATATTTTTTTTTTTTTTACATTTTTTTACACATGTGAATATTTTTTTCTTTTACATTATAACATTGCCCCAGGGGGACATCATGTTATAGTGTAAGATCGCTGATCTGACACTTTGCTGTGCATTGTGTCAAATCGGCGATCTGACGTGCACAGCTCCAGGCTTCCCGGCGCCTGCTCTGAGCAGGCGCTGTGAAGCCACCTCCCTGCAGGACCCGGATGCAGCGGCCATTTTGGATCCGGGCCTGCTGCAGGGAGGAGGAGGTAAGAGACCCTCGGAGCAACGCGATCACATCACGTTGCTCTGGAGGTCTCAGGGAAGCACGCAGGGAGCCCCCTCCCTGCGCGATGCTTCCCTATACCGCCGGACCACTGGGATCATGTTTGACCGCAGTGTGCCGGGGGTTAATGTGCCGGGGGCGGTCTGTTACCGCTCCTGGCACATAGTGCCGGATGTCAGCTGACACCTGGCCGCGATCGGTCGCGCTCCCCCTGTGAGCGCGGCCGATCGCATATGACGTACTATCCCGTCGGTGGTCATACGGGCCCACCCCACCTCGACGGGATAGTATGTCTAATGTCAGAAAGGGATTAAATACCTGGACACGAGAGGCAGGGGGGTTGTGTCTTGGGAGAGCAGGAACTCCCACATAGCTCGTGCGGGTTAACTGCAGGTGTAACCGGCAGGTAAAGGACTACTTTATTTGTTTTGTTTACCATTATGCCAGCAAGCCTTTGTTTATTTTGCGGTACCTTGCCAAGGTTTATGGTATCCACAATAAACCAGCAGGTGATCTTCTACCAGAATGGTTCCTGTGTCTACCTGGGAGAGCATATATGTATATATATATATATATATATATATATATATATATATATATATATATATACAGTATATATAAGTAAGTCACTGGTAAAGTGCTGGAGGGGAGATATATTTCACTATGCCTAATGGCGTCAGTGATATAAAACCCAGTGTTTTTTCTCCAGCACACTAAATGTTATGAGGGATTAAGTAATTTGCATAATGGACTGGCTTTTATATGGACATCCATAGAGCAGGTGGGAGGATGTCCACCTTATCACCACCCCAGGGTATGGTCTGGGCTTAAGTAGCTGGCCTCCAAAGGCAGCAGTGTTCAGTATCTTGAGAGGAATACTCCAGAGAAGTGGTTTGTGCTTTTGTTTATGCCGTGAGTCTTGATAACCCAGAGTGAGCTGATCCCCACTAATGCAAGGACTCAGCGTCGGACTGGCCCACCGGGAGATCGGAGAATCCTCCGGTGGGCCCGCCTCCCAGTAGGCCCTCCCCCTCACCAGCAACAGACTCCTGCCTCATTCATTAGTGCCTGCTCTGCCCTGTATTAGGATTGCGTGCACCCAGCGGTGAGTTCGTTATTCCACACCCGGTGCTGGCCGTCTGCAATGCTCAGCAACAAGTGATGTGAGGTGAGAGCTTTCTCATCATTTACTGCGGCTTTTACTGATCTTGTGGCGCTCACTGCTCTATCAGCTGTGGCGTGCTGGATGATATCAATAGAAGTGGCAGCAGGTGATGAGAAAGCGCTCACCTCACATCACTTGTTGCTGAGCAGTGCAGACAGCCGGCATCGGGTGTGGAATAACACACCACGCACAGCACAGAGCCACAGGCTGTGAGACTGCACTGCACACAGCCTCTAGAGCAGAGTTGATTTTTGAGGGCAATGGCATGATGTCACCGGAAGGTGCGGGGCCTCCATCAGACCAGTGGCCAGGAAGCAGCGTTGTTCTGAGGCTGCTGGAGAGGAATGAAATGAGAGGCTGCACCATGGAGCCCCATGAGGAGAGGACCGAGAAGCTGCACAATGGACCCTTGCCCAAATAGGAATGAAGACCCAGGATTCAGTGAGAGTGGTGAGAGGATGTATTTTGGAAAGGGTTGATGTAACTTGAGTGGAGCTTGTAAAGGGAAGATGATGAGGGGCTGTGTGGAGAAGGGGAGATGATAATGACGGGCTGTATGGAAAAAGGGTCATGATGAGGAGCTGTGTGTAAGGCAGGATGATGAGGGGGCTGTATGGAGAAGGAGGGATGATGAGGAGCTGTGTGGAGAAGGAGGAATGATTAGGCTTTGTGGAGAAGGAGGGATGATTAGGCTGTGTAGAGAAGGAGGGATGATGAGGCTGTGTGGAAAAGGGGGGATGATGAGGCTGTGTGGACAAGGAGGGATGATGAGGAGCTGTGTGGAGAAGGAGGGATGATGTTATGACCCCAATGGCGAGGGTCTCAGAGATATCAGCCAGTCTGCGAAGTACAAAAATCCAGCTCATAGGGCAGTGGTAACTGGGTTGACCATATATCTACTCCTAACGCCAACACTAGAAGTAGCCGGGGAACATGCCTACGTTGGTCGCTAGATGTCTCGCGCCAGCCGGAGAGCTAACTACCCCTAGAAGAGGAAAACAAAGACCTCTCTTGCCTCCAGAGAAAGGACCCCAGAAGTAGGATACAAGCCCCCCACAAATAATAACGGTGAGGTAAGAGGAAAATGACAAACACAGAGATGAACTAGGTTTAGCAAAGAGAGGCCCACTTACTAATAGCAGAATGTAGTAAGATAACTTATATGGTCAACAAAAACCCTATCAAAAATCCACACTGGAGATTCAAGAACCCCCGAACCGTCTAACGGCCCGGGGGGAGAACACCAGCCACCCTAGAGCTTCCAGCAAGGTCAGGATACAGATTATATACAAGCTGGACAAAAATGCAAACAAAAACAAATAGCAAAAAGCAAGAAAACAGACTTAGCTTAAACAAGCAGGAACCAGGATCAGTGGACAAGAGCACTACAGATTAGCTCTGATATCAACGTTGCCAGGCATTGAACTGAAGGTCCAGGGAGCTTATATAGCAACACCCCTGACCTAACGACCCAGGTGAGCATACAAGGGATGAATGACATACCCAGAGTCAAATCACTAGTAGCCACTAGAGGGAGCCAAAAGGTAAATTCACAACAGTACCCCCCCTTAGTGAGGGGTCACCGAACCCTCACCAAGACCACCAGGGCGATCAGGATGAGCGGCGTGAAAGGCCCGAACTAAATCGGCCGCATGCACATCAGAGGCGACCACCCAGGAATTATTCTCCTGACCATAGCCCTTCCACTTGACCAGGTACTGAAGCCTCCGCCTGGAGAGACGAGAATCTAAGATCTTTTCCACCACGTACTCCAACTCGCCCTCAACCAACACCGGAGCAGGAGGCTCAGCAGAAGGAACCACAGGCACAACGTACCGCCGCAACAAGGACCTATGAAATACGTTGTGAATGGCAAATGACACCGGAAGATCCAGGCGAAAAGATACAGGATTAAGGATCTCCAATATCTTGTAAGGACCAATGAATCGAGGCTTAAATTTGGGAGAGGAGACCTTCATAGGAACAAATCGAGAAGACAGCCACACCAAATCCCCAACACGAAGTCGGGGACCAACACCGCGGCGGCGGTTGGCAAAACGCTGAGCCTTCTCCTGTGACAACTTCAAGTTGTCCACCACATGATTCCAGATCCGCTGCAACCTATCCACCACAGAATCCACTCCAGGACAGTCAGAAGGCTCCACATGTCCTGAGGAAAAACGAGGATGGAAACCGGAGTTGCAGAAAAATGGCGAAACCAAGGTGGCAGAACTAGCCCAATTATTAAGGGCAAATTCAGCCAACGGCAAGAAGGTCACCCAATCATCCTGATCAGAAGAGACAAAACACCTCAAATACGCCTCCAGAGTCTGATTAGTTCGTTCCGTTTGTCCGTTAGTCTGTGGATGAAAAGCGGACGAAAACGACAATTCAATGCCCATCCTACCACAAAAGGATCGCCAGAACCTGGAAACAAACTGGGATCCTCTGTCCGACACAATATTCTCAGGAATGCCGTGCAAACGAACCACGTTCTGGAAGAACACAGGAACCAGATCAGAAGAGGAAGGCAGCTTAGGCAAAGGAACCAGATGGACCATCTTGGAGAAACGATCACATATCACCCAGATGACAGACATGCCCTGAGACACCGGAAGATCCGAAATGAAATCCATAGAGATGTGTGTCCAAGGTCTCTTCGGGACAGGCAAGGGCAAGAGCAACCCGCTGGCACGTGAACAGCAAGGCTTAGCTCGAGCACAAGTACCACAGGACTGCACAAATGACCGCACATCCCTTGACAAGGAAGGCCACCAAAAGGACCTGGCCACCAGATCTCTGGTGCCAAAAATTCCCGGGTGCCCTGCCAACACTGAGGAATGAACCTCGGAAATGACTCTGTTGGTCCATTTAGCAGGCACAAACAATCTGTCAGGTGGACAAGAGTCAGGCCTACCAGCCTGAAATCTCTGCAACACACGTCGCAGATCTGGAGAAATAGCTGACAAGATAACTCCTTCCTTAAGAATACCCACAGGTTCAGCGACTCCAGGAGCATCAGGCACAAAGCTCCTAGACAGAGCATCGGCCTTCACATTCTTAGAACCTGGTAAATACGAGACCACAAAGTCAAAACGGGAGAAAAACAATGACCAGCGGGCCTGTCTAGGATTCAGGCGTTTAGCAGACTCGAGATACATCAGATTTTTGTGATCAGTCAAGACCACCACACGATGCTTAGCACCCTCGAGCCAATGACGCCACTCCTCAAATGCCCACTTCATGGCCAACAACTCCCGATTGCCCACATCATAATTTCGCTCTGCCGGCGAAAACTTCCTAGAGAAAAAGGCACAAGGTCTCATAGTAGAGCAACCAGGGCCTCTCTGCGACAAAACGGCCCCTGCCCCAATCTCCGAAGCATCCACCTCAACCTGAAAGGGAAGTGAGATGTCAGGCTGGCACAAAACAGGCGCCGAAGTAAACTGGCGTTTCAACTCCTGGAAAGCCTCCACGGCAGCAGGAGCCCAGTTAGCCACATCAGAGCCTTTCTTGGTCATATCCATCAACGGTTTAACAACGCTGGAAAAATTAGCGATAAAACGACGGTAGAAGTTAGCAAAACCCAAGAACTTCTGAAGACTCTTAACTGACGAGGGCTGAGTCCAATCATGAATAGCTCGGACCTTGACTGGGTCCATCTCCACAGCAGATGGGGAAAAATGAACCCTAAAAAGGGAACCTTCTGTACACCAAAGAGACACTTTGAGCCCTTAACAAACAAAGAATTTTCACGCAAAATCTTGAAAACCATCCTGACCTGCTCCACATGCGAGTCCCAATCATCAGAAAAAAACAGAATATCATCCAGATAAACGATCAAAAATTTATCGAGATACTTCCGGAAGATGTCATGCATAAAGGACTGAAAAACTGAAGGTGCATTAGAGAGCCCAAATGGCATCACCAAGTACTCAAAATGACCTTCGGGCGTATTGAATGCGGTTTTCCATTCATCTCCTTGCTTAATGCGCACAAGGTTGTACGCACCACGAAGGTCTATCTTGGTGAACCACTTGGCACCTTTAATCCGGGCAAACAAATCTGACAACAGCGGCAAAGGATACTGAAATTTGACAGTGATCTTATTTAAAAGCCGATAGTCAATACAAGGCCTCAAAGATCCGTCCTTTTTGGCCACAAAAAAGAATCCCGCACCAAGAGGGGAAGAAGAAGGACGGATATGCCCCTTCTCAAGAGACTCCTTGATATATGAACGCATCGCGGTATGTTCAGGTACCGACAGATTAAACAGTCTCCCCTTAGGAAACTTACTGCCAGGAATCAAATCTATTGCACAGTCACATTCCCTATGAGGAGGCAGTGCACTGGACTTAGACTCACTGAAGACATCCTGATAATCAGACAAATACGCCGGAACTTCCGAAGGCGTAGAAGAAGCAATAGACAAGGGCAGGGAATCTCCATGAATTCCATGGCAGCCCCAACTTGACACTGACATAGCCTTCCAGTCCAAGACTGGATTATGGGTCTGTAACCATGGCAAACCCAAAACAACCAAATCATGCATTTTATGCAGAACAAGAAAACGTATTACCTCCCGATGTTCGGGAGTCATGCACATGGTAACCTGTGTCCAAAACTGCGGTTTATTTTTTGCCAATGGCGTAGAATCAATACCCCTAAGAGGGATAGGATTTTCCAATGGCTCCAGAACAAACCCGCAGCGCTTGGCAAATGACAGATCCATAAGACTCAGGGCAGCACCTGAGTCTACAAACGCCATGACAGGATACGATGACAGCGAGCAAATCAAAGTTACAGATAGAATAAATTTAGGTTGCAAATTACCAATGGCGACAGGACTAACAACCTTAGAAAGACGTTTAGAGCATGCTGAGATAACATGTGTAGAATCACCACAATAGTAACACAAGCCATTCTGGCGTCTATGAATTTTCCGCTCATTTCTAGTCAGGATTCTATCACATTGCATTAAATCAGGCGTTTGTTCAGACAGCACCATAGGTGAATTTGCGGTTTTTCTATCACATTGCATTAAATCAGACGCCTGTTCAGACAACACCATGAGGGAATTTGCGGTTTTGCGCTCCCGCAACCGCCGGTCAATTTGAATTGCCAGGGCCATGGAATCATTCAGACCTGTGGGAATGGGAAAACCCACCATCACATTCTTAATGGCTTCAGAAAGGCCATTTCTAAAATTTGCAGCCAATGCACACTCGTTCCACTGGGTCAGCACGGACCATTTCCGAAATTTTTGGCAATACACTTCAGCCTCGTCCTGGCCCTGAGACATAGCCAGCAAGGCTTTTTCTGCCTGAATCTCAAGATTGGGTTCCTCATAAAGCAAACCGAACGCCAGAAAAAACGCATCAATATCAGCCAATGCCGGATCTCCTGGTGCCAGCGAGAAAGCCCAATCCTGAGGGTCGCCCCGTAAAAAAGAAATAACAATTTTCACTTGCTGAGCGGAGTCTCCAGAGGAACAGGGTCTCAGGGACAAAAACAATTTACAATTATTCCTGAAATTTCTAAACTTAAATCGGTCTCCGGAAAACAGTTCAGGAATCGGTATCTTAGGTTCTGACATAGGATTTCTGGTAACATAATCTTGTATGCCCTGCACACGAGCAGCAAGCTGGTCCACACTTGTAATCAAGGTCTGGACATTCATGTCTGCAGCAATCACAAGCCACTCAGAGGTAAAGGGGAAAAGAAAAAAAAAATGAGAGAGAGAAAAAAAAAACAACTCAGAACTTTCTTTCTTATAATCCCGCTTCTGCAATGCATTTAACATTTAATACTGGCCTGGCAAACTGTTATGACCCCAATGGCGAGGGTCTCAGAGATATCAGCCAGTCTGCGAAGTACAAAAATCCAGCTCATAGGGCAGTGGTAACTGGGTTGACCATATATCTACTCCTAACGCCAACACTAGAAGTAGCCGGGGAACATGCCTACGTTGGTCGCTAGATGTCTCGCGCCAGCCGGAGAGCTAACTACCCCTAGAAGAGGAAAACAAAGACCTCTCTTGCCTCCAGAGAAAGGACCCCAAAAGTAGGATACAAGCCCCCCACAAATAATAACGGTGAGGTAAGAGGAAAATGACAAACACAGAGATGAACTAGGTTTAGCAAAGAGAGGCCCACTTACTAATAGCAGAATGTAGTAAGATAACTTATATGGTCAACAAAAACCCTATCAAAAATCCACACTGGAGATTCAAGAACCCCCGAACCGTCTAACGGCCCGGGGGGAGAACACCAGCCACCCTAGAGCTTCCAGCAAGGTCAGGATACAGATTATATACAAGCTGGACAAAAATGCAAACAAAAACAAATAGCAAAAAGCAAGAAAACAGACTAAGCTTAAACAAGCAGGAACCAGGATCAGTGGACAAGAGCACTACAGATTAGCTCTGATATCAACGTTGCCAGGCATTGAACTGAAGGTCCAGGGAGCTTATATAGCAACACCCCTGACCTAACGACCCAGGTGAGCATACAAGGGATGAATGACATACCCAGAGTCAAATCACTAGTAGCCACTAGAGGGAGCCAAAAGGTAAATTCACAACAGATGATGAGGCTGTGTGGAGAAGGGGGGATGATGAGGCTGTATGGAAAAGGGGGGATGATGAGGCTGTGTGGAGAAGGGGGGATGATGAGGAGCTGTGTGGAGAAGGAGGGATGATGAGGCTGTGTGGAAAAGGGGGGATGATGAGGCTGTGTGGCGAAGGAAGGATGATGAGGCTGTGTGGCGAAGGAGGGATGATGAGGCTGTATGGAGAAGGAGGGATGATGAGGAGCTGTGTGGAGAAGGAGGGATGATGAGGCTGTGTGGAAAAGGGGGGATGATTAGACTGTGTTGAGAAGGAGGGATGATGAGGCTGTGTGGCGAAGGAGGGATGATGAGGCTGTGTGGCGAAGGAGGGATGATGAGGCTGTGTGGAGAAGGGGGATGATGAGGAGCTGTGTGGAAAAGGGGGGATGATGAGGCTGTGTGGAGAAGGAGGGATGATGTGGCTGTGTGGCGAAGGAGGGATGATGAGGCTGTGTGGCAAAGGAGGGATGATGAGGCTGTGTGGAGGAGGGAAGATGAGGAGCTGTGTGGAGAAGGGGGGATGATGAGGAGCTGTGTGGAGAAGGGATGATGAGGAGCTGTGTGGAGAAGGAGGGATGATGAGGCTGTGTGGAAAAGGGGGGATGATGAGGCTGTGTGGAGAAGGGGGATGATGAGGAGCTGTGTGGAGAAGGAGGGATGATGAGGCTGTGTGAAAAAGGGGGGATGATGAGGCTGTGTGGAGAAGGAGGGATGATGAGGCTGTGTGGCGAAGGAGGGATGATGAGGCTGTGTGGAAAAGGAGGGAAGATGAGGAGCTGTGTGGAGAAGGGGGGATGATGAGGAGCTGTGTGGAGACGGGGGGATGATGAGGAGCTGTGTGGAGAAGGAGGGATGATGAGGCTGTGTGGAAAAGGGGGGATGATGAGGCTGTGTGGAGAAGGAGGGATGATGAGGCTGTGTGGAGAAGGAGGGATGATGAGGAGCTGTGTGGAGAAGGTGGGATGATGAGGCTGTGTGGAGGAGGGATAATGAGGCTGTGTGGAGAAGGAGGGATGATGGGCTGTGTGGAAAAGGGGGGGTGATGAGGGGACTGTGTGGACAAGGAGGGATGATGAGGAGCTGTGTGGAGGAGGGATGATGAGGCTGTGTGGAGAAGGAGGGATGATGAGGGGCTGTGTGGAGAAAGGGGATAATTAGGAGCTGTGGGCAGAAGGGGGATGATGAAGGGGCTATGTGGAGAAAGAGTGTTTTCTGCGCTGTCTTGCACCTCACAGAGTGGTAAACACTGGATGTTCGGGCCCCCCATTCAAGTGAATGGGTCCGGGTACTGCTCTGTACCCGAACCTGGACTTTTTTTTAACTGTTCGGCTGGACCCGAACATCCAAGGGTTTGCTCATCTCTAATCCTGTCTAGTGTGTGACTGGTGTTTGTATGCTGTGTGAGTGTATCCTGTGTCTAGCGTGTGACTGGTGTGTGTCACGTGTATGTATCCTGTGTCTATCGTGTGACTGGTGTGTGTCACGTGAATGTATCCTGTGTCTAGCGTGTGACTGGTGTGTGCCACGTGAATGTATCCTGTGTCTAGCGTGTGACTGGTGTGTGTTACGTGAATGTATCCTGTGTCTAGCGTGTGACTGGTGTGTCACGTGTATGTATCCTGTGTCTAGTGTGTGACTGGTGTATGTCACGTGAATGTATCCTGTGTCTAGCGTGTGACTGGTGTGTCACTTGTATGTATCCTGTGTCTAGTGTGTGACTGGTGTGTGTCACGTGAATGTATCCTGTGTCTAGCGTGTGACTGGTGTGTGTCACGTGTATGTATCCTGTGTCTACTGTGTGACTGGTGTGTGTCACGTGTATGTATCCTGTTTCTAGCGTGTGACTGGTGTGTCATGTGTATGTATCCTGTGTCTAGCGTGTGACTGGTGTGTCACGTGTATGTATCCTGTGTCTAGTGTGTGACTGGTGTGTGTCACGTGAATGTATCCTGTGTCTAGCATGTGACTGCTGTGTGTCACGTGTATGTATCATGTGTCTACTGTGTGACTGGTGTGTGTCACGTGTATGTATCCTGTGTCTAGCGTGTGACTGGTGTGTCACGTGTATGTATCCTGTGTCTAGCATGCTTGACCAGATGGAAGCTAAGGGAAGACTCTGCAGCTAGTACCCCTTAAGCATGGGGGGCCCTTAGAATGATTTTCTCTGGTGGGCCCAAGCTACTCCAAGGACTGTACCTATTGCTACCATTTTGTTTCGTTTTGCTGTTTTGCCCAGAAGGCCATGTTTATTATGTGCTTAAACTTGGTTTGTGACGTATCTAATAAACCAAGTAGATCCTTAAAGCCGCAATGTTCCCGTAACTACCTCCATGTGCAGCCGAGTGAGCCGATCTATTACAATATATATATATAATCTACATTTATATGTAAAATAGACTGTAACGTGTTACCGTATGACGACATATTAGGTTGTAGCTGCTTGTAGCAGTATGTTATATGATGATTTGGCCTCAAGGGGTCTTACTACGTTTAAGTGTGTTCTATTGTGTGGTTGGAACTTGTTGGTCTGTTGTGGTAGAGACACATGTCATGGAGAATTACACCGCATGCAATAAACAGCCTGTAAATACCAACGGAGTGTGATCCATGACGGGAAGCAACAAATAGAACACTGCTGTTTTTGGATTTGTGACACTTGAAAACCTATTGGAACTGGCATAATTGCTATGGATATTCCTGTCTGTGATATGTGGAATTTGGAGAACTTTGCCCTAGTGCCGCATGAAGATGTTTTAGTTCTTTAAATACTGCAGCATAAGTTGTGATAGACTTGCAATATCCAAATGTTTGCCTCCTGTAGAGGAAAGTGGAGACTTTTTACTTTGTGATGCCCATAAACTTTGTTCATTGTAGAATGATCATGTCTGTTGTTAATGATTGTTTTGTGGAAATTGTGCTTTTGTCTGATGGATCCTGTTTTTATTCTTCAAACTTCCTATTGCTAAATTTGGTTACTTATACATATAAGGCATTTTTTTTAATTGCTTTCTTTTTATTTGAAAAGCACTTGTCATTGTTTTAAGCTGTAATCAATATTATATTATATATTCTTGTAGAAAGATGCAATGCTTTTTTCTTAGGAGTAGATGCACACATACTTGATACGTTTGGCACACTTCATTGCTTCTTTTATCGATTGCCATTTTTCTTCAAACTTTTCTAAACTGTCAGGAAAGAAGTAAAAATTGTCTATGGACTTAATAAATTTATTGTTCATCTTTGTGTTTTTTTTAACTCTAATCAATCTTGGTACAATTTACATTTACATATTAATCTTCACTCAGTGGTTTCTCAAGAAAACCATGCCGCATTTAAAGGAATTGTAATTGATGAGGAAAAAAGTTGTGATAATGTTTCAGCCTTTAGAGGGTTAAAATCAATTTCTAAGGCTACCATTGATCACAGAAAGAACAGTGATGAATGGTACAAGGAGTGTCTGTCCTCTGAGAATTATTCAAAGGGCAAAGTAATGACTTTTACCACTTACTTCTCATCTTTAATCTTTTCCCATTACAATGGCACACCAAAAAGCATTTACGGTTTGTGTGTCCTTAGTTTCTTATACCATTCAAAGAGGATAGGCAGACTCAATTTCTGGTTCTATTCTGTGTTTTTGGCTCGCTTTTGTCTTTAATTCACTTAGTACTCTAGGTTCAGATAAGTCCCGAAGATTAAAGTTTTGATTTACTTAAAGCGAGTCTGTGAAAGCTCTGATGCCTGGTAATGACTCCCATTACATCCCCAACTTTGTCTACCATCTTGCCTTCCCTGGGTCCTTATTGCAGCACCACAGAGTATAATTTTTGCGTAATAAATATCATATTTCCTAACAGAAATAAAGTAATAGATCCACGGTTTTCTTGAAATTTACACCTCTGGACCTTGTCCGAGAATCATAGAATGTTAGAGTTGGAAGGGACCTCTGGGGTCATCTTGTCCAACCCGCTGCTCAATGCAGGATTCACTAAACCATCTCTGACAGATGTCTATCCAGCCTGTGTTTGAAGACTTCCACTGAAGTAGAACTTGCCACCTCTTGTGGCAGCCTGTTCCACTCATTGATCACTCTCACTGTCAAATTTTTTTTCTAATATCTAATCTGTATCTTCTCTCTTTCAGTTTAATTCCATTGCTTCTTGTGTTTCCATGTGCAAATGAGAATAAGGATGACCCCTCTACAGTGTGACATCCCTTCAGATATTTGCAGACAGATATTAAGTCTCTGCAGCGCCCCAGAGTCCTGGTCATTGCAGTAATGTCGCTCTGCCACTAAGGGGAGTGATGTTACGTCTGATTGCACTAAAGGAGTTCACCTGACCAGGTATCACACACACACACTACACTTCACACTCCGGCCACCAGGTGGAGTGGTTCTATCTAGTAGGCCACTCCTCACGCTCTGGTAAAACTGGGGGTTGGACAGGAAGTTAGGGAGAAAGCAGCCCGGGAGAGTTCGGGAGAGGACCTGTCAGGGGTGGGATCCTGACAGCGGCCTAGCGAAAAGGACAGATCGTTACGGAGCCGTGCTTGAGTGATATAGCAGCAGGCTTCTTAGAAAGGACACGAAGCGAGGTGTATTGTGGAGAAGTGAGAAGCGAGATCACAGTACAAAGGAGAATAGAACCAGAAGGAGTCGTGCCTTAAGATCGTGGCGACATCCTACTGAGGCACATAGCCGGTGGCCGGGGCACCGAGGAAGTAACAGACTCTACGCATTACTTCGAACTACGGCAGGACAGTTAACTTCAGGTTGGTTGTCTCACCCTTTTACACCTAACGAAGACAACAGAGGCAATTGTGGGAGAGGGGCATCTCTAGTGTCCCAGAATAACTCCAGGCCTACCCCGTCATATGGGTGCGTCCTAGCCATATCATCTGGGGGACGGAGAGAGAAAGAACATCAGACACAGACACAACAGTTGTGAGGACTATCACTATTGTGAGGACTGCTCAGCAGGGAGGTACTACAACACACAGGCGCTAGAAGGTAGGCACTGATTTCCACCTGCAAAGGGAACTCTGGATGTGCCTTCGGACCAGCCGGTCTCAGCCAGCCCTGTTAGCAGTGCTCTGGATTGCGGATCCTGAAGCCTTCAGTAAAGAGGTAAAGAGACTGCAACCCTGTGTCCTCGTTATTCATCGCGACCTGCACCACGCACCGCCATCACACCTTTCATTGGACGCCCCTTAGCAGGGTCACGGGCCGGGTCTAGCCACCGTGGCACCCCCAGGACCGAGCCAGAGAGGCCCGGTACCGAGTACCCCGCGGCCCTGCATCTGGGGGCGCTCCAACTTGGCTTCACAAACAGGATCTACTTAAGCCTGAAGAATCAGGTCATGTGTGCCTTGGAACTGTGTCTGAATTGTGCTTGAACCGTGATTTATTGCAAAGACTGTGTATTGTCGCTTGCCGCCAAAAGTGCCCGCCAAAATCCGCCATAGCTTCGCGGGCGGAGTCGACCGAAAAGAGTGCGGAGCGAGGAGACGCGGTGAGGTGCCGACACCGGAAGAGGAACCCCGACTTCCACCAGGTTAGCAGAGGGGAGGAGCGGCCATGTCTGATTCGGGAGAAGCGGAGGCGGCGGCCACAGCCACAGGGGCACCTCCAGGCCCCGCAGTAGATGCAGCTGCGGGCCTTGTATCACCGCCGGATGCGGTCAGTACTGCAATGACCAGGACTCTGGGGCGCTGCACTCCCCCCCGGTTAAATCCAGTACTCCCGGACTGGGAAGAAAACAACAATACATGTCAGCAAAAGACATACAAATTTTGAAATGCAATAAACAAGTAAACATAACAGTGCTTCCCTTTATGGGAGGTGAGGACTCTTGAACGTTACAAACAAAACATGGTTAAATATTTTAAATAACATACTATAAATAACTTCTATTACCCAGCCGGGTATTCTACTAAGTGCAAATTCTGAACAATAATTTAACTTTTCCTGTAAGGGCCTATAGGCTGAACCCACTAAAGGCTTACTAATAAACTCTAAAATATAAATTAACTTCTTCTTTATCTCTCTCTTCTAAGTGCAACAGCTTTCTTTTCACTCTCTGATTTTTCCGTATGCAGGACCGCCTGTCTATCTGCCCAGGCCTACTGCCTCTTTTCTTAGTACAGGATCACTGAGCCATCTCACTATGGCTCCCAGGAGGACTCACTAACTAACCCCTACGGGTTTACTTCCTGTCCTCATTCTCTAGTAACATTATTAAACATTCTCTATAACTATCTAGCTAACTACGTATTACTTCTATGTAAAACATTATTACCATCTACTTTCTTTAAGGCAACATTATACTTTGAGTGCAACTGGTGAACGCTCCCTTTAAGAGGGAACCAAGTCTCTTCGAGGTAGTGCAGACTCTCTCTATCTGCAAGTCCGGTTAAAGCAAGAGCTTCTGCGCTGTACTCAGGAACAGTCTCTTCAAAAAGCTCTCTCTTTTGTAAAACCAGTAAGGGGCACCTTTAAGAAGGTGAAAACTATTTACAATACAGTTTGTGAACCATTCACCGTCCATGATTCGGTAGTCTTTGTGAACGTTGATGAACAAAAGCAAAAATAAAAACAAGAGCAAAAATAAAATAAAAAGCAATAGGGATCCCGGGTAAACAAAGGGATCCCTTTAAGAATAACCCTGGTCGGGTATTAGAAGCAGAAGACACAGAAGACGAACAGTTAACGAACTATATACAATTTCAGCAGCTTAGGCTCATAAATCAGGAGGTGGTTTCCACCAGGGCTTTACCTCACAGTAGGGTTGAGCGAAATGGATCGGTCATTTTCAGAAATCGCCGACTTTTAGGCAAAGTCGGGTTTCATGAAACCCGAACCGATCCTAGTGTGGGATCGGCCATGCGGTACACGATCAGAGCGCCAAAGTCGCGTTTCGTATGATGCTGTTACCGCCGTTTTTCATCCAATGAAGGAGGACGCAGAGTGTGGGCAGCGTGATGACATAGGTCTCTGTCCCCACCATCTTACACAAGGGCATGGCAGTGATTGGCTTGCTGTCTGCAGCGTCACAGGAGCTATAAAGGGGCGTGCACGCCGACCGCCATCTTACTTCTGCCGATCTGAGCATAGGGAGAGTTTGCTGCAGTTAGAAGCAGGGACAGAGTTAGGGAGGAAATATAAACCCCCAAACCGCTTGTGCTGGAGCGATTTTCACTGTCCCACACCACCTTTTTGTGCAGTGACAGTGGAGGTCATATTTTAGTGCAGCAGCTGCATAGCTGTGTGCACGGTGCTCTGCAAACCAACTGCTTTTTTCAAAGCCAAAATCCTGTTGCTCCTTTCTGCACAGTTACCTGTCTTGTTTATTTGTCCACACTTTTTTGTTCTGAAGTCCTTTTTATTGCTGCCATACTTGTCCTGAGATCATTGTAGGGACTAGGGAGAGTGTTATTGCAGTATTTTTAATTTTTTTTTAATAATAATAATTACAGCCACTTTCTGCCACGTTCATAGTGTTGTGTGATACCACTGTGCCAGAGTTGTGGTTCAGTGTCTCCCCCCAAAAGTGAGATAGTAATTCTCACACCGTTTATATTCTGCAGTACTGCTAGTGTGTCATATATCAAGCAGCCACTTTCTGCCACGTTCATAGTGTTGTGTTATACCACTGGGCAAGAGTTGTGGTTCAGTGTCTCCCCCCAAAAGAGAGATAGTATTTCTCACACAGTTTATATTCTGCAGTACTGCTAGTGTGTCATATATCAGGCAGCCACTTTCTGCCACGTTCATAGTGTTGTGTTATACCACTGGGCCAGAGTTGTGGTTCAGTGTCTCCCCCAAAAAGTGAGATAGTATTTCTCACACAGTGTATATTCAGCTGTACTTCTAGTGCGTCGTATATCAGGCAGCCACTTTCTGCCACGTTCATAGTGTTGTGTTTTACCACAGGGCCAGAGTTAGGGTTCAGTGTCTCCCCCCAAAAGCAAGTCATCTTTCAGGCAAGCTACGTGTCAGCAGGGGAAGGTGGGGCAAAAGAATGTGAAATCCATGATTGGTTAATTTAAATGAAGGTTAGCTAATCAACATTTTTGGTAGCCAGACGTGTCCTTTTTTCCGTCAGTATTGAACCAGCAGCACTGAACACTCTTTCTGAAAGCACACTGACAGCAGGGCAATCGAGGTCCTGTAATCCATATTCTGGCAATTCAGGCCAGGTGTCTAGTTTAGATGCCCAATAATCAAAGGGGAATGACCTGTGAGGGAGAACATCGATAAGGGTGGAAAAGTAGTTTGTAACCATACTGGACAAATGCTGTCTCCTGTCACTTTGAATCAATGCAGCTGTCCCTGTCGTGTCAGCAGTCATTGCGAAATCATTCCACAACCTTGTCATAAAACCCCTCTGTCCAACGCCACTTCGGATTTCTGCAACTCTAGCACCTCTGCCATGTTGCCCCCTGCAGCTCGTGTGAGAACCATCACCGCCGCTGTGTGCTGGGAATGCCTGAACCAAACGGTCTACAAGAGTTGCTTGTTTGGTAGCCAATATTTGACCTAGGTTCTCATGTGGCATGATATTTTGCAGTTTTCCTTTATCGAGTCAAAGAAGCTTGTAGCTCCGTTCATTACGAGATTTACATGCATGTCTCACCTCCGAATAAAGAACTCATATGAGTTCGTGTCCCACTTCAGGCGATTTTGTTTTCCCTTGTAAATTTCTCTCCCTCCCATGTAAAATTGTCATCAACTCAAGTGGATTAGGTTGCTTCCACAAATTTAATTTAATTTATATTTAAAAATAGTATTTTTTTCATATTGTCATTAGAATATATTTTATTATATATCATATAAATAATTTTTTCCATATATTTTAGGTTATTTAATTACAATTATAATTAAACTTTGTATAGATCTATTTATTTAATTAATTATTTCAGTGTTAAATTTTGTATGTAGTTTTTCTATGCTTTTTCTGTATTCCTTTTTCCGTAATTCCATCCAACTAGAACATTTGCCTTAGTTCTATTACCATGCTTGTTTTGTGCTTATTTTTCATGTGTGTCCATTCTATTGGATTGATTAATTGTCATGCCGGTGTGCCGACCGGATACCAGTATAAAAGTACGAGACATGACATGTGCCAGGTATCATGATTAAGGGTGCTTAGTCACCGGAAACGCGTTGATCTTGGTTTTTAACCCTTTTGTATGCTGATGTTTTGTCCTTACACCATGCTATTTTCGAGGTGAAATAAAACTATGGACTTTTCACTATATCGTTGAGCTGGATCTTCTCCTTTTTTCCTGTTTGTTCACGCCCTGACACAGCGGTTCCGTGCTCCGAGACCTGGGGAATGTCGGTATGGTGAGCTGGACTTTGTTCCTTTACTCAGTTTTCCTTTATATCTTGTATCCATGAGGCAGGCCAACCAGTTGTCGTCATCGGTCATCATTTTAACAATGCGGGGGTCCCTTTTTAGGATACGCAAGGCATACTCAGCCATGTGGGCCAATGTTCCAGGTGTCAATTAACTGTTTCTGCTGGGTTGAGGACCACTTTCTTGCAAATCAACATCACAAGTGTCCCGCAATAAACCTGTACCAGACCTTGCAATGCCACCAGTTTCTATTGTCACCTGAGAATCATCCTCCTCCCATACATATTCATCCCCATCATCCTCCTCCTCATCCTCTTCGTCCGCCAATTCGTCTTGGACAGTTCCCTGAGCAGACAATGGCTGACTGTCATCAAGGCTTCCCTCCTCGGCTGCAGACACCTGCTTCTTAATGTGCGTCAAACTTTGCTTCAGCAGACGCATAAGTGGGATGATAATGCTTATGATGGCGTCGACCACTGCACACCAGACAACTCCATGTCTGCCATCCAAGTGCCTGCCCGTGTATCCTCCCACAAATTAATTACAGCACGCCTCTGTTCGCACAGCCTCTGAATCATGTGCAGTGTGGAGTTCCACCTTGTTGCAACGTCGATTATTACGCGGTGCTGGGGAAGATTCAGCGATCGCTGATGGTTCAGCATACGGCTGGAGTGTATGGGCATCCGGCAGATGTGCGAGCAAAGTCTTCGCACCTTCAGGAGCAGGGCTGGTAACTTTGGATAATTTTTGAGGAAGCCCTGCACCACCAGGTTAAAGGTGTGAGCCAGGCAAGGTATGTGTTTCAGTTCTGAAAGGGCTATGGCAGCCATAAAATTCCTTCCGTTATCACTGAATACCTTGCCTGCCTCAAGATGTACACTGCCCAGCCATGACTGAGTTTGTTGCTGCAAGTACTCCACCAGTACTTCCGCGGTGTGTCTGTTGTCGCCCAAACACTTAATTTGAAACACAGCCTGCTGACGCTTACCACTAGCTGTTCGATAATGGGACACCCCGTGTGCAACACTGGCAGCTGCGGATGGAGTGGTAGGGCGACTGCGCACTGTGCACGAGCTTTCGCTTCTGGAGGAGGAGGAGGAGGAGTGGCGAACGCCTTATGCCAACTGTTTCCTTAGACTGTGGGATAGGCTGAACTGTCTCACTATGGCTGCCCCCTGTGGACCCTGCATCCTACACATTAACCCAGTGCGCCGTGAAGGACACGTAACGTCCCCGGCCATGCCTACTGGTCCATGCATCTGTTGTGAGGTGCACCTTTCCACTGACTGATTGCCTCAAGGCATGGACAATGCGGTCTTTGACATGCTGGTGGAGGGCTGGGATGGCTTTTCTCGCAAAGAAGTGGCGACTGGGTAGGTCATAGCGTGGTACTGCGTGGGCCATCAGGTCTTTGAAAGCTTCGCTTTCAACCAAACGGTAGGGCATCATCTGTAATGAGATTAGTATAGCAATGTGGGCGTTCAAATCCTGTGTACGCGGATGAGAGGATGAGTACTTTCTTTTCCTAACGAGAGTCTCTTGTAGCGTGAGCTGGACTGGAGAGCTGCATATGGTGGAACTAGCGGTGGTGGTGGTGGACATGGCGGATTGAGAGAGAGTTTGTTATGGTATTCTTGTTGTTGGCCTACATACAGTCTTTCCTACCAATAACCTTGTGATTCCCTGACTGCTTTGGCCTTACGACGATACCTCCACATTTGCTGCTGGTGGTGTCCTAACCGGTGGGCTTACAGTGAGGGAATCAATGTAGCGTTGCTGACTACCTTCATTCCGAGCAGGTGCACCAACGGTACGGGACGTTTGGTAGTTAGTCCAGGCTTGCAAGTGCATGCTGGTTAAATGTCTAAGCATGCACGTTGTATTTCAATTTTGAAGATTCTTCTCTCTGCTAAAGGTCTTTGAGCATTTCTTACAGATAACTTTTGACTGATCATTCTGATCTTGGTTAAAAAATTGCTACACTACACTCTTCCTACTATCGAAAACCTTTTCAGGCATTGTGCGCTGTGCTACTTCCACCGAATGGCCACGCTCTCCTAAAACTGTTTTTGTTTTTCGCAAACATTTTTGGCCTGATATGGGTCTGCCAGATGACAGCTGTTGCAATGTAGATGGCTGCTGCGTATCATCCTCCTCCGCTTCTGAGCTAGTGGCAGCGGCACCCTCTTCCCCCAATGGCTGCCAATCTGGGTCAACAACTGGGTCATCTATCACCTCCTCCTCAATGTCATGTGCACCTTCCTCAGTGTCACCGTGTAAGGTGCTATAGCATTCGGGACAGGGCACCATAGTCTCATCAGGGTCATATTCTGGCTCAGTAAACTGCGAGGACAATGTAGTGATCAGAGTCAATGGAACAGCATCACAATCTAGCTGTGGCTGTGCATCCGTGCACTCCATGTCCGATTCTTCTTGTAATTGGCAGTGTACAATTTCCCTTTCTAACCCAGGCACGGTATGTGTAAAGAGCTACATGGAGTAACCTGTAGTGTCGCCTGATGCATCCTTCACTTTTGGTTTGGGAGAAGGACACAAGGAAACGTCTTTTTCCTGACCGGGAACATCCACTGACGACTGGCTGCTCTTACATTTTGAACTTTGGGAAGAGGAGGCGAAAGAGCTAGAGGGTGAGTCAGCAAGGAAAGACAACACTTTTTCCTGCTTCTCCGGCTTAAAAAGCTGTTTTCCTACTCCCAGGTAAGGGAGCCTTCGAGGCCTTGTGTAGCCAGACGATGACGCAGGCTGAACACCTCCAGCCTTAGGTGCTACTGTGCTTTTGCCACTACCACGAGATGCAGCACCACCAGCACCATCAGTACCAGCTGGCAACCCCCGTCCACGGCCTCTTCCACCAGACTTCCTCATTCTTTGGGGGGAGACACTGAACCACAACTCATATTACACCGTCATAATATGAGGGGCCCTGTGCTAGTACCGCCGCCCACGAGAGAGTGTTCCCCCCAGCTTGAACAGTGCTCTACCACTTGCAATACTACCTCTCCCAGCTACACCACTGTGTAGTCTGTGCGGTTAAAACCTTAAATGGCACTGCCAATATGAATTATTTGAAATGATAGATGATAGTTAAAATATACAGGGGCCCTGGCCTCCATTTAATACTTTGCGCCTACTACCACTGTCTTTATTATTTGGGCGTAATAACTGTGTCTGCCGCTGCTTCTTTTTTTTCCTTCACTGAACAAAGCTGAACTTCAACTGTTGTCCCATTTCAAATGTTAAACTGCATTTGCCCTACTTGTTGGGTTGGGGCCTAACGGTGTCTGCCGCTCCTTGGTGTTCTCCTGGTTTATTTTTCTTGCGCTTCAATCTTCAGGCTTTCATTTAAATATTTTTTATATTAAACTGCATTTGGCCTACTTGTTGGGTTGGGCGTAGTAACATTGTCTGCTGCCGCCTCTTGTTTTCCTCTACTAAACAAAGCTGAGCTTGAAGCTTCAGGCTTTCGGCCTGTAACAACAATATGAAACTACATTTGGCCTAGTTCTTGGTTTGGGCCTAGTAACGTTCTCTGCTGCTGCCTCTTGTTTTCCTCTACTACACAAAGCTGAGCAATTTTCAGGCTTTCGGCCTATATTTAGAATATGAAACTGCATTTGGCCTACTCGTTTGGTTGGGCCTACTAACGGTGTCTGCCACTGATTGTTGTTCTCCTCCACTGAACAAACCAATGCCGCCTGTTTACTCCTGTTACCAATTTTTAACAGCTTTTAGCCTACTTTTTTATTTTTGGCCTATATCTGTGTTTCCTCCTCATTCCTGCCCATTGCCCAGCCACTGCTAGATGAGTCTGCTGGAACATTGACACAGACCACTGCATTCCCCTTGCAACTCAGGTTCCCCTTCCCGCATACTATACCACCTTACATTGGGACAAAGAGGAAGGTGCAGATGAAAGTGCAGGTTCCTTCAACAGGTGGGGGGGGCATACTCATTGGCGACGTCACTGGCACAGGGCCCCTCATAGTACGCAAAAGTGTCTCTGACGGTGGGAGGCGCCCCCGCCGTCAATCACAACGCCGTACTTTGAGGGGCCCTGTGCCAGTGGCAATGCGAACGAGTGTGCCCCCCCTGCTTGCTCAGGATCACAGCACTTGCAAAGTTGAAATACTTACCTCTCCCTGCTCCACCGCCGTGACGTAGTCCGCGTTTCCTGGGCCCACGAAAAACTTGCCAGCCCTACTCCCCCCACAACTGTTGCCAAATGACCCCCAAATTTTCAATGGCTAACTATAAGGTAAATTAAGATTGACAAGCTTAAGTAACAAGAATTGATGTTTTTGGCATTAAAATGGGCTCTGTTGGTGTTTTCCTGTCCTCCACTCACTGCCGATTTGATTCTCCATTGACTTGCATTGGGTTTCGCGTTTCGGTCGGATCCCCGACTTTTCGCAATAATCGGCCGATTTCACCCAAACCAACTTTTGACAAAGTCTGGTTTCGCGAAACCCGACTCGATCCTGAAAAAGTAAAAGCCGCTCAACCCTACCTCACAGGTAGCCCTCTGGGGCTTAGGGAGGCTCGGCCCCAAATCCACCCCCCTCAGCCGAGGACGGGTGGAACTCAAGGACACATGTTGGGTTGAGACCGCCGGATGATCCCTGGCGCAGGCGGTAATCGGCCCCTCAACAAGGGGTCCGGTCTCCTGGGCCTCAGGGGCGGCTGGAAGAGCTGCACACTGCTGGACATCCTGTGCCCTCCAACTAGTCCCTCGCTGCCACCGGGTGTAGACTACGGCATCTCCAGGCTGCAGGTCGCGGTCCGCGTCAATTTCTCCATGGCAGGGTTCCACCTCGCCCCGGGCGACATGTACCTTCAGCGGCTCCCCGATCTCCTGAATAACTCCCCGTCCTTCCTGGGAGTTAAAGGTGAGCACTACACCCCACTTCGGTGGAGGATCCTGCACTTCGGCTCTCAGATCGATCACGGCCACAGGTTGAGCTTCTCTCTCCTTCTCCTTCCGCCACGCGGCCACCAGGCGCCGCTGGTGCTCCATCCATGGCATCAGCTTCAGATCCTGCTCCCGCGGTCCACGGCCCGGTGACGGGATCCGTGAGTCCTCCGCGGTCGGGTCGGGTGAAGAGGGGAACGCAGGGGACAGGCGGATCTCTGCAGAGTGGACCAGCTGGGAACTCTCTCGGGCGTGGGCTTCTCGGCACCGCTCCTCCTGCCGGGCTTCGGCCGCAACCACCCATTCGTCCGGCGAGCGGCTGCTGGGTCCTCCTCTCGCAAGCAGCTCTGCAGTGGTCAGTGCCCGCTGTAACGGTGGGCCCTGGCTCACTCCCACGGATGCGGGCTGGCGCCGGGTCGGGTCGTCTCCACATGGCTGCTTGGAGGCCGCCATGTCTGTCCCTTCTTCTAGATCGTCTTCCCGCGATCTCTTTCGTGGGCGGCCCCGTCTCCATGGTCTCCACCCTCCAAAGAGAATGAGAAGGCGGACCTCAGCAGCTGACGGACACGTCCTCAGGATACAGCAATACTTAGACTGGGCGGCCATTGTCTTTCGCGCTCCTCAGCTTACGTATGCCCACTTCCACCCCCTTCTTCTCCTCTTAGCGCTGTAATGGCGACGGTTTTGGCGGGAATCAGCAATGCACAGTCTTTGCAATAAGTCACAGTTCAAGCACAATTCAGACAGTTCCAAGGCACACATAACCTGATTCTTCAGGCTTAAGTAGATCCTGTTCGCGACGCCAAATTGGAGTGCCCCCAGACGCAGGGCCGCGGGGTACTCGGTACCGGGCCTCTCTGTCTCGGTCCTGGGGTTGTCACGGTGGCTAGAACTGGTCCGTGACCCTGCTGAGGGGCGTCCAATGAAAAGTGTGTAATGCAGATCGCGATGAATAACGAGGACACAGGGTTGCAGTCTCTTTACCTCTTTACTGAAGGCTTCAGGGTCCTCAATCCAGAGTACTGCTAACAGGGCTGGCTGAGACCGGCCGGTCCGAAGGCACATCCAGAGTTCCCCTTTGCAGGTGGAAATCAGTGTGAACATGTAAACCCTTAAAATACTTTTATTATTAAATATCTTAAAAATAGGTCTGCTTGGCATCATAGCACCTGCATCTCTGGGTTAATGGTTCCTGTTCTGAACTGCCTCCTGATGAACCGTAGTTCGGGGAAACGCGTCGAGGCGACGGAGACGATTGTTGAGAAGCTGGGAAGCTAAGTGTCTTAAATTTGGGGATATGATCCCCTGCTGGCTATCCACAATAGCTTCACACGTATTACCAGACTATACATTATCGGTTATTTACTATTGTTAGTCACTTTACAGCCCCTAGTCGTATGCTGTGGTCTAAAAGACTATACTGACCGTGCCACTGGGCCTATTCTATCTATGGCTGAAAGAGACTAGCCTTGTTTAGTTCTGGTGTAAACATTATTTTTTTCTTGAACCATTTGTTATATTGGTATATTATTATTCCCCTTGCCATTATTGTCCTATATGTATTTATTTTCTAATTGGACAAACAATTGGGGATTTTTTCTGTGCACCTAAATTGTTGCTGTTTTCTTTGCGCTTTATTTCATCTCTTTTTATAGCTTATTGTTTTCCCACCTGTAGTTATTTAGGTTGTCTATAGGGGTAGCAGTGGACAGCCGCCGTTGAGTGGGGGCGCCAAAATCGACTCTATCAGGGTGCCAACCTCCACTGCCAGGTAGGGAGAACAGCGAAGTGCAGGGACAGCGCTAGGATAGGTGCACCTTTTTTGATCCTGTTTTATGTCACTGGGATTTTTGAATTTTAAGATATTTAATAATAAAAGTATTTTAAGGGTTTACATGTTCACACAGTTTAGAATATTCCCGAATTTTAGAGATTGTTAATACTTCATAATTTCAGGTGGAAATCAGTGCCTACCTTCTAGCGCCTGTGTGTTGTAGTACCTCCCTGCTGAGCACCACGGGATAGTCCTCACAACTGTTGTGTCTGTTTCTGATGTTCTTCTTTCTCACAACTCGTATCTATTCTGATGTTCTTCTTTCTCCGTCCCCCAGATGATATGAATAGGACGCACCCGTATGACGGGTAGGCCTGGAGTTCTTCCGGGACCCTAGCGTCGCCCCTCTCCCACAATTGCCCCCTATGTCTGCTTAGGTGATTTAGGTGAGACAGCCAACCTAAAATTAACTGTCCTGCCGCTGTTTGAAGTAATGCTTGGAGCCAAATACATCCTCGGTGTTCCGGCCACCGGCTACGCGCCTCAGTAGGATGTTGCCTCGATCTTACGGCACGACTCCTACTGGCTTTATCTCCTTTTTTGCTGCGATCTCGTTTCTCACTTCTCCGCAATAAACTTCTCTTCTTTTCCTTTCTTAGGATGCCGCCGCAACGGGTGCAGGCGCGGCTCCGTAACGTTCTGTTCTGTTTGCTAGGTCACTGTCAGGATCCCACCCCTGACAGAGACCCCCTTGAATCTTCCCCTGCAACACCCTCTGCCACAGGATGTTGCCTGGATCCAACCCAGTCAGCTTCTGAATAACTTCCTATCCAGCCCCCAGTTTTACCAGATTGTGAGGAGTGGCCTAATACATAGAACCCTTTGCTCCCCCTGGTGGCCAGAGTGTGAAATGTAGTGTGTGACTGTGATACCTGGTCAGGTGAACTCCTTAAGTGCCATCAGACGTACCATCACTCCCCTTAGTGGCGGAGCGTCAGTACTGCAACGACCAGGACTCTGGGGCGCTGCACAAGTATCCAACATCTTTGGCTGTGAGGCTATGTGCACACGTCAGGATTTCTTGCAGAAATTTCCTGACCAAAACCGGACATTTTCTGCAAGAAATCCTGTGCGTTTTTTCATGTTTTTCTCGCGTTTTTTGTGCGTTTTTTTTTGTGGATATTTTTGCAGATTTTTCCGGGGGTTCCAAATGCAATAATATGGTGGGAAATCCACAAAAAATCCGCAAAATTAATGAACATGCTGCGTTTTTTACCGCGATGCATTTTTTTTCGCGGGGAAAAAAAGTGACATATGCACAAAAATTGAGGAATGCATTCTAAATGATGGGATGCATATGTATGCCTTTTTGTAGCGAAAAAAACGCAAAAAATCCGGAAAGTGTGTACATACCCTGAAACAACCCCATATCATCAGGTTTCCTATACCAAAACTTGACAGTTCCTTCAATGATTCCAGCCATTGGCCCCGTTTTCCCTTGTTTCTTCCAGACCCATTTGCACCCATCAGAGACTAGTCTGTTGCCTTTCATCTCATCGCTCCAAATCACCCATCTTCAATCTTATACTGTCCACTTTTCAGACGTTTTTGCAAACTCAAGCCAACGCTTCTCATCACAATATTGAAGTTGAAGTCTCTCACCTTATTTGAAGCTTCCAGACTTGTGTAATGTCTGCAGGACAATTGATTGATTTTTGTATGGTTGTCCTGAGGAAGGAGTCTGTGGAATCTGAAACGCATCAACAATAAACAATAAATTTGTGTATAAGACAGCCAAGATGATTGTCTATAAAATGATGGGAGTCTCACGTTGGAAGCAGTAGTGGATGGTGAGATATGGAGCCTGAAAGTCAAAAGGTCAAAACATTGTTAGGGTACTGTCTCACAGTGGCACTTTGGTCGCTACGACGGCACGATCCGTGACGTTCCAGCGATATCCATACGATATCGCTGTGTCTGACACGCTACTGCGATCAGGGACCCCGCTGAGAATCGTACGTCGTAGCAGATCGTTTGAAACTTTCTTTTGTCGTCAAGTGTCCCGCTGTGGCGGCATGATCGCATCGTGTAACAAAGGTTGTATACGATGTGCGCACAGTAACCAACGGCTTCTACATCGCAAATACGTCATGAAATTATCGCTCCAGCGCCGTGCATTGCGAAGTGTGACCGCTGTCTACGACGCTGGAGCGATATTGGAGTGACGCTGGAGCGTCACGGATCGTGCCGTCGTAGCGACCAAACTGCCACTGTGAGACGGTACCCTAATAACTCTTTTGCTCGTCAGTGTGTTTGTCTTAGGCCGGCGTCACACTCAGCATATGTAAATACGGTCCGTTTATTACGGCCGAAATACGCAGAAATGTTCCAAAAATAGTGATCTGTATGTCATCCATAGGCAGTGTGTGTCAGCGTATTTTGCGCATGGCATCCTCCGTATGTAATCCGTATGGCATCCGTACTGCGATATTTTCTCGCAGGCTTGCAAAACCGACATCTAATGGATTTATGTGCTCAAATGTTCGTTAAAACTATATACAGTGTATATATATATATATATATATATATATATATATATATGTCATTGAGACACATATATATATATTCTGTATTTATATATTCATTATTTTACATATTTTATATTTATTATATTCAGCGCGATATATGTGAAAAGCCGGTAATTCAATTGCCGGCTTTTCATTTCTCCTTCACAAACCCGACAGGATATGAGACATGGTTTACATACAGTAAAGCATCTCATATCCCTTTTTTTTGCATATTCCACACTACTGTTAGTAGTGTGTATGTGCAAAATGTGGGCGCTGTAGCTTGTAAAATAAAGGGTGAAATGGCGGAAAAAATTGGCGTGGGCTCCCGTGCAATTTTCTCCGCCAGAGTGGTAAAGCCAGTGACTGAGGGCAGATATTAATAGCCTAGAGAGGGTCCATGGTTATTGGCCCCCCCCTGGCTACAAACATCTGCCCCCAGCCACCCCAGAAAAGGCACATCTGGAAGATGCGCCTATTCTGGCACTTGGCCACTCTCTTCCCACTCCCGTGTAGTGGTGGGATATGGGATAATGAAGGGTTAATGTCATCTTGCTATTGCAAGGTGACATTAAGCCAGATTAATAATGGAGAGGCGTCAATTATGACACCTATCCATTATTAATCCAATCGTACGAAATGGTTAATAAAACACACACACATTTTTAAAAAGTATTTTAATGAAATAAAGACACAGGTTGTTATAATATTTTATTATACTGGTAATCCACATGATGACCCTCGTTCTGTAACAAAGGAAAAATTAAAAAAAAAACAATATCTCATACCTTCCGACGCTCAGGTCAGTCCCACGAAGTAAATCCATCTGAAGGGGTTAAATTATTTTACAGCCAGGAGCTCTGCTAAAGCAGTGCTCGTGCCTGTAAAACCCCCGGGGACTGAATGGAAAGTGGGGTGACCTGGAGTTTTACCTTGAGTTGCGGTGAAGCGCCCTCTGCTGGATGTCCTCATATGATCTCGAGCGTGGGAACTTTTACCCGGCTGCAGTTCATGAGGTCCCAGATGTGCCTTTTCTGGGGTGGCTGGGGGCAGATATTTTTAGCCAGGGGGGGCCAATAACCATGGACCCTCTGTAGGCTATTAATATCTGCCCTCAGTCACTGGCTTTACCACTCTGGCGGAGAAAATTGTGCGGGAGCCCACGCCAATTTTTTCCGCCATTTCATCCTTTATTTTACAAGCTACAGCGCCCACATTTTGCACATACACACTTCTAACATTAGTAGTGTGGAATATGCAAAAAAAAGGGATATGAGATGGTTTACTGTATGTAAACCATGTCTCATATCCTGTCGGGTTTGTGAAGGAGAAATGAAAAGCTGGCAATTGAATTACCGGCTTTTCTATAGAACACTGCTGCGTATTTCTCGCAAGTCACACTGCTGGTCAGTGTGTAATTCGTATTTTTCTCGCCCCCATAGACTTTCATTGGCGATTTTTCTTGCGCATTACGGTGACAAACGCAGCATGCTGCGATTTTGTACGGCCGTAGAAGACCGTATAATAAGGATCAGTAAAATATGGCTGATAGGAGCTGGGACATAGAAAATCATTGGCCCGTGTGTTATGCGTATTTTACGGGTGTATTTTCTGCGCTCATACGTCCGTAAAACTCGCCAGTGTGATGCCGGCCTAACCCTAACCCTAGCCCTAACCCTCGCCCTATTGGGAAAACGGAAATAAATAAATTTTTTAAATTTTTTTATTTTTCCCTAACTAATGATAAAGGGGGATTTGATTTACTTTCATAGCGGGTTTTTTAGCGGATTTTTGTGATTGGCAGCCGTCACACACTAAAAGACGCTTTTTATTGCAAAAAATATTTTTTGCGTTACCACATTTTGAGAGCTATAATTTTTCCATATTTTGGTCCACAGAGTCATGTGAGGTCTTGTTTTTTGTGGGATGAGTTGACGTTTTTATTGGTAACATTTTCGGGCACGTGACATTTTTTGATCGCTTTTTATTCCGATTTTTGTGAGGCAGTATGACCAAAAAACAGCTATTCATGAATTTCTTTTGGGGGGGCGTTTATACCATTCCACGTTTGGTAAAATGGATAAAGCAGTTTTATTCTTCGGGTCAGTACAATTACAGCGATACCTCATTTATATCATTTTTTATGTTTTGGCGTTTTTATACGATAAAAACTATTTTATAGAAAAAATTATTATTTTTGCATCACTTCATTCTGAGGACTATGAGCAGGCACTTGTAAGCCACCTCCCTGCAGGACCCGGTACAAGGTGATCACATCGCCTTGTACGGAGGGTCTCAGGGAAGCCTGCAGAGAGCCCCCTCCCTGCGCGATGCTTCCCTATGCCCCCGGAATGCTGCGATCATGTTTGATCGCAGTGTGCCGGGGGTTAATGTGACGGGGGAGGTCTGTGACCGCTCCTGGCACATAGTGCCAGATGTTAGCTGCGATAGTCAGCTGACACCCGGCCACGATCGGCCGCGCTCCCCCCGTGAGCGCGACTGATCACTATGACGTACTATCCCGTCCCTGGGAATTAAGTACGAGGTCACCTTAACGGGTTAGTATGTCAAATGGGATTAAGGGGTTAATGTCACCTTACATTAGCAAGGTGACATTAACCCCTTATTACCCCATATCCCACCGCTACTCGGGAGTGGGAAGAGAGTGGCTAAGTGCCAGAATAGGCCCATCTTACAGATGCGCCTTTTCTGGGGTGGCTGGAGGCAGATGTTTTTAGCCAGGGGGGGCCAATAACCATGGTTCCTCTCTAGGCTATTAATATCTGCCCTCAGTCACTGGCTTTCACATTCTGGCTGTTTTTTTCCATGATTTAAACCTTTATTTTAACACCTAGAGCTCCCAAATTTTGCACACACAAACTACTAACATTATTAGTGAGAAATATGTAAAAATATAACGGATATGAAATGGTTTACTGTATGTAAACCATGTCTCATAACCTATCGGGTTTGTATATATATATGTGTGTGTGTGTCAATGACATATATATATATATATATATATATATATATATATATATATATGTCTACCTATACTATGTGTAGACATTAATTTTATCTATTCTATTTAAACCTGTCAGTGTGATTTTATTGTACACCGCACTGAATTACCGGCTTTTCCATAGGACACCGGTGCGTATTTCTTGCAAGTCACACGCTGACAATTGCAGCATGCTGCGATTTTCTCAGCCCATAAAATATGGCCGAGAAATATACGGCTGATGGAAGCTGCCCCATAGAGAAACATTGGTCCGTGTGCAATGCGTTGTTTTTTCGCCTCTCTCTCGTCCGTATTTCTCTCTAGTGTGACACCGGCCTTTTTACGGCAGGTGAACAGTTGACGCAAGAAAATCCTAAGCCACGAAGGCAACAGGTATTCCTGATCACAAGGCAAATGCAGACAAGGAGCTGGAGGAGAACATCAAACAAACAGGACTAGGAGTCTTAATACCAAGACACAGGTGTCTGTCTTAGTGGGGCTTACATAGGCCTAAGCAGGTGATGTCATGGCAGCTCTCCGGGCCATTTGTAAAATCCGACGTGGAGCACAGCAGTGGGCAGCGACAACAGAGGAAAGTGGTGAAGCCCTGCCGATTCAAACCATGTTTCCTATTAATGCATGTATTTGTGATGGATCACTCATCCATTTTTCATGATTTCCATCCTTTATAGGCAAGTAAAAAATATGCCATGAACATCTACTATTTCTATTGTCATTGCTTCTGTTAAAATGTAATTCATCATCTATCCGGTTTTAGAGCGTAATTACTGGCTCATCACAGACAGATTTACCCACAGACAGATGTTCTGGACATTGACATGCAAATAAGAGCTCCTAACTAAGCACTTGCTGCCTTTTGTTTCCTGTTTTAATGTGAATACCTCTTTACTTTCCTGCCCCTGGCAAAATCCACACAATCTCTCAGGTTTGCATGTTTTACATTTCTGTCATTTCTTTAGAATCTAGTACTCTACTTCAAGTAGAATTTCCTCTCAAAAATTAAAAGAGCCATATATTAGTAGATAAGAATTTAATATTAGCCAAAGTTTGACAATTATGACCCTTTTGATATCTTTCTGTTGTTTTGGAGTAGACATTTTTAAAGACAATGACAAGAAGATGTATAACGTATGTAAAGCACTATGGAATAAGATAGCACTATATAAGCAAAGCATAAATAAATAAAAAAAATTATGCAGACAACTTTTTTGTCTGGCTACAAAAAAACTGATTTCAACTGGATCAGTTTTTTTTAACACTGAATTTTACAGAGAACCGATCTGTTAGGCTGGTTTCACATTTGCGGATGAGAGTTTTGCAGAGGACTGTGTAGTTCCTCTGGTAAGCCCCGCCCACTGCCGCACCTCTTCCTTCAGCTCCGCCTGCGTTGGCATGCGTCCTGCGTGCCCTATCTTTAACATTGGGTACGCAGGCCATGCGGATGTATACAGATGCCTCCGCATGCATCGTTTTCAGGCTGCGCCGACCTGTGTTTAAAACGACGCATGCGGAGGCATCCGCATACATCCGCATGGTATGCATACCCAATGTTAAAGATAGGGTACGCAGGACACATGCCGACATAGGTGGAGCTGAAGGAAGATGCGCGGCAGTGGGCGGGGCTTAATGGAGGAACTACGCAGTCCTACGCAAAGCCCTTTTCCGCAAATGTGAAACTAGCCTTAATTAGCCATTCCTTTTTCTTTCATTTGTAAAGGATCCATTTTGTTGCTTACTGAATCAGTTTTAAATGAAAGAAAACGGATGGCTATTTAACAGATTCATTTTCCACAGACTTCAGTGTAAAAACGGATCCAGTTGAAATCTTTTTTTTTTAGCCAGACAGAAAAAGTTCAGTCTGCACCATTTTTTTGGCAACCGATTACTGCTGGATTCGTTCTATCGGATGTCTACTGGACATGTGGCCCAGCCAGGGCAGTGGGGTACTCGTAACGGGTCTGGTCTCAAGGGGGATGTCACGGTGGCTGCGACCTGGTCCGTGGCCCTGGGGCTCAACATTAAAGGGGAACGGTCTTTAAAGGGGAAAATGTTCAAAGTCTGTCGTGACACCACCTGTGGTGTTCGGTCAGTAGTTGGACCGACGCTGCGTTGAAGGGGTCCCCTGGGGGATGTTGTGGCAGCACAGGTGTTACACTTCCCACAGGTGAAGCGGGGTCCCGGTCCCAAGGGGTCCTATGGTGTGTGGCCAAGATGATGGTATGTGTGCAGCGCCCCAGAGTCCTGGTCGTTGCAGTACTGACGCTCTGCCACTAAGGGGAGTGATGGTATGTCTGATGGCACTAAAGGAGTTCACCTGACCAGAGGGTGTTGGAGGGGGAAGATTCAGGGGGGTCTCTGTCAGGGGTGGGATCCTGACAGTGGCCTAGCAAAAAGAACAGAACATTACGGAGCCGCGCCTGCACCCGTTGCGGTGGCATCTTAAGAAAGGAAATGAAGCGAGGTTTATTGTGGAGAAGTGAGAAACGAGATCGAAGCAAAAAGGAGATAAAGCCAGTAGGAGTCGTGCCTTAAGATTGTTGCAACATCCTACTGAGGCGCGTAGCCTGTGGCCGGAACGCCGAGGAAGTATTGGGCTCCAAGCATTACTTCAAACAGCGGCAGGACAGTTGATTATAGGTTGGCTGTCTCACCTAAAACACCTAAGCAGACATAGGGGGCAATTGTGGGAGAGGGGCTACGCTAGGGTCCCGGAAGAACTCCAGGCCTACCCGTCATACGGGTGCGTCCTAGCCATATCATCTGGGGGACGGAGAAGAACATCAGAACAGATACGAGTTGTGAGAAAGAACATCAGAAACAGACACAACAGTTGTGATTGTGAGGACTATCCTGTGGTGCTCAGCAGGGAGGTACTACAACACACAGGCGCTAGAAGGTAGGCACTGATTTCCACCTGCAAAGGGAACTCTGGATGTGCCTTCGGACCGGCCGGTCTCAGTCAGCCCTGTTAGCAGTACTCTGGATTGCGGATCCTGAAGCCTTCAGTAAAGAGGTAAAGAGACTGCAACCCTGTGTCCTCGTTATTCATCGCGCCTCGCACCATCACACCTTTCATTGGACGCCCCTTAGCAGGGTCACGGACCGGGTCTAGCCACCGTGACAACCCCAGGACTGAGACTGAGAGGCCCGGTATCGATTACCCCGCGGCCCTGCGTCTGGGGGCGCTCCAACTTGGCGTCACGAACAGGATCTACTTAAGCCTGAAGATCAGGTCATGTGTGCCTTGGAACTGTGTTTGAATTGTGCTTGAACTGTGATTTATTGCAAAGACTGTGCATTGCCGATTCCCGCCAAAACCGCCTCCATTACAGCGCTAAGAGGAGCGCAGGAGAAGGAAAAGGGTGTGGAAGTGGGCGTAGACAAGCTGAAGAGCGCGAAAGACAATGGCCGCCCAGTCTAAATATTTCTGCACCTTGAGGACGTGTCCGTCAGCAGCCGAGGTCCGCCTCCTAATCCTCAATGGAGGGCGGAGACAAAGAAAAAGAAACCGCCCACGAAGGAGAGAGCGGGAAAAAGGCCAGGAAGTGACCCACGTGGAGGGCGCGATGGCTGATCGCTCAGACCCAGAGTGTGGGGTTGAAGTGGAGAACTCCCCCAGCTACCCGGAGGAGCACAGCGGCCCAGTCTCCACAGCCGGTACGCGTCTCCTGCAGCTCGAGATAGAGGACTTAATTGACCAACTCCTCCAACTGCGGGTGGAGACCAAGGCCGCACCCCAGGAGATGCCAGCGGAGGATTCCCCGACATTGGTTCCTGTACCGCTGCTCGAGTTGCTGCCGATGTCTCCACCGACGTCACCACCAGCGGAGCCAGCCGCGAGGGAGGACGCCGCACCGGCCGGTAAGCTCGCCGACCCTGCCCCGCTAGCAGAGGACCTGCTGATAGGCCCAGTTGCAGCGCCACCTCCCCCTGGGACCTATCGACTCCAGCACCTCCTTTCCTGGGACCAGGCCCCCGGGCATGGAGCACCTCCTAAAGGCGCCCTCTTGTGACCGGTCTACCATTACCACAAGGACCACGGTGGTTACCCCAATCTGCACCGTTGTCAAGACCACCACCTGCACTGTTGCTACCACTGTGGTAGCCGGAAGCTTGGCCGCAGTGATGACCAGTACTCAGGTCGTTTCAGGATCTAAGACTGTGGGTACCCAGACCCCTGTCTGGAGCGAGGGGGCTTCTGGTACAACACTTGGTAGCCACAGGTACCCGGTCAGATGTCCCCGCCCACTGCTGCCTGCAGAACTACGGCCACCAGAACCAGAGTAGATCCTAATGCTCTGAAACTGTACATAGTTGACTGTTTGTTTTCCTGCTCTTTTGCTGCTAATACCCGACCAGGGTTATTCTTAAAGGGATCCCTTCATTTACCCGGGATCCCTATGGCTTTTTATTTTTGCTCTTGTTTTTTATTTTTGCTTTTGTTCATCAACGTTCACAAAGACTGCCGAATCATGGACGGTGAATGGTTCACAAACTGTATTGTAAATAGTTTGCACCTTCTTAAAGGTGCCCTTTACTGGTTTTACAAAGGAGAGAGCTTTTTGAAGAGACTGTTCCTGAGTACAGCATGGAAGCTCTTGCCTTAACCGGACTTGCAGATAGAGAGAGTCTGCATTACCTCAAAGAGACTTGGTTCCCTCTTAAAGAGAACGTTCACTAGTTGCACTTAAAGTATAATGTTGCCTTAAAGAAAGTAAATAGTAA
Organism: Ranitomeya variabilis; assembly: GCF_051348905.1. Lineage (NCBI taxonomy): Eukaryota > Metazoa > Chordata > Amphibia > Anura > Dendrobatidae > Ranitomeya > Ranitomeya variabilis. Next base: position 651,965,118 of record NC_135232.1, on the reverse strand, counting down.
TAATGTTTTACATAGAAGTAATATGTAGTTAGCTAGATAGTTATAGAGAATGTTTAATAATGTTACTAGAGAATGAGGACAGGAAAGAGTTGAAAGCCGAATTTCAATAAAGTAAACCCGTAGGGGGTTAGTTAGTGAGTCCTCCTGAGAGCTATAGAGAGATAGTTAATTGATCCTGTACTAAGAAAAGAGGCAGTAGGCCTGGGCAGATAGACAGGCGGTCCTGCATATGAAAAATCAGAGAGAAAAAAGAAAAATGTTGCACTTAGAAAAGAGAAGCAAAGAAAAAGTTAATTTATATTTCAGAGTTTTATAGTAAGCCTTTAGTGGGTTCAGCCTATACGCCCTTAAAGGAAAAGTTAAATTATTGTTCAGAATTTGCACTTAGTAGAATACCCGGCTGGGTAATAGAAGTTATTTATAGTATGTTATTTAAAAAATTCAAACATGTTTTTGTTTGTAACGTTCAAGAGTCCTCACCTCCCATAAAGGAATGCACTGTTATATTTACTTGTTCATTGCATTTCAAAATTTTATATGTCTTTTGCTGACATGTATTGTTGTTTTCTTCCCAGTCCGGGAGTACTGGATTTAACCGGGGGGAGTGCAGCGCCCCAGAGTCCTGGTCGTTGCAGTACTGATGCTCTGCCACTAAGGGGAGTGATGGTACGTCTGATGGCACTAAAGGAGTTCACCTGACCAGGTATCACAGTCACACATTACACTTCACACTCTGGCCACTGGGGGAGCAAAGGGTTCTATGTATTAGGCCACTCCTCACAATCTGGTAAAACTGGGGGCTGGATAGGAAGTTAGTCAGAAGCTGACTGGGCTGGATCCAGGCAACATCCTGTGGCAGAGGGTTTTGCAGGGGGAAGATTCAGGGGGGTCTCTGTCAGGGGTGGGATCCTGACAGTGGCCTAGCGAAAGGAACAGAACGTTACGGAGCCGCGCCTGCACCCGTTGCGGTGGCATCCTAAGAAAGGAAACGAAGCGAGGTATATTGTGGAGAAGTGAGAAACGAGATTGAAGCAAAAAGGAGATAAAGCCAGTAGGAGTCGTGCCTTAAGATCGTGGCAACATCCTACTGAGGCGCGTAGCCAGTGGCCGGAACGCCGAGGAAGTATTGGGCTCCAAGCATTACTTCAAACAGCGGCAGGACAGTTGATTATAGATTGGCTGTCTCACCTAAAACACCTAAGCAGACATAGGGGGCAATTGTGGGAGAGGGGCGATGCTAGGGTCCCGGAAGAACTCCAGGTCTACCCGTCTTACAGGTGCGTCCTAGCCATATCATCTGGGGTACGGAGAAGAACATCAGAACAGATACGAGTTGTGAGAAAGAACATCAGAAACAGACACAACAGTTGTGAGGACTATCCCGTGGTGCTCAGCAGGGAGGTACTACAACACACAGGCGCTAGAAGGTAGGCACTGATTTCCACCTGCAAAGGGAACTCTGGATGTGCCTTCGGACCGGCCGGTCTCAGTCAGCCCCGTTAGCAGTCCTCTGGATTGCGGATCCTGAAGCCTTCAGTAAAGAGGTAAAGAGACTGCAACCCTGTGTCCTCGTTATTCATCGCGCCTCGCACCATCACACCTTTCATTGGACGCCCCTTAGCAGGGTCACGGACTGGGTCTAGCCACCGTGACAACCCCAGGACTGAGACTGAGAGGCCCGGTATCGAGTACCCCGCGGCCCTGCATCTGGGGGCGCTCCTTGTGCCTATGAATAAATGGAGGAGACAAGTTGTAAGTCTTTACCTGGTTTACTGCAGATGGTAGGCCACAGTCCAGGGCACCGGCACGGGTGATGGTGGTCCGGCCGGCTCAGAGGCAATGGAGAGTCCCCCTCTCCAGGTGAGGTCCTTGAGCCTTTCCTCTAGCACCGATAAAGGTGAGGTCCCTGATGCCTGAAGCTTCCTACAGGGTCCTCCAGTTTCCCCCTGTCCTGGGACAGGTACCTGCACGACGGGCAGCTTGAGCCGTTTTACATCGACTCTAACATGCCCCGGGCTTCTTAGTTGCTGCTGTGTCTCAGGTGTGGTGTGGGCTAGTTACATACAGTTTCTAGCCCTCCGGTTCTGCTCTGTGTCCTAGAGTCCTATAAAAGCCTCGGGCTCTCGGTACCCGGTACTGCGCTTCGCCTCTGAGGGTGCCCGGTCACAGTTCGCCTCTGAGCCCTGTTCCTCTCCTTTGCTCCTTTCCTCTCCAGGTACTCCACATCCAACCCTCCAGGTTGTTTCTCCTTTCCCAGAGGCTGCAGCTCCTTTGTGGCTGCCAGGCCTCTCACATCTGCTCTAGACGTCCTTCCACTCCAGTGTCTCTCACTAACTTATCTCCTTGGTCCCCCTGGACCAACTAACTAGCTCCTCCTCCAGGTCAGGATACATATAGCTTTGGGAAGCTCCCTTGAATCCAGGTCCTGAGCTCCCCCTCCTGGCCTGGATTCAGAATATGTTGCATGTGTGTGCCTTACCTGGTGAAGAGAACTCCATTGCCTCTGAGCATGACATTACCTTCCCCGAAGGAAAAGCAACATCACTGTAGCAACCGGTTACCTGGGGTGCTACATGAACGTAGCCTAACCCAGATTGTGTCTGACTAGTGATGAGTGAACGTGCTTGGATAAGGTGTTATCTGAGCATGCTTGGGTGCTAACCCAATGTCTGGCATGCTTGAAAAATATGTTCATGTCCCTGCGGCTACATGTCTCACCACTGTTCGACAGCCGCAACACATGCAGGGATAGCCATTGTGTTAGGCAATCCCTGCATGTGTTGCGTCTGTCTAAAAGCCTTGAGACATGCAGGTTCGAGGACATGAACGTATTATTCAAGCATGCCGGAGACACTCGGCTAGCACCCAATCATGCTCGGATAACACCTTATCCGAGTACTTTCACACATCACTACTTATGACTATTTGACTATTTATTTATATTGGTGCCGATATTACTAAAACAATGCTATAAATCTCTACTTTATAGCTCAGTGCTCTCATATGGACATTACATGGTTTAAAATCAGCATTGGTCCACATCCTAACAACCACTATCTGTAAAAATATGTGGACACTGATCTGTAGGATGAGGTAAGCAAAGCTTATAGCTGGAAGATGAAGCACTTTTAGTTTAAGGTTTAGTCAATTTGGGACCACAAAAATAGCATTTCATTTTTTTTTCATATCACAATCTATATTAAAATATCAGAAATTTTTCACTTTTCACTCTGGGCGCTAGGCTTAATAGTAGACTTTTGCTTCCAGTTTTCAGCATACACATGAACATTAGCAGATACATTCGCTCTGACCCCATGGACATGATCTGCTTAGGTATCATTTTAACCAATTAGTGACCATCAATACATCTTTTTACTTACCTAAAATATAAGAGGAGCATCCGGCGACCAGAGAAAATGCAGCAGCTGTCGGCTGTACACAATGGCTGACACCCTGCTGCATCAACCACAATCGGTATTGGGACAGACCATCGCCATTTAATTCTTAAGATGCTGCTGGCAATAGTAACCATGGCATCTAGATGGTTAACAGAGTGTGGAGGATCCCTCTTTAACCCCACAGGCAACCTGAGATCATGATTGTATGGACCTGATCGTTGTAAATTTCCTTGAAAAAATGAACATTTGCTGGTACATTTTTAAACATTTGTGGTGACACGCTACCTGAGTGTGTTGGGGGACACTCGCTTGGCATAGGATCAAGCACTCAGGCACGGTACCTCACACAAATCTGGTCAAATCCGGTTTATTAAACATCATAAACCACATGACATATAGTCTATTTCATTATGTCCATGAACTTATCACGACCACCAGTCTGTTCATGCAGCAGATAAACTTCTCTGCCATATATTACAATCCCCTTGTCCAGGGTTACCTTTCAGGAGTTCCACTCCTCATGCTGACTTCACGTCAGTCCTAGGTCCTCAACATAGACCGTCCAGGTCTACGGTCTCCATGTGCTTCCAGGACGACTCCACTCCCAGGAGTCTCCAACACTGACCGCCCAGGTCTACGGTCTCTAGGCGCTTCCAGGATGACTCCACTCCCAGGAGTCTCCAACACTGACCGTCCAGGACCTTGCACAGGAACAAACAGCTCCCTACACAAGAACCTCACAGGAACATGTGACCCACACCCTGGTCACATTACATATCTGTAACCACTCCCATGAGTGTGTGTGGCTAGTTTGACCCTCCTCATAAAGCAAAAGTGGATATTATAAAACGTAACTTTTAATAATTCAAAGTAACATAAAAGAACCAGTAACCCAAGTGAAAACACAAACTGAGGCGAAGTCTCAACCATATGGTGTAATGGTCATAGAGACTAGTAGACCTCTATAGGATATAAAAATTCTGACTGCATTAATGCTTGCGAAATAAACATAACTATGGTATGGTATTCATAAAAAACTGTAAACAAACCACTCTTGTAAAACAGCATCAATTTACATACACATAGTCGCATATGAGGACAATGATTGGTTACCATCAATCATAGCAAATAGTGTGAGCCTGTTCACAAATTGAAAAAAATGAAAATGGAACGGTCTCACCAATTCCAAGAGATGGGCATTGGAGCACCGGATATTCCCTGGTCAGGCGATAATCCGGGAAATGGAGAGATGACAGTCCCTATGTCAATCCCTATAGGGCTACCAATAGGCTATCCCCAAAGCTCCTGCCCTTACAAGGGCAGTCCACATCTACCCCTGCACACACATGCCCTGCACTCTCCCTGTGTTGTCGTCCCGACGCGTTTCTTCCAAGCTAGATCATCAGGGGACTTGCTTGTGTAAGGAGATAAGGTGCTTATGTGCTAGAAAAAGAGGGACATAAAGTCCTGCCACCCTCTATGCTGTCCTGCATTGACTGGCTAGTTTGACCCTCCCATCTCTCACAACTAGCCCCGCCAGTCTCCCTTTAGAACTATACAATTACTTGTGGGACTACAGGTCCCAGAACACAAAATATCTTTAGACTGACAGCGCAGAGTGTCCTCTGCGACACACATACCGGCCATTTATGATCCTGCCGGACTTTCTCTCACCAACACAGTTATACATCCAAGCGCATCCTGCAGCGCACACACAGCGCCCCCTGGCTGTAAGATTGGTCACTGCACCACACATTCTAATGTCCTAACCAAAGGAAAAAAAAACATTTTACAAATAGTGGGGATATAGAGCATACATGAAGCAAATATTATTTATTAACTTTTTTGCTTGGTATGACTATCTGCCATGTACGACACAGCTAAGTCCAGCGGATGACTCAACAAACACCAACAACAGGATTGGAGAAGGGAGAGGAAGGGAAGAACAGTAGGGAACGAGGGATGGGTCACCTTCTAACACAGCTTGTGCCTATCCCTAAGCTCCCCTAATGCCCTATGTGCATCCTTCCCCCTATTGCCATCACGTGCTTAGTCCATAGCGGTCACCTCACTTTAACCTGACTAGTGCACTGGCCAGCAAGGACGCTAGCCTCACCACTGAAGATGGTATAAACACAGGGGGTAGTGGCAAGCACAAGACAGACAAGAAAAGGGGGAACAAGAAACTTAGCTCCTGCCACCATTGCCAAGCTCCACACAGCAGAGGATACAGACTCAGCAAACCGAACTCCACAGATGTAGCAGATAAACCACTGGCACCAAAGAGTGTCTTGTCTTCATAGAAAACTCTATTACCAACAGTCAGCTGATGCGTCATGTGACTATTTAAAGGATGGTGGGAGTGGTCACCACCCACATCAGCTGACCAGCAACACAGCAGCTGCCAGCAAGGAAACTGACATTAACTCTTGCTGGCCCAAAAGTAAAAACCATGTTTAAATTAAAGCAGAACAAGAGCTGTCAAGACTCCAAAAATGAGTTGACACTATCTGGATTAAAGGGATGATCAAAGTTCGAAAATTGCTAATTTTTTAAAATTGATGTCAAATTTCTGATGTAATTATAAATAAATGCAAAACATAACAACCTAAATTTACCATTTGCATAAAGTTTAATGTATCACAAAAAAAAACACAATCTAAACATCACTGGGATATGTCAAAACATTCCAGAATTATTGCTGCATAAAGTGTCATGTCAGATTTGAAAAGTTTGGTGTAATCACTAAGGGGTTAAAGAGGAAGAGGAGGTGAGCTGTGACTTTCAACTATTGTGAATGGTGGATCATTTGTTATCTACTGTCTGTAGAGGTGTTACCTTTCATTGTAATCCTGTCTGAGATGATAATGAGATTGCTGAAAATCTTTTGTAAAGCTATATTAGTTTCATGGGACAGGATGGAAACGGAAAGATTTCAGATTTCTTTTGTTCACCTTTAGCGATGACAAATAAAAAAAATAAAAAATAAAAATGGTCAAAAATAAATCTAACTCTGTGATGATACCTGGCTCTGATTATGCATTCCCTTTAAAGGGCATTTCTATTGTCATTCATTGGCTATGCAATGAAGTATAGACATGGTGTAAATAAATAAGTAAAAATACTATTCCAAATTAACACAATGTTTCTATTTTTTAATTATGTCTTGAAATAATATTTTCATGACTATTTACATTTTCCACTAGGAAAACACAAAAAATCACATTTTCCATTTGTCCTATAATATAAGTAGTCTATTGTATTATGAAGAACGGATCCCGCTTCATGTACTGTATATACTGTAGATACTATTCTTCATTGTTTTCTTGTGAACCTGATGCATAGCACCTTCTAATATTACTCAAGTCCTCTAGAATACAAAGGGCAGGTTTATAAACATAAATTTACATAGTAACAATTACCATTAATTAATACCTTTTGGCAGGTGCCAGCTCATGTCACACTACCCACACACAACAGCTGCTGGGGTTACATAACCCACTTACATTGCCAGTAGTAGTAGACCTAGATTACATTGGCTCCTAATATAGAAAAGACCAAAAGTTTTACAAAACTTTCTTTTATACCAAATTTGGATTACAATGTGGCCGATTTATGAAACATTCCAGAAGAAAACCGGCCTTTGTTGCCCACAGTTATCGTTCACAATGCACATTTTATTTTTCAAAAGCAATATTTTTTTATTTTGTTTAATTACGGTAATAGTACACAATAAAATAAGCAACTCTGTATTATATCTAATCAGAGACGTCTGCTCCTTTCTCCTCCAGGACTGATCTTAAACTCTCAATTCATGGGTAAAATCTGTATTCAGAAGATACATTATTGAGATAAGAGATGATAGTTGGTGCTTTAAAAGTTTTGAGGAGCTAGAGGCAGATATGGATATTCTGCTGCAAATTCTCTTGAAAGTTTCAGTTCTCTATAGAACTTTATGAGCACCAACTGTCATCTCCTATCTCAGTAATGGGAAAATTTGTATTCTCTGAAGACAGATTTTACCTATGAATTAACACTTTTAAGTTGAATTATGAGTCCAGGAAGAGAAAGAAGCAGATTTCTATGATAAGATATATTACAACTAGTGATGAGCGAACGTGCTTGCTACTACTCGTTACTCGCCCGAGTATCACTGTACTCGGCAAGCACCGAGCATTTCCGGGATTACTCGGCGGGAACTCGGGTCTCCACCCTGCATTTTTGGCGGTCTTTAGAGACCCAATCAACATGCAGGGATTGTCTGCCAAGCACTGTAATGCCGCAGCCATCTTTGTTGTGGTATTACAGTGATTGGCTGGCCGTACAGCGTCATCAGGGGTATAAGAGACCGGACGCAGCCCTGCTATGTGCATTCAGCTCCGGAATCAGACAGTGTAGGGAGAGCTGCTGCTGAGATAGGGTCAGATTTGGGGATTTCTTAGTCAATGTGGGGTCTACCATCCTAAACTACTGAAATCCAGCTAAACCAACAATCCTTTTAAGGACAAATTCTGGAGTATATACAGTACAGACCAAAAGTTTGGACACACCTTCTCATTTAAAGATTTTTCTGTATTTTCATGACTATGAAAATTGTACATTCACACTGAAGGCATCAAAACTGTGAATTAACACATGTGGAATTATATACTTAACAAAAAAAGTGTGAAACAACTGAAATTATGTCTTATATTCTAGGTTCTTCAAAGTAGCCACCTTTTGCTTTGATGACTGCTTTGCACACTCTTGGCATTCTCTTGATGAGCTTCAAGAGGTAGTCACCGGGAATTGCTTTTTGACACTGCACAATACAGCCAGATCCTTTTCCTAGCACAGCGTGAAAATCCAGCAATTTTTAAGGGGTCACAAAAATCACTTATGAGTGCCCAGAAAAATCTTTCATTTTTTTGTGGTACGGTAGAATATAATTTTTTTGGAGTGTCTTACGCAATTTCTTGACACTATTTTGCTGACCCCCCCCCCCCAAAAAAAAAATACATACAGACCACATATTTTACAGTGTGGTATATCTGTGACACGCCTCATACATCCGTGTGCTAAAAATTTGGGCATTTTAGGCCGGTATTCCATTTTTTGCTGTCTGTTACTCTAGTTATATACAGCACTATTTTGCAGACCCACCCAAAATACAGGCCACATATTTGGCAGTGTGGTATCTCCATGACAGGCCTCATATATCTGCGTGCTCCAAGTTTGGGCATTTTAGGCCATTATTCCAGTTTTGCTGTTTGTTACTCTAGTTATATACAGCACTATTTTGTATACCCCCAAAAAATATAGGCCACATATTTTACAGTGTGGTATATCTGTGACACGCCTCATACATCCGTGTGCTTAAAAATTGGGCATTTTAGTCCTAAATTCCATTTTTTTTGCTGTCTGCTACTCTAGTTATATGCAGCACTATTTTGCAGACCCCCTCAAAAAATACAGGCCACATATTTGGCAGTGTGGTATTTCTGTGACAGGCCTCATATATCTGCGTGCTCCAAGTTTTGGCATTTTAGGCTGGTATTCCAGTATTTTCCTGTCTGTTATTCTACTTATATACAGCACTATTTTGCATTTAAAAAAAATAAAAAATACAGGCCACATATTTGGCAGTGTGGCATTTCCATGACAGGCCTCATATACAGTATCTGCGTGCTCCAAGTTTGATAATTTTAGGCTGGTATTCCAGTGTTTTTCTTGTCTGTTACACTACTTATATACAGCACTATTTTGCATGAGAAAATGAGAAAAAAAAAAATACAGGCCACATATTTGGCAATGTGGTATTTCTGTGACAGGCCTCATATCTGCGTGCTCCAAGTTTGGGCATTTTAGACCATTATTCCAGTGTTTTTCCTGTCTGATACTCTACTTATAGACAGCACTATTTTGCATTTAAAAAAACAAAAAATACAGGCCACATATATGGCAGTATAGCATTTCCGTGACAGGCCTCATATATCTGTGTGCTCCAAGTTTGGGCACTTTAGGCCATTTTTCCAGTGTTTTTCCTGTTTGTTACTCTACTTATATACAGCACTATTTTGCATTTAAAGAAAAAAAATACAGGCCACATATATGACAGTATGGCATTTCCGTGACAGGTCTCATATATCTGCGTGCTCCAAGTTTGGGCATTTTAGGCCATTATTCCAGTGTTTTTCCTGTCTGTTACTCTAATATACAGCACTATTTTGCTTCTAAAAAAAAAATGCAGGCCGCATATTTGGCAGTGTGGTATTTCCGTGACAGGCCTCATATATCTGCGTGCTCCAAGTTTGGGCACTTTAGGCCGGTATTCCAGTATTTTCCTGTCTGTTCCTCTACTTATATACAGCACTATTTTGCATTTAAAAAATAAAAAATACGGCCACATATTTGGCAGTGTGGCATTTCCGTGACAGGCCTTAAATATCTGTGTGCTCCTAGTTTGGGCATTTTAGGCTGGTATTACAGTTTTTTTCCTATCTGTTACTCTACTTATATACAGCACTATTTTGCATTTAAAAAATAAAAAATATGGCCACATATTTGGCAGTGTGGTATTTCCGAGACAGGCCTCATATATCTGCGTGCGTGCTCCAAGTTTGGGCATTTTAGGCAGTTATTCTAGTTTTTTCCCGTCTGTTACTCTACTTATATACAGCACTAGTTTGCATTTAAAAATTTTTAAAAAAGGCCACATGTTTGGCAGTGTGGTATTTCAGTCACAGGCCTCATCTATCTGTGCTACAAATTTGGCCATTTTAGGCCTACATATTCTAGGGTTTTTGCTGTCTGTTACCCTACTTATTGACACCAATTTGCTAACCAAGAAAACATTTTTAATTACAACCCCTGGCGAAAATTATGGAATCACCAGCCTTGGAGGATGTTCATTCAGTTGTTTTATTTTGTGGAAAAAAAGCAGATCACAGACATGGCACAAAACTAAAGTCATTTCAAATGGCAACCTTTTTGGCTTTAAGAAACACTAAAAGAAATCAAGAACAAAAATTGTGGTAGTCAGTAATGGTTACTTTTTTTATCCAAGCATAGGGGAAAAATTATGGAGTCACTCAATTCTGAGGAAAAAATTATGGAATCATGAAAAACAAACAAAAAAACACTCCAAAACATCACTAGTATTTTGTTGCACCACCTCTGGCTTTTATAACAGCTCGCAGTCTCTGAGGCATGGACTTAATGAGTGTCAAACAGTACTCTTCATCAATCTGGCTCCAACTTTCTCTGATTGCTGTTCACAGATCAGCTTTGCAGGTTGGAGCCTTGTCATGGACCATTTTCTTCAACTTCCATCAAAGATTTTCAATTGGATTGAGATCCGGACTATTTGCAGGCCATGACTGACCTTATGTGTCTTTTTTCAAGGTATGTTTTCACAGTTTTTGCTCTATGGCAGGATGCATTATCATCTTGAAAAATGAGTTCATTATCCCCAAACATCCTTTCAGTTGATGGGGTAAGAAAAGTGTCCAAAATATCAACATAAACTTGTGCATTTATTGAAGATGTAATGACAGCCATCTCCCCAGTGCCTTTACCTGACATGCAACCCCATATCATCAATGATTGTGGATATTTGCATGTTCTCTTCAGGCAGTCATCTTTATAAATCTCATTGGAACGGCACCAAACAAACGTTCCAGCATAATCAACTTGCCCAATGCAGATTTGCGATTCATCACTGAATATGACTTTCATCCAGTCATCCACAGTCCACGATTGCTTTTCCTTAGCCCATTGTAACCTTGTTTTTTTCTGTTTAGGTGTTAATGATGGCTCTCGTTTAGCTTTTCTGTATGTAAATCCCATTTCCTTTAGGCGGTTTCTTACAGTTCGGTCACAGACGTTGACTCCAGTTTCCACCCATTCGTTCCTCATTTGTTTTGTGCATTTCCTGTTTTGGAGACATACTGTATTGTATTGTATTGTATTTAAGTTTCCGGTCTTGATGCTTTGATGTCTTCCTTGGTCTACCAGTATGTTTGCCTTTAACAATCTTCCCATGTTGTTTGTATTTGGTTCAGATTTTAGACACAGCTGACTGTGAACAACCAACATATTTTGCAAAATTGCGTGATGATTTACCCTATTTTAAGCGTTTGATAATCCTCTCCTTTGTTTCAATTGACATCTCTCGTGTTGGAGCCATGATTCATGTCAGTCCACTTGGTGCAACAGCTCTCCAAGGTGTGATCATTCCTTTTTAGATGCAGACTAACGAGCAGATCTAATATGATGGAGGTGTTATTTTTGGGTATGAAAACTTACAGGGTGATTCCATCATTTTTTCCTCAGAATTGAGTGATTCCATAATTTTTCCCCTATGCTTGGTTAAAAAAAGTAATCATTACTGACTACCACATTTTTTGTTCTTGATTTCTTTTAGTGTTTCTTAAAGCCAGAAAGTTGCCATTTGAAATGACTTTAGTTTTGTGCCATGTCTGTGATCTGCTTTTTTTCTACTAAATGAAATTGTTACGGAACTGCAACACAGAACTAAGGTAGAAGGGGGAAAACTGACCCTGCACTATAACTAGCCTGATACTCTACAATGGAGTGGGTGACCCATTCCTTGCAAATAGACCCACTGACGATCCTAGGCTAATCTCAAGCGAAGACCTATAGATAGGGGGAAGGGGTTCGCTAAAAGATCTAAGGACTGGGTACAAAAACGGGTCACCTCCTAATAGAAAACAAAGAGAAGGCTGTAGATACCAACTGAAAACAGAAACTAAGGGTACTGTCACACAGTGGCACTTTGATCGCTCCGACGGCACGATCCGTGACGTTGCAGCGTCGTTTGATTATCGCTGGAGCGATAATTTCATGACGTAGTTGCGATGTAGAAGTCATACGGGACATTGGGAATATCGTGCACACCTTTGTTACACGCTGCGATCATGCTGCCACAGCGGGACACTTGACGACGAAATAAAGTTTCAAACGATCTGCTACGACGTACGATTCTCAGCGGGGTCCCTGATCGCAGTAGCGTGTCAGACACAGCGATATCGTAACTATATCGCTGGAACATCACGGATCGTGCCGTTGTAGCGACCAAAGTGCCACTGTGTGACAGTACCCTTAGACTAGCAGAACCAGATGTCCCAGTACTGCACAAATTATACACACAGAAAACAAAAGCAAAGCACTATACCAAAACTTAAGCTGATTAACACTGTTGTCCAGCAAGGACTGGGAGGCAGGTGCTGGTTAATAAAGAGTGATACAATCACCTGACCCAAGACAAACCCAGCACCAGAGGGAAAAGACCAGCAGCCAGAACACCACAAGAAAATGGCAGATAGTCACAAACTAAACAGATTCTAACATAAACAACTGAATGAACATCCTCCAAGGCCAGTGATTCCATAATTTTTGCCAGTGGTTGCACAATCCAGATAGTTTAAAGTGTGGTTTTCCCGCACATGTATCACATACAAGTTTGCTCCCAATTCAGCCATTTCTAGTAAAATATTCTAGTCCATTTACAATGGGCAAGGCGCGTGGGATGGGGAAGTGGACGTGATGGTGATGGTGCAGGCCGAGGCCGTGGGCAAGCTGAAATTGGGCCACAAAAAACACCCACATCTTCTCGCTGGATCTTAGTGTCCGAAGTTCTAGGGGACTGCAGCAAGACAGCACTAAGTCTGAGTAGCCGTGAATCTGGACCACATATCACTCACCCTGATCCTCCTTCCTCCCACCATGCTGAGTGCCCTGAGACAACTGATCCCACACTCGGACACTCTGAAGAGCTGTTCACTTTTCCATTTACAGATTCGGGCCTATCACCCGGTCCACTTGAAGTGGGGCAAGATGAGATTCCATGTAGCGATGGCCAAATATTTGAGCAGCCACGGTCACAAGAGGTGGACGATGATGAGAATTGCCAGAAAGTCAGGAGGAGGACCCGGGTGTGGAAGTGGAAGATGAGGTGGTGGATGATATAGTAACTGACCCAGCCTAGCAGGAGGACATGCAGAGGGAGGACAGCAGCACACAGGGTGAGGGAAGCGTAACACACCTTCAGGCAGGAAGAAGCAGTGTGGTGGATGCAGACAGAAGGCGGGCAACCATTCCCCGTAATACCAACATGACGGAAGTTGCCAGTCCAACTGTTAGGTCTTCCCGAGTCTGGTTATATTTTAAAGACTCTGCCCATAACCCCAAACAGGCCATTTGCAACACCTGTCATGCCAGCATCAGCAGGGGTAGCAAAACTACCAGCCTTAGCACCACCAGCATGATCAGGCACATGGCAGCAAAGCACCCGACTTTGTGGGCCCAATCCCAGGTTCCAGGAACAGTGTCTGCGTGTGACACCACTGTTTCCACTGTTGTGCGTGCAAGCCATTCCCCTGTCCATGGTGCATGCAAAGATGTCTCCTGCCCTGCACCTGCCATTTCCCACACTCAAATAGCACCATCATCAAGCACATTCACATCCTTGTCCCAGCGCAGCCTTCAGTTGTCCATATCCCAGTCATTGGAACGCAAGCGGAAATACGCAGACAACCCCCCACAGGCCACAGTACTAAATTCACACATTTCAACCCTGCTTGCGCTGGAAGTGTTGCTTTTTAGGCTTGTGGAGACGGAATCTTTCTGCACCCTGATGGGGGCATCCGTCCCAAGGTACTCGGCCTCCAAGCCGCCACTATTTCTACCGCTGTGCCATCCCGGCATTACGCAAGCACCTGTCCCACAACACTACTGGTGCCCTCAACAATGCAGTTACTGGGAAAGTACACCTAATCACGGACACGTGGACAAGTTCTTGTGGCCAGGAACGGTACATCTCGCTGACGTCCCACTAGGTTAACAGTGGAAGCCGGGACCCAGTCAGACCTTGGGATGGAACACCTCCTCCCGACGCCATGGATTGTGGGCCCTACATCAATCAGGGTTGCCCCCACAGTCTACAGCTCCTGCATCTCCTCCTCTTCAGCCTCTTAATTCACCCGCCTGGGCAGTGGGATACTCGGTACCGGGTTCGGTCACTCTTAAAGGGGATGTCACAGTGGCTGAGACCCGGTCCGTGGCCTTGGGCACTCACTTAAAGGGGGAAAAGTCGTTAAAGGGAGTTTGGTAATAAAGCCTGTTTGTGACGCCACCTGTGGTTTTCGGTCAGAGGGGACCGATGCTGTTTAACGGGGTCCTCTGGGGTGATGGTGTTGCAGCAAGGTGGTGATGCTTCCCACAGGTGAAGAGGAGTCCCCAGGGATCCCAAGGTGTATGGCAAGGATAGTGAGATGCCAGTAATAATGGAAGACAAAGAGTTGTAAAGTCTTTACCTGGTTTACTGGTAGAACCAGTCTACAGTCCAGAATAACAGGCATGGGTGGTGATGTGGTCTGGCCGGCCTGGAGGCGAAGGTGACCCGTCTCCCAGGTGAGGTCCGTAAGCCTTCCTACTTGTCCCTGCTGCCTGAAGCTTGCTGGCAAGGTACTCCTTTCCTCCCCTGCCTCTATCATAACCCGGGCTCTTAAGATACTGCTTCACCTCAGACGTGGTGTGGGGGCAAGTAATGTACAGCCTAATGCCCTCCAGTTCTGCTATGTGTCCTAGAGTTCCACAAAAGCCTCGGGCTCCTGGTGCCCAGTTTCTGTGCTTTGGCTCTGAGGGTGCCCAGTCACAGTTTCCCTCTGAGCCATTTTCCACTCCTTTGCTCCTTCCCTCAATGGCTCCACTACATACAACCCCTCGGGTCCTCGTCCTTCCCTGGAGCTGCAGCTCAGTCCTGGCTGCATGGCTCTGTAGTCTGCACTCTGTTCCAGACTTCCTTCTCTCTCAGTGTCTCTCTCCAACTGCACTGCTTGGTCTCCCTGGACCAACGGCCTAAATCTGTTGTGATTTTGCTTTTTGCTCCCTCTAGTGGTTACTAGTTTTTTGGACTCTGGTTTTTCTGTCATTCCTTTTATCCGCACCTGGGTCGTTAGTTAGGGGTGTTGCTATATAAGCTCCCTGGACCTTCAGTTCTATGCCTGGCAACGTAGTTATCAGAGCTAGTCTGCTGTGCTCTTGTCTACTGATCCTGGTTCCAGTTATATCAGCTAAGTCTGCTATTTGCTTTTTGCTATTTGTTTTTGGTTTTGCATTTTTGTCCAGCTTGTTCCAAATCTATATCCTGACCTTTGCTGGAAGCTCTAGGGGGCTGGTGTTCTCCCCCCGGACCGTTAGACGGTTCGGGGGTTCTTGAATTTCCAGTGTGGATTTTGATAGGGTTTTTGTTGACCATATAAGTTACCTTTCGTTATTCTGCTATCAGTAAGCGGGCCTCTCTGTGCTAAACCTGGTTCATTTCTGTGTTTGTCATTTCCTCTTACCTCACCGTTATTACTTGTGGGGGGCTTCTATCCAGCTTTGGGGTTCCCTTCTCTGGAGGCAAGAAAGGTCTTTGTTTTCCTCTACTAGGGGTAGCTAGATTCTCCGGCTGGCGCGTGTCATCTAGAATCAACGTAGGAATGATCCCCGGCTACTTCTAGTGTTGGCGTTAGGATTAGATATATGGTCAACCCAGTTACCACTGCCCTATGAGCTGGATTTTTGTATTCTGCAGACTTCCACGTTCCTCTGAGACCCTCGCCATTGGGGTCATAACAGTTTGCCAGGCCAGTATTAAATGTTTAATGCATTGCAGAAGAGGGATTATAAGAAAGAAGATTCTGAGGTTTTTTTTTCTTCTTCCCCTTTACCTCAGAGTGGCTATGCTTGCTGCAGACATGAATGTCCAGACCTTGATTACAAGTGTGGACCAGCTGGCTACTCGTGTGCAGGGCATACAAGACTATGTTATCAGAAATCCTAGGTCAGAACCTAAAATACCGATTCCTGAACTGTTTTCCGGAGACAGGTTTAAGTTTAGGAATTTCGTGAATAATTGTAAATTGTTTTTGTCCCTGAGACCCTGTTCATCTGGAGATTCTGCTCAGCAAGTAAAAATTGTTATTTCGTTCTTACGGGGTGACCCTCAGGATTGGGCTTTTTCGCTGGCGCCAGGAGATCCGGCATTGGCTGATCTTGATGCGTTTTTTCTGGCGCTCGGTTTACTTTATGAGGAACCCAA
The DNA here is from genome assembly GCF_051348905.1 of Ranitomeya variabilis. Taxonomy (NCBI): domain Eukaryota; kingdom Metazoa; phylum Chordata; class Amphibia; order Anura; family Dendrobatidae; genus Ranitomeya; species Ranitomeya variabilis. The sequence goes on along the minus strand of NC_135232.1, from coordinate 651,948,633 downwards.
TCTTGAGATTCAGGCAGAAAAGGCCTTGCTGGCTATGTCTCAGGGGCAGGACGAGGCTGAAGTATATTGCCAAAAATTTTGGAAATGGTCCGTGCTGACACATTGGAACGAGTGTGCACTGGCCGCTAATTTTAGAAATGGCCTTTCTGAAGCCATTAAGAATGTTATGGTGGGTTTTCCCATTCCCACAGGTCTGAATGATACTATGGCACTGGCTATTCAAATTGACCGGCGGTTGCGGGAGCGCAAAACCGCAAATTCCCTCATGGTGTTGTCTGAACAGACACCTAATTCGGTGCAATGTGATAGAAAAACCGCAAATTCCCTCATGGTGTTGTCTGAACAGACACCTGATTTAATGCAATGTGATAGAATCCTGACTAGAAATGAGCGGAAAATTCATAGACGCCGGAATGGCTTGTGCTACTACTGTGGTGATTCTACACATGTTATCTCAGCATGCTCTAAACGTATAGCTAAGGTTGTTAGTCCTGTCACCGTTGGTAATTTGCAACCTAAATTTATTCTGTCTGTAACTTTGATTTGCTCACTGTCATCTTATCCTGTCATGGCGTTTGTAGATTCAGGTGCTGCACTGAGTCTTATGGATCTCTCATTTGCTAAGCGCTGTGGTTTTACTCTTGAACCATTAGAAAATCCTATTCCTCTTAGGGGTATTGATGCTACACCATTGGCAGCAAATAAACCGCAGTATTGGACACAGGTTACCATGTGCATGACTCCTGAACACCGCGAGGTGATACGTTTCCTGGTTTTACATAAAATGCATGATTTGGTTGTTTTAGGGCTGCCATGGTTACAGACCCATAATCCAGTCCTGGACTGGAAGGCTATGTCAGTCTCAAGTTGGGGCTGTCGTGGTATTCATGGGGATTCCCTGCCTGTGTCTATTGCTTCTTCTACGCCTTCGGAAGTTCCGGAGTATTTGTCTGATTATCAGGATGTCTTCAGTGAGTCTGAGTCCAGTGCACTGCCTCCTCATAGGGACTGTGACTGTGCTATAGATTTGATCCCAGGCAGTAAATTTCCTAAGGGAAGACTGTTTAATCTGTCGGTACCTGAACATACCGCTATGCGTTCATATATCAAGGAGTCTCTGGAGAAAGGACATATTCGTCCGTCTTCTTCCCCTCTTGGTGCGGGATTCTTTTTTGTGGCAAAGAAGGACGGATCTTTGAGACCTTGTATTGATTATCGGCTTTTAAATAAGATCACTGTCAAATTTCAGTATCCTTTACCGCTGTTGTCTGACTTGTTTGCCCGGATTAAAGGTGCCAAGTGGTTCACCAAGATAGACCTTCGTGGTGCGTACAACCTTGTGCGCATTAAGCAAGGTGATGAATGGAAAACCGCATTCAATACGCCCGAGGGTCATTTTGAGTACTTGGTGATGCCTTTTGGGCTCTCCAATGCGCCTTCAGTTTTTCAATCCTTTATGCATGACATTTTCCGGAAGTATCTGGATAAATTTTTGATTGTTTATCTGGATGATATTTTGGTTTTTTCTGATAATTGGGATTCGCATGTGGAGCAGGTCAGGTTGGTCTTTAAAATTTTGCGTGAAAATTCTTTGTTTGTCAAGGGCTCAAAGTGTCTCTTTGGTGTACAGAAGGTTCCCTTTTTGGGGTTCATTTTTTCCCCTTCTGCTGTGGAGATGGACCCAGTCAAGGTCCGAGCTATTCTTGATTGGACTCAGCCCTCGTCAGTTAAGAGTCTTCAGAAGTTCTTGGGCTTCGCTAACTTCTACCGTCGTTTTATCGCTAATTTTTCTAGCATTGTGAAACCTTTGACGGATATGACCAAGAAGGGCTCCGATGTAGCTAACTGGGCTCCTGCTGCCGTGGAGGCTTTCCAGGAGTTGAAACGCCGGTTTACTTCGGCGCCTGTTTTGTGCCAGCCCGATGTCTCACTTCCCTTTCAGGTTGAGGTGGATGCTTCAGAGATTGGAGCAGGGGCCGTTTTGTCGCAGAGAGGCCCTGGTTGCTCTGTTATGAAACCTTGTGCCTTTTTCTCTAGGAAGTTTTCGCCTGCCGAGCGAAATTATGATGTGGGCAATCGGGAGTTGTTGGCCATGAAATGGGCATTTGAGGAGTGGCGTCATTGGCTCGAGGGTGCTAAGCATCGTGTGGTGGTCTTGACTGATCACAAAAATCTGATGTATCTCGAGTCTGCTAAGCGCCTTAATCCGAGACAGGCCCGCTGGTCATTGTTTTTCTCCCGCTTTGATTTTGTTGTCTCGTATTTACCAGGTTCAAAGAATGTGAAGGCCGATGCTCGGACTTGTGCTCGAGCTAAGCCTTGCTGTTCTCGTGCCAGCGGTTTGCTCTTGCCCTTGCCTGTCCCGAAGAGACCTTGGACACATATCTCCATGGATTTCATTTCTGATCTTCCGCTATCTCGGGGCATGTCCGTTATCTGGGTGATATGTGATCGCTTCTCCAAGATGGTCCATTTGGTTCCTTTGCCTAAGCTGCCTTCCTCTTCCGATCTGGTTCCTGTGTTTTTCCAGAACGTGGTTCGTTTGCATGGCATCCCTGAGAATATTGTGTCAGACAGAGGATCCCAGTTCGTTTCCAGGTTCTGGCGATCCTTTTGTAGTAGGATGGGCATTGATTTGTCGTTTTCGTCTGCTTTCCATCCTCAGACTAATGGACAGACGGAGCGAACCAATCAGACTTTGGAGGCTTATTTGAGGTGTTTTGTCTCTGCTGATCAGGACGATTGGGTGACATTCTTGCCGTTGGCTGAGTTTGCCCTTAATAATCGGGCTAGTTCCGCCACCTTGGTTTCGCCTTTTTTCTGCAACTCTGGTTTCCATCCTCGCTTTTCTTCGGGTCATGTGGAGCCTTCTGACTGTCCTGGGGTAGATTCTGTGGTGGATAGGTTGCAGCGGATCTGGAATCATGTGGTGGACAACTTGAGGTTGTCACAGGAGAAGGCTCAGCGCTTTGCCAACCGCCGCCGCGGTGTGGGTCCCCGACTACGCGTTGGGGATTTGGTATGGCTTTCTTCCCGCTTTGTTCCTATGAAGGTCTCCTCTCCCAAATTTAAACCTCGTTTTATAGGGCCTTACAAGATATTGGAAATCCTTAATCCTGTATCTTTTCGTCTGGATCTTCCTGTGTCGTTTGCTATTCACAATGTATTTCATAGGTCCTTGTTGCGGCGGTACATTGTGCCTGTAGTTCCTTCTGCTGAGCCTCCTGCTCCGGTGTTGGTTGAGGGCGAGTTGGAGTACGTGGTGGAGAAGATCTTGGATTCTCGCCTCTCCAGGCGGAGGCTTCAGTACCTGGTCAAGTGGAAGGGCTATGGTCAGGAGGATAATTCCTGGGTGGTCGCCTCTGATGTTCATGCGGCCGATTTAGTTCGTGCCTTTCATGCCGCTCATCCTGATCGCCCTGGTGGTCGTGGTGAGGGTTCGGTGACCCCTCACTAAGGGGGGGGTACTGTTGTGATTTTGCTTTTTGCTCCCTCTAGTGGTTACTAGTTTTTTGGACTCTGGTTTTTCTGTCATTCCTTTTATCCGCACCTGGGTCGTTAGTTAGGGGTGTTGCTATATAAGCTCCCTGGACCTTCAGTTCTATGCCTGGCAACGTAGTTATCAGAGCTAGTCTGCTGTGCTCTTGTCTACTGATCCTGGTTCCAGTTATATCAGCTAAGTCTGCTATTTGCTTTTTGCTATTTGTTTTTGGTTTTGCATTTTTGTCCAGCTTGTTCCAAATCTATATCCTGACCTTTGCTGGAAGCTCTAGGGGGCTGGTGTTCTCCCCCCGGACCGTTAGACGGTTCGGGGGTTCTTGAATTTCCAGTGTGGATTTTGATAGGGTTTTTGTTGACCATATAAGTTACCTTTCGTTATTCTGCTATCAGTAAGCGGGCCTCTCTGTGCTAAACCTGGTTCATTTCTGTGTTTGTCATTTCCTCTTACCTCACCGTTATTACTTGTGGGGGGCTTCTATCCAGCTTTGGGGTTCCCTTCTCTGGAGGCAAGAAAGGTCTTTGTTTTCCTCTACTAGGGGTAGCTAGATTCTCTGGCTGGCGCGTGTCATCTAGAATCAACGTAGGAATGATCCCCGGCTACTTCTAGTGTTGGCGTTAGGATTAGATATATGGTCAACCCAGTTACCACTGCCCTATGAGCTGGATTTTTGTATTCTGCAGACTTCCACGTTCCTCTGAGACCCTCGCCATTGGGGTCATAACATAAATCCTCCTTCCTGAGGGAAGCTCCCCTGAATCCGGGTCCTTAGCTCCCCCTTCTGGCCTGGATTTGGAATGTGTTGTGTGTGGATGCCTTACCTGGTGAAGGGAATCCTCCTTGCCTCCAAGCATGATATTGCCCTCCCCGAAAGGAATGCAACATGACTGTAATAACCGGTTACCTGGGGTGTTAAACCTCCATCTCTGAAATGAGCACATCAGTCCCAAGCTGGAAGCACTTCAGCACTGCCAAATCCAAGCAGCAACAGGCTGTGCTGAAGCTAATATGCTTAGGTGACAAACCGCACAATGCTAAAGAGTTGTGGACAGCTCTGAAAGAGCAGGCAGATCTGTGGCTGACACCACTGAACCTCCAGCCACGCATGGTTGTGTGTGACAATGGCAGGAACCTTGTGGTGTCTCTGAGGTGAGGCAAACTGACACATGTACCATGCCTGGCCCATGTGCTGAACCTCGTTGTTCAATGGTTTCTAAAAAGCTACCCAGAGCTGCCAGATCTGCTTGTAAAAATACGCTGCCTGTATGCCCATTTTAGAAAGTCAGCTACAGCTTGAGCCGCCCTTGCTGTGCTTCAGCAGTGATTACAGCTTCCTGCTCACCTACTGGTGTGTGATGTCCCCACGCATTGGAACTCTACACTGCAGATGTTGGAAAGGATTTGTGAGCAGAAGAGGGCAGTTGTTGAATACCAGCATCAATAAGGCTGTCGTTATTCAGGTCAGACTACACACATAAGACCTCAGGAGTGGATATGGATGTCAGACATATGTAACATCCTCCAAAACTTTGAGGACTGCACCAAGATGGTGAGTGGCGATGACACCATAATTAGCGCTACAATCCTGCTTCGCTGCTTTCTGAAAACCTCTCTGCTCTCAATGAAAGAGGATGCATTGCAGGCGGAGCAGGAGGACATAGAGCAAGGAACCATACAGGGTGATTACATAGCCCAGCCTCATGTCATCCCAATTTGCATTGTTTGACAATGAGGAAGAGGAGGAGGAAGAACAGGAGCTACTTTCATGCACTGCAGATGGTACTTCAAGCACAACTGTCATACTGTCTGTTCAGCATGGATGGCCTGAAGACAGGGAGGAAGAGGAGAACACCTTGGTCAGTCGTCCTGTTGGTGATGACACGGAAGGCCTGCCTGTTACCAGTCTGGCACGCATTGCTGACTTTATGTTGCACTGCCTTTACCATGACCCTCGTATTGTAAAAATCTTGGGTGACAGTCATTGCTGGGTAGTGACACTTTTGGACCCATGCTACAAGGAGAACTTTCGTTCTCTTCTTCCAGAGGCAGACAGGTGTACTAAAATGGTGCATTACCAGAGTGCCATTGTTGCAGAAATAGTAAAAAAATATTCCCATCTCAAAACGCTGGCAGCAGACAGAACATTTTGTTGGACAACCAAGAAGTACAGGCGAGAGAGACACAACTCCAATCCAGCAGAGGCAGGGGAACACTGGCAAAGTTCTGGGACAGTTTTCTCAGACCCTCCCATCGCCCTGGCCCTGAGACGTGTGGTAATGTAACAAGGAATGGAATATTTTCTAAGATGCTGAGGGAGTACCTTGCTGACCATACCAACGTCCTCCATGATTCCTCTGTGCCTTTTAATTATTGGGTATCCAAGCTGGAAACGTGGCATGAACTGACTCTCTAAGCCTTGGAGGTCCTGGCCTGCCCTGCCGCTAGCGTTTTGTCAGAGCGGATTTTCAGTGCCGCTGGTGGAATTATCACAGATAAGCACATTTGCCTGTCAACGGAAAATGCAGACAGGTTGACTCTTATAAAAATGAACAAGGGCTGGATTGGGCATGACATCTCTACAGCACCAAATGACAGCGAAACATAACCTTCAATACAGTGTCTAATATGGAGGTGTATTCCCATGCACCACTTCACACCCACACATGGGTATACATTTCCTGATTTTGGCTATTTGGTGTACTCCTCCTCCTTGTCCTCATACTCATAATAATAATATAATAATAATAATAATAATTTTTATTTATATAGCGCCAACATATTCCGCAGCGCTTTACAACTTATAGAGGGGACTTGTACAGACAATAGACATTACAGCATAACAGAAATCACAGTTCAAAATAGATACCAGGAGGAATGAGGGCCCTGCTCGCAAGCTTACAAACTATGAGGAAAAGGGGAGACACGAGAGGTGGATGGTAACAATTGCTTTAGTTATTTGGACCAGCCATAGTGTAAGGCTCGGGTGTTCATGTAAAGCTGCATGAACCAGTTAATCCTCATCATCAAACTCATCATCCACCACCACTAGACAACCAGGGTGAACGTGTTCTATGCTGCTACAGCCAGTCAATTTTTTGGCAAGGGTGTCTATGCCTGATGAAGAGGCCTGAGTAGTCTCGAAAGCTTGCAATTTGTTGCCATCTTTTCAGTTAGCCATTAAAAGGTATCAATCACTGAGGACTCTCAATTCCAAATATTATTCTATCTACTGGCTAACACGGTACAAAAATATATATCTTTCCTATGATCCCCATAAAAAAACTTTTTTTAAATGTACCCCCCATGGGGAAAAGTTTGTCAGCCCAAACACTTAGTGTATGGGCATTACAAGTCTAGGAGACCTGCTCCTTTAAATTGGGCCTGTTTTTTAATGACACCTTCCTCCACATCTCATCATCCACCGCCACTAGATCACCAGGGTTAATGTGTTCCGTGCTACTACAGCCACTCTAGTTTTTTGCAAGGGTGTTCATGATGCCTGTAATAAAAATATTTACACAGTATGTTGATGTGTACCACGCAGGAGAAAATGTTGGTCAGCCCATACAATTAGTGTATGGGCATTACAAGTCTAGGAGACTCGCTCCTTTGTAATGGGAGTTTTTTTTATGAGGCACTCCTCCATGTTTCTTCCAAGGGGGGATTGGGGTGAGTGCAAATTTGGGTCAAAGCAGCCCTTGCATTCAATGCATAAGGAAACAGTATGGCAGGACCAACTGAAGAATGTGAAGTGGGTTTTCCTGTGGCCATCCATTACCTGGGTTCAAAGGCTTAACGGGGTGCATATGACTTGATAGCAGGGCAGGTCTTGCAGTCAATGCATAAGAAAACAGTATGGGAGTACAAAATGAATGTGAAGTGGGCAATAGCGTAGCTACTGGGGGGCAGAGGGGGCCATCGCCCCAGGCCCCATGCTCTGAGAGGGCCCATATGGAGCTAAGCTACTGTAACTTTATCAACGTGTGCACAGCGCACCGATAGTTACATTCTGTGGCAGAGCATGAAGAATTGATCTCCCTGCTCTGCCGTCCGGCCACTGTGGGGCCCCTGAGCAGGCAGGGAAGCCCGGTGCCAGCAGTGGGCCCCCTGCCTGTCATCACAGGCTCAGCTGTATCGGCTACATGCCGACACTGACAGGGGTCGCGATGACATCACTACTTGGCGCCCGCAGTCCGGAGATGTTCGGGCACTCAGAGCAATGGAGGAACTAGGAAGAAGAGAGATGAGCATTTATTTTATGGGGGTTTCCTTATACTACAGAGTCTGCCTATGGGGGGCTGCCTTATTACAGAGTCTGCCTATGGGGTGCTGCCTTACTGCAGAGTCTGATATTGGGGCTGCTTTATTACAGAGTCTGCCTGGGGGGCTGCCTTATTACAGAGTCTGCCTATGAGGGGCTGCCTTATTACAGAGTCTGCCTATGGGGCTGCCTTATGCTACAGAGTCTGCCTATGGGGGGCTGCCTTATGCTACAGAGTCTGTCTATGGGGGGCTGCCTTATTACAGAGTCTGCCTAGCTGGGCTGCCTTATGCTACAGAGTCTGTCTATGGGGGGCTGCCTTATTACAGAGTCTGTCCCAGCACACCATTGTACACAGCCCTAGCGGTGGCTACTGGCAATGACATGTCACAGTCACCCCCAGAGTCTGTGTCACACCCCACAGTATGGTGAACCCTCAAGTTCCTCTCTATCTTGGTGTCAGCTCCGCTCTTTTTAACTACCACATCTGTTATGATCCTTAGTGGTTGAGGATCACAAATTACTCCAGCTAAGTAACAAACATAGGACAAGCTCTAGGGAGGTGGCAAACTGGACTGACCGCAAATCTGAACCTATCCAAACACACTAGAAGTAGCCGGTGAACGTGCCTAAAAATCCTAGACGTCTCGAGCCAGCCTGAGGAACTAACTACCCCTAGAGAGAAAGAAAAGACCTCTCTTGCCTCCAGAGAAATAATCCCCAAAGATATAGAAGCCCCCAACAGATAATAACGGTGAGGTAAGAGGAAGGCACATACACAGGGGTGAAAGCAGATTCAGCAAATGAGGCCCACTAATACTAGATAGCAGAAAATAGAAAAGGGAATCTATGCGGTCAGTAAAAAACCCTTACAAAATATCCACTCTGAGATTTCAAGAACCCCCACACCAACTAACGGTGTGGGGGGAGAAACTCAGTCCCCTAGAGCAACCAGCAAGCGAGGAAATCACATTTTAGTGAGCTGAACTAAAAACATAATGAACACTGATAATCAAAAAATGATCAAATAAAAACTTAGCTTGTCTTGGAGAGACTGGGATGTTGTGAAATTGGATTCTGGGCTCCCCCGGTGGCCACTGGTGGAATTGAACTTGTGTGCATCATCCTCTCTGTTCACCTGTTCCCATCAGGATGTGGGAGTCTCTATATAACCTTGCTCCTCTGTCAGTTTCATGCCGGTCAACAATGTAATCAGAAGCCTTTCTTTGCATGTTCCTGCTACTAGACAACTCCCAGCTAAGTTGGACTTTCGTCCTTGTTTGTTTTTGCATTTTGTTCCAGTTCACAGCTGCTGTTTCGTTACTGTGTCTGGAAAGCTCTTGTGATCTGAAATTGCCACTCTGGTGTTATGAGTTAATACTAGAGTCTTAAAGTAATTTCTGGATGGTGTTTTGATAGGGTTTTCATCTGACCATGAAAGTGCCCTTTCTGTCTTCCTGCTATCTAGTAAGCGGACCTCGATTTTGCTAAAACTATTTTCATACTACGTTTGTCATTTCATCTAAAATCACCGCCAATATATGTGGGGGCCTCTGTCTGCCTTTTGGGGAAATTTCTCTAGAGGTGAGCCAGGACTGTATTTTCCTCTGCTAGGATTAGTTAGTCCTCCGGCTGGCGCTGGGCGTCTAGGGATAAAACGTAGGCACGCTACCCGGCCACTGTTAATTGTGCGGCAGGTTTAGTTCATGGTCAGTTTAGATTCCATCTTCCAAGAGCTAGTTCTTATATATGCTGGGCTATGTTCTCTCGCCATTGAGAATCATGACAGTTTGACCGGCCAAAAAAAAGGGTTAAATTATTGGCTGAGAAAGGAGAGAAAAAAGAAGTCTGCTGAAATTTTTTTTTTTTTTTTTCTCTAGTTCTGAGTGTGCTCATAATTGAATCACTTGCTAGTCTGCCTATACTGCAGCCTTCCTCTCGTTCTCTCCTTCTAATCCTTGAATGGCTCTGTGTTCACCTGTTTGAAATGGATCTTCAGAGTGTAGCTACAGGTTTGAATAATCTCGCCATGAAGGTACAAAATTTGCAAGATTTTGTTGTTCATGCACCATTTGGCGGTGTCTACTGAGAAGACGCCAGAAAATATGCAATGTGATAGAATTCTGTCCAGAAGCGAGCGGCAGAATTTTAGACGAAAAAATGGGTTGTGCTTCTATTGTGGTGATTCAACTCATGTTATATCAGCGTGCTCTAAGCGTACTAAGAAGCTTGACAAGTCTGTTTCAATTAGCACTTTACAGTCTAAGTTTATTCTATCTGTGACCCTGATTTGTTCTTTATCATCTATTACCGCGGACGCCTATGTCGACTCTGGCGCCGCTTTGAGTCTTATGGATTGGTCCTTTGCCAAACGCTGTGGGTATGATTTGGAGCCTTTGGAAGCTCCTAAACCTCTGAAGGGGATTGACTCCACCCCATTGGCTAGTAATAAACCACAATACTGGACACAAGTAACTATGCGTATTAATCCGGATCACCAGGAGATTATTCGCTTTCTGGTGCTGTATAATCTACATGATGTTTTGGTGCTAGGATTGCCATGGCTGCAATCTCATAACCCAGTCCTCGACTGGAAAGCTATGTCTGTGTTAAGCTGGGGATGTAAAGGGACTCATGGGGACGTACCTTTGGTTTCCATTTCATCATCTGTTCCCTCTGAGATTCCTGAATTCTTGTCTGACTATCGTGACGTTTTTGAAGAACCCAAGCTTGGTTCACTACCTCCGCACCGGGAGTGCGATTGTGCCATAGATTTGATCCCGGGTAGTAAATACCCTAAGGGTCGTTTATTTAATCTGTCTGTGCCTGAACACGCTGCTATGCGAGAATATATAAAGGAGTCCTTGGAAAAGGGACATATTCGTCCTTCGTCATCTCCCTTAGGAGCCGGTTTTTTCTTTGTGTCTAAGAAAGATGGCTCTTTGAGGCCGTGTATTGATTATCGGCTTTTGAATAAAATCACGGTTAAATATCAATATCCGTTACCACTGCTGACTGATTTGTTTGCTCGTATAAAGGGGGCCAAGTGGTTCTCTAAGATTGATCTCCGTGGGGCGTATAATTTGGTGCGAATCAAGCAGGGGGATGAGTGGAAAACCGCATTTAATACGCCCGAGGGCCACTTTGAGTATTTGGTGATGCCTTTTGGTCTTTCAAATGCCCCTTCAGTCTTCCAGTCCTTTATGCATGACATTTTCCGCGATTATTTGGATAAATTTATGATTGTGTATCTGGATGATATTCTGATTTTTTCGGATGACTGGGACTCTCATGTTCAGCAGGTCAGGAGGGTTTTTCAGGTTTTGCGGTCTAATTCCTTGTGTGTGAAGGGTTCTAAGTGCGTTTTTGGAGTTCAAAAGATTTCCTTCTTGGGATACATTTTTTCCCCCTCTTCCATCGAGATGGATCCTGTCAAGGTTCAGGCTATTTGTGATTGGACGCAACCCTCTTCTCTTAAGAGTCTTCAGAAATTTTTGGGCTTTGCTAACTTTTATCATCGATTTATTGCTGGTTTTTCTGATGTTGTTAAACCATTGAGTGATTTGACTAAGAAGGGTGCTGATGTTGCTGATTGGTCCCCTGATGCTGTGGAGGCCTTTCGGGAGCTTAAGCGCCGCTTTTCTTCCGCCCCTGTGTTGCGTCAGCCTGATGTTGCTCTTCCTTTTCAGGTTGAGGTCGACGCTTCTGAAATCGGAGCTGGGGCGGTGTTGTCGCAGAGAAGTTCCGACTGCCCCGTGATGAGACCTTGTGCCTTTTTTTCCCGTAAATTTTCGCCCGCCGAGCGGAATTATGATATTGGGAATCGGGAGCTTTTGGCCATGAAGTGGGCTTTTGAGGAGTGGCGTCACTGGCTTGAGGGGGCCAGACATCAGGTGGTGGTATTGACTGACCACAAAAATTTAATTTACCTTGAGTCTGCCAGGCGCCTGAATCCTAGACAGGCGCGCTGGTCGTTGTTTTTCTCTCGGTTTAATTTTGTGGTGTCATACCTACCGGGTTCTAAGAATGTTAAGGCGGATGCCCTTTCTAGGAGTTTTGAGCCTGACTCCCCTGGTAATTCTGAGCCCACAGGTATCCTTAAGGATGGAGTGATATTGTCTGCCGTTTCTCCAGACCTGCGGCGGGCCTTGCAGGAGTTTCAGGCGGATAGACCGGATCGTTGCCCACCTGGTAGACTGTTTGTTCCTGATGATTGGACCAGTAGAGTCATCTCTGAGGTTCATTCTTCTGCGTTGGCAGGTCATCCTGGAATCTTTGGTACCAGGGATTTGGTGGCAAGGTCCTTCTGGTGGCCTTCCCTGTCACGAGATGTGCGAGGCTTTGTGCAGTCTTGTGACGTTTGTGCTCGGGCCAAGCCTTGTTGTTCTCGGGCTAGTGGATTGTTGTTGCCCTTGCCTATTCCGAAGAGGCCTTGGACGCACATCTCGATGGATTTTATTTCGGATCTGCCTGTTTCTCAGAAGATGTCTGTCATCTGGGTGGTGTGTGACCGTTTCTCTAAGATGGTCCATTTGGTTCCCTTGCCTAAGTTGCTTTCTTCTTCCGAGTTGGTTCCTCTGTTTTTTCAAAATGTTGTTCGTTTGCATGGTATTCCGGAGAATATCGTTTCTGACAGAGGGACCCAATTCGTGTCTAGATTTTGGCGGGCATTCTGTGCTAGGATGGGCATAGATTTGTCTTTTTCGTCTGCTTTCCATCCTCAGACTAATGGCCAGACCGAGCGGACTAATCAGACCTTGGAGACATATTTGAGGTGTTTTGTGTCTGTGGATCAGGATGATTGGGTTGCTTTTTTGCCATTGGCGGAGTTCGCCCTCAATAATCGGGCCAGCTCTGCCACCTTGGTGTCCCCGTTTTTCTGTAATTCGGGGTTTCATCCTCGATTTTCCTCCGGTCAGGTGGAATCTTCGGATTGTCCTGGAGTGGATGCTGTGGTGGAGAGGTTGCATCGGATTTGGGGGCAGGTAGTGGACAATTTGAAGTTGTCCCAGGAGAAGACTCAGCTTTTTGCCAACCGCCGTCGTCGTGTTGGTCCTCGGCTTTGTGTTGGGGACTTGGTGTGGTTGTCTTCTCGTTTTGTCCCTATGAGGGTTTCTTCTCCTAAGTTTAAGCCTCGGTTCATCGGCCCGTACAAGATATTGGAGATTCTTAACCCTGTGTCCTTCCGTTTGGACCTCCCTGCATCTTTTTCTATTCATAATGTTTTTCATCGGTCATTATTGCGCAGGTATGAGGTACCGGTTGTGCCTTCCGTTGAGCCTCCTGCTCCGGTGTTGGTTGAGGGTGAGTTGGAGTACGTTGTGGAAAAGATCTTAGACTCCCGTGTTTCCAGACGGAAACTCCAGTATCTGGTCAAATGGAAGGGATACGGTCAGGAGGATAATTCTTGGGTGACTGCCTCTGATGTTCATGCCTCTGATCTTGTCCGTGCCTTTCATAGGGCTCATCCTGATCGCCCTGGTGGTTCTGGTGAGGGTTCGGTGCCCCCTCCTTGAGGGGGGGGGGTACTGTTGTGAAATTGGATTCTGGGCTCCCCCGGTGGCCACTGGTGGAATTGAACTTGTGTGCATCATCCTCTCTGTTCACCTGTTCCCATCAGGATGTGGGAGTCTCTATATAACCTTGCTCCTCTGTCAGTTTCATGCCGGTCAACAATGTAATCAGAAGCCTTTCTTTGCATGTTCCTGCTACTAGACAACTCCCAGCTAAGTTGGACTTTCGTCCTTGTTTGTTTTTGCATTTTGTTCCAGTTCACAGCTGCTGTTTCGTTACTGTGTCTGGAAAGCTCTTGTGATCTGAAATTGCCACTCTGGTGTTATGAGTTAATACTAGAGTCTTAAAGTAATTTCTGGATGGTGTTTTGATAGGGTTTTCAGCTGACCATGAAAGTGCCCTTTCTGTCTTCCTGCTATCTAGTAAGCGGACCTCGATTTTGCTAAAACTATTTTCATACTACGTTTGTCATTTCATCTAAAATCACCGCCAATATATGTGGGGGCCTCTGTCTGCCTTTTGGGGAAATTTCTCTAGAGGTGAGCCAGGACTGTATTTTCCTCTGCTAGGATTAGTTAGTCCTCCGGCTGGCGCTGGGCGTCTAGGGATAAAACGTAGGCACGCTACCCGGCCACTGTTAATTGTGCGGCAGGTTTAGTTCATGGTCAGTTTAGATTCCATCTTCCAAGAGCTAGTTCTTATATATGCTGGGCTATGTTCTCTCGCCATTGAGAATCATGACACTGGGAGCAAGGTAGACACAAGGAATCTGAAGAGCACTGAATACATTGATAGCAGGCAAGGAATTGAGTCTCCAGGTGAGCTAAATAGGAAACCAACCAAGGATAACGAACCAGCTGATGCAGCCAACCTGCAGAAAGACAACACTACACAGTACCGCTTGTGACCACTAGAGGGAGCCCAAAAATAGAATTCACAACACACATCCTTATCTGTCATCTTGTGGTACATGTCAGGTGACATTGGAGCGCCCCCATGGGCTAGCGGGGTACTCTGTACCGGGTCCTTCGGTTCTCGGGGGGATGTCATGGGGGCTGACCTGGTCCGTGGCCCTAGGGACATCCATGTAAAAGCGAAAGGTCTTTAAAGGGGAATGTTCGTGATGCCACCTGTGGTATTCGGTCAGGGTGACCAACGCTGCTTTAAGGGGTTCGCTGGGGTGATGTCATGGCAGCTAGATGTTATATCTTCCCACAGGTGAAGTGTATCCCCAGGGCTTCCCAGTGTGTAGATGGTGGATGGTGAGAGGTGCAGTGAAGAATGAGGACACAAGGTTGCAATCTCTTCACCTTTTTACTGAAGGCTTCAGCATCTACAGTCCAGAGCACCAGACCACAGGGTAGGCAGAGTCCGGCTGGCTTGGAGGCAAATCCAGAGTCCCCTTATCCAGGTAGAAATCAGTAGCCTTCCTCTAGCGCCGTGTGTTGTAGTACCTTACTGCTAAGCATCTCATAAGGTCCTCACAACTGTTGAAGATGTTACAGATGTTATGTCTCTTTCTCTGTCCCCCAGATGGATAGGACAAACCCGTATGACCAGTGGCTTGAGGCGTTTTACAGGGACTCTATCATGCCCCGGCCTCTTGTGGGTGCCACCTTGCCTCCTGGGTATAGGACGGGCAGGTAACATGAAATTAACTGTCCTGTTGGTCTCTGGAGCAAAGCATAAAGGACTGTTGCTCCCTCGGTGTTCCGGCTACCGGGATCTTGCACCTCAGAAGGAGGCAGCCTGTGTAGGGCAGAACTTCTCTGATATCCACTCCTTTGCTACGACTTCTTTACCCTCTCTACAATACAGTTCTCCTTCAGTGTCTCTTTCTGGAAGCTGCCGCACTCAGGGCAGGCACAGCTCCGTGTCCTTCTGTCTCAGCCTCTGACAGGATCCCACCCCTGTCAGGGACCAACTACCAGAGCGAAGCTCAGCCAGCAACTCCCTCACTTCCTCTCCAGGCAACCAGTTTTACCTAAGTGTGAAGAGTGCCCTAATAAATAGGAGCATAGCTCCCCCTGGTGGCCTGGAGTATGAAATGTGTTGTATGTTTGTGATACCTGGTAAGGACATCTCCTTCATTGTGTCCAAATGTAACATCACTCCCCTCTAGAGGAGAATGATATTACTGCAATGACCAGGACCCTGGGGCGCTGCACTCCCCCCGTTAAATCCAGTACCCTGGGACTAGGAAAAGAAAACAACAATACATTAGCACAAGTTAATTTAACTATGCTTCCCTTTATGGGAGGTGAGGACACTTGAATGTTGCATAACAAAAAACATATTTACAGTGTAGGCCTACTTTCGGAAATAGAACATTTTAGCAACAATATATTAACTAACTATGAAGTGCAATTACCCATACGGGTATACTACCTTTTAAGTGCAAAGCTAAACATTTGTCTTTATTCAAGTGCAAATCAACATTTGATTACTTTTATTCTTTTCTAAGTGCAAATTATCAACCAACCCCCACGGGTCTACTTTATTCAGCTGCAGAACAATCTATCAATCCCCCACGGGCTTACTGCATTTTCTTCAATTTATTAAAAAGTGCATCATTAAACATTTTCTATCATCTATCTCAATCTCAATTCTATTAGCATTCTCTAGGTTTCTGACTACATACTATCAACTATGTAAACATCATTCTATCTAGATTCAAATTTTTTATCTTATCTCTTACATTAACTCTGTAATATATTAACCTTCTGGCAAAGTGCAACAATTAGACATTGAACCCTTTATGGGTTCAGATAAGTCAATGAAGATGCAATATCAATCACATCAAGATTCAAGTCAGTTTAGCAACATGAGTGACGTCATGCGAAGGACCCGTTATGAACCCCCAACGTTGGTCTTGGGTGGGCTACAAGACGTGTATCCTGACCCGGAATACTGCCACACCAATGGGTTTTTCTTCAGGTCTCTGAAAAAAAAAACAGTTCTCACAACAAGATTAGTAGCAGTCTCCGTTGGAGGCAGTCTGTGTAAAAGCCTCAGTTATAAAACCAGTAGGAATTACCTTTAAGAAGGTGCAACCTATATACAGTGACAGTTTGTGAATCATTCACCGCCCATGATTCTGCAGTTCTTTAGAATAAGGCAACTTGTGCAAACTGAGGATCCCTTTAACGTGGCACCCCTTTAAGAAATACCCTGGATGGGTTTAAAGCAGCAAAAGCGTTTAAGAACTATTTACAGTTAGTGTTCAAGTTTTGTAGTATCGTATTATAGCAATTTCCAAGGCACCAGCCGGCATCGAACAATTCCTGGCCTGGGAAGATTGGTGCCTGGATCTTCTTCTGGTTCCAAGTAAACGTCATGGGTAGTGTTGAGCATTCCGAAACTGCAAATATTGGGTATCGACCGATATTCGCGGTATCGGAGTTCTGATACTGAGTTCCGATACTTTCAGTATATCGAATACCGGAATCGAAAGTTCCCATAATGCAATGACCCAGTTTGATTTGATTCAGCCAATGAGGAATCCTAAGAAGTGTGGGCACATCCTGTTATGCATGTTAGGCATGTAAGTAATGGTGTAGAAAATGTTCAGCACAGCCTCAAAAGGTGGGGGAGGTGCATAGATATAGGTTCCCAAATCTTAATACGTGGAATATTAACAACTAGCACACTCCAATGGATGTGATGCAAAGGGGTTTTGTTTAATATACATACAGTAGTCACAAACGTTTCGGTCTGTAATGGACCTTCATCAGTGTGCTAAATGTAACGGAAATGGTACAAATGGTAGATCCCCGGTGGAAATTAGTTAGTTTGCATCAAGATTGTAATGAACTTTACTGGGAATATATATGCCAGTGTTGAATGGCAGGTCAGTCCGACTTGCGGGAGTACCAAGACACACGAGTGCATTCCATCATGTTCTCCCTTCCAACCGAGAGCAGTGCTGCTAGTGCCTTACAAAGCAGCTCAGTGCTTCGAGGCAGTGGAGGAAGCTCTGCACAGAGAGGGAGTAGAAGCAGCACCTCAGCACAAGGCAAGACCAGAATGGCCCAAATGTGGCAAAGTTTTGTGTCCTCGCCACAAATGTCTACACCATCACAGACAGCTCCAGTCAGCAGGAGGCAACGTTTCCATCAGATGGTGACAGACTACATATCTTGCCCTCTCAGTGTTCTCCCACATGGCTCTTCTCCCTTCAAGTTTTGAATCTCTAAGCTGGATACATGGCCAGAGCTTAGCCAGTATGCATTGGAGGTGCTGGCTTGCCCTGCTGCTAGTGTATTATCGGAACGTGTCTTTAGTGCCGCAGTGGTGTACTAACAGACCATCGCATGCGACTATCCTCCGATAACGTTGACCAGCTTACTTTTCTGAAAATGAACAAGGCGTGGATCTCGCAGAAATTTGCCAGTCCTTTTTCAGATTAAATAATTGGTTGGCAACAGTATCCAGGTCTTCTGTTGTGTTCATGTTTCTACCACCTAAACTGTAATCCCTGGGCTCCAACACCGCCAGTTGCTGCTCAGAAGTGCCGTCTGCACAGTCAACACATGCTCCAGTGTTATTGGGGTTCAGTAACGTCAGCTGATCCCCGGCTGTGTATCCGGCAACTGCTCCTGCTCCATCCACACTCACACTACAACAGATATTAAACTTGCTCCAATTAAGCCTCGGCCTACACTCTGTTTCTCCTGTAATCCCTGGGCTCCAACACTGCCAGTTGCTGCTCTGAAGTACCATCTGTACAGTCAACACTTGCTGCCGTGTTATTGGGGTTCAGTAGTGCATCGCCCCAGAGTCCTTGTCGTTGCAGTATTGTCACTCTTCCACCAGGGGGAGTGATGGTACGTCTGATGGTACTAAAGGAGTTCACCTGACCAGGTATCACAGTCACACACTACACTTCACACTCCGGCCACCAGGGGGAGCAAAAGGTTCTATCTATTAGGCCACTCCTCACACTCTGGGGGTTGGATAGGAAGTTAGTGAGAAAGCTACCTGGGTTTGACCCAGAGAAGACCTGTCAGGCAGACAGCGAGAGAAAAGGAGGAACATCTGAGCTGCAGACAGAGGTCCCTGTCAAGGGTGGGATCCTGACAGAGACATTGTTATGACCCCAATGGCGAGGGTCTCAGAGGAACGTGGAAGTCTGCAGAATACAAAAATCCAGCTCATAGGGCAGTGGTAACTGGGTTGACCATATATCTACTCCTAACGCAAACACTAGAAGTAGCCGGGGATCATTCCTACGTTGATTCTAGATGACACGCGCCAGCCGGAGAATCTAGCTACCCCTAGTAGAGGAAAACAAAGACCTTTCTTGCCTCCAGAGAAGGGGACCCCAAAGCTGGATAGAAGCCCCCCACAAATAATGACGGTGAGGTAAGAGGAAATGACAAACACAGAAATGAACCAGGTTTAGCACAGAGAGGCCCGCTTACTGATAGCAGAATAAAGAAAGGTAACTTATATGGTCAACAAAAACCCTATCAAAATCCACACTGGAAATTCAAGAACCCCCGAACCGTCTAACGGTCCGGGGGGAGAACACCAGCCCCCTAGAGCTTCCTGCAAAGGTCAGGATATAGATTAGGAACAAGCTGGACAAAAATACAAAACCAAAACAAATAGCAAAAAAGCAAAAGGCAGACTTAGCTGATATAACTGGAACCAGGATCAGTAGACAAGAGCACAGCAGACTAGCTCTGATAACTACGTTGCCAGGCATTGAACTGAAGGTCCAGGGAGCTTATATAGCAACACCCCTAACTAACGACCCAGGTGCGGATAAAAGGAATGACAGAAAAACCAGAGTCAAAAAAACTAGTAACCACTAGAGGGAGCAAAAAGCAAATTCACAACAGTACCCCCCCCTTAGTGAGGGGTCACCGAACCCTCACCACGACCACCAGGGCGATCAGGATGAGCGGCATGAAAGGCACGAACTAAATCGGCCGCATGAACATCAGAGGCGACCACCCAGGAATTATCTTCCTGACCATAGCCCTTCCACTTGACCAGGTACTGAAGCCTCCGCCTGGAGAGGCGAGAATCCAAGATCTTCTCCACCACGTACTCCAACTCGCCCTCAACCAACACCGGAGCAGGAGGCTCAGCAGAAGGAACTACAGGCACAATGTACCGCCGCAACAAGGACCTATGAAATACATTGTGAATAGCAAACGACACAGGAAGATCCAGACGAAAAGATACAGGATTAAGGATTTCCAATATCTTGTAAGGCCCAATAAAACGAGGTTTAAATTTGGGAGAGGAGACCTTCATAGGAACAAAGCGGGAAGAAAGCCATACCAAATCCCCAACGCGTAGTCGGGGACCCACACCGCGGCGGCGGTTGGCAAAGCGCTGAGCCTTCTCCTGTGACAACTTCAAGTTGTCCACCACATGATTCCAGATCTGCTGCAACCTATCCACCACAGAATCCACCCCAGGACAGTCAGAAGGCTCCACATGACCCGAAGAAAAGCGAGGATGGAAACCAGAGTTGCAGAAAAAAGGCGAAACCAAGGTGGCGGAACTAGCCCGATTATTAAGGGCAAACTCAGCCAACGGCAAGAATGTCACCCAATCGTCCTGATCAGCAGAGACAAAACACCTCAAATAAGCCTCCAAAGTCTGATTGGTTCGCTCCGTCTGTCCATTAGTCTGAGGATGGAAAGCAGACGAAAACGACAAATCAATGCCCATCCTACTACAAAAGGATCGCCAGAACCTGGAAACGAACTGGGATCCTCTGTCTGACACAATATTCTCAGGGATACCGTGCAAACGAACCACGTTCTGGAAAAACACAGGAACCAGATCGGAAGAGGAAGGCAGCTTAGGCAAAGGAACCAAATGGACCATCTTGGAGAAGCGATCACATATCACCCAGATAACGGACATGCCCTGAGATAGCGGAAGATCAGAAATGAAATCCATGGAGATATGTGTCCAAGGTCTCTTCGGGACAGGCAAGGGCAAGAGCAAACCGCTGGCACGAGAACAGCAAGGCTTAGCTCGAGCACAAGTCCCAGAGGACTGCACAAATGACCGCACATCCCTTGACAAGGAAGGCCACCAAAAGGACCTGGCCACCAGATCTCTGGTGCCAAAAATTCCCGGGTGACCTGCCAACACCGAGGAATGAACCTCGGAAATGACTCTGCTGGTCCACTTATCCGGGACAAACAGTCTGTCAGGTGGACAAGACTCAGGCCTATCAGCCTGAAATCTCTGCAACACACGTCGCAGATCCGGAGAAATGGCTGACAAGATAACTCCATCTTTAAGAATACCAACAGGATCCGCGACTCCAGGAGCATCAGGCACAAAGCTCCTAGAAAGAGCATCGGCCTTCACATTCTTTGAACCTGGTAAATACGAGACAACAAAATCAAAGCGGGAGAAAAACAATGACCAGCGGGCCTGTCTCGGATTAAGGCGTTTAGCAGACTCGAGATACATCAGATTTTTGTGATCAGTCAAGACCACCACACGATGCTTAGCACCCTCGAGCCAATGACGCCACTCCTCAAATGCCCATTTCATGGCCAACAACTCCCGATTGCCCACATCATAATTTCGCTCGGCAGGCGAAAACTTCCTAGAGAAAAAGGCACAAGGTTTCATAACAGAGCAACCAGGGCCTCTCTGCGACAAAACGGCCCCTGCCCCAATCTCCGAAGCATCCACCTCAACCTGAAAGGGAAGTGAGACGTCAGGCTGGCACAAAACAGGCGCCGAAGTAAACCGGCGTTTCAACTCCTGGAAAGCCTCCACGGCAGCAGGAGCCCAGTTAGCTACATCGGAGCCCTTCTTGGTCATATCCGTCAAAGGTTTCACAATGCTAGAAAAATTAGCGATAAAACGACGGTAGAAGTTAGCGAAGCCCAAGAACTTCTGAAGACTCTTAACTGACGAGGGCTGAGTCCAATCAAGAATAGCTCGGACCTTGACTGGGTCCATCTCCACAGCAGAAGGGGAAAAAATGAACCCCAAAAAGGGAACCTTCTGTACACCAAAGAGACACTTTGAGCCCTTGACAAACAAAGAATTTTCACGCAAAATTTTAAAGACCAACCTGACCTGCTCCACATGCGAATCCCAATTATCAGAAAAAACCAAAATATCATCCAGATAAACAATCAAAAATTTATCCAGATACTTCCGGAAAATGTCATGCATAAAGGACTGAAAAACTGAAGGCGCATTGGAGAGCCCAAAAGGCATCACCAAGTACTCAAAATGACCTTCGGGCGTATTGAATGCGGTTTTCCATTCATCACCTTGCTTAATGCGCACAAGGTTGTACGCACCACGAAGGTCTATCTTGGTGAACCACTTGGCACCCTTAATCCGGGCAAACAAGTCAGACAACAGCGGTAAAGGATACTGAAATTTGACAGTGATCTTATTTAAAAGCCGATAATCAATACAAGGTCTCAAAGATCCGTCCTTTTTTGCCACAAAAAAGAATCCCGCACCAAGAGGGGAAGAAGACGGACGAATATGTCCTTTCTCCAGAGACTCCTTGATATATGAACGCATAGCGGTATGTTCAGGTACCGACAGATTAAACAATCTTCCCTTAGGAAATTTACTGCCTGGGATCAAATCTATAGCACAGTCACAGTCCCTATGAGGAGGCAGTGCACTGGACTCAGACTCACTGAAGACGTCCTGATAATCAGAC
This sequence comes from Ranitomeya variabilis, assembly GCF_051348905.1. Lineage (NCBI taxonomy): Eukaryota > Metazoa > Chordata > Amphibia > Anura > Dendrobatidae > Ranitomeya > Ranitomeya variabilis. The sequence goes on along the minus strand of NC_135232.1, from coordinate 651,926,682 downwards.
AAATACTCCGGAACTTCCGAAGGCGTAGAAGAAGCAATAGACACAGGCAGGGAATCCCCATGAATACCACGACAGCCCCAACTTGAGACTGACATAGCCTTCCAGTCCAGGACTGGATTATGGGTCTGTAACCATGGCAGCCCTAAAACAACCAAATCATGCATTTTATGTAAAACCAGAAAACGTATCACCTCGCGGTGTTCAGGAGTCATGCACATGGTAACCTGTGTCCAATACTGCGGCTTATTTTCTGCCAATGGCGTAGCATCAATACCCCTAAGAGGAATAGGATTTTCTAATGGTTCAAGAGTAAAACCACAGCGCTTAGCAAATGAGAGATCCATGAGACTCAGGGCAGCACCTGAATCTACAAACGCCATGACAGGATAAGATGACAGTGAGCAAATCAAAGTTACAGACAGAATAAATTTAGGTTGCAAATTACCAACGGTGACAGGACTAACAACCTTAGCTATACGTTTAGAGCATGCTGAGATAACATGTGTAGAATCACCACAGTAGTAGCACAAGCCATTCCGGCGTCTATGAATTTTCCGCTCATTTCTAGTCAGGATTCTATCACATTGCATTAAATCAGGTGTCTGTTCAGACAACACCATGAGGGAATTTGCGGTTTTTCTATCACATTGCACCGAATTAGGTGTCTGTTCAGACAACACCATGAGGGAATTTGCGGTTTTGCGCTCCCGCAACCGCCGGTCAATTTGAATAGCCAGTGCCATAGTATCATTCAGACCTGTGGGAATGGGAAAACCCACCATAACATTCTTAATGGCTTCAGAAAGGCCATTTCTAAAATTAGCGGCCAGTGCACACTCGTTCCAATGTGTCAGCACGGACCATTTCCGAAATTTTTGGCAATACACTTCAGCCTCGTCCTGCCCCTGAGACATAGCCAGCAAGGCCTTTTCTGCCTGAATCTCAAGATTGGGTTCCTCATAAAGTAAACCGAGCGCCAGAAAAAACGCATCAAGATCAGCCAATGCCGGATCTCCTGGCGCCAGCGAAAAAGCCCAATCCTGAGGGTCGCCCCGTAAGAACGAAATAACAATTTTTACTTGCTGAGCAGAATCTCCAGATGAACAGGGTCTCAGGGACAAAAACAATTTACAATTATTCACGAAATTCCTAAACTTAAACCTGTCTCCGGAAAACAGTTCAGGAATCGGTATTTTAGGTTCTGACCTAGGATTTCTGATAACATAGTCTTGTATGCCCTACACACGAGTAGCCAGCTGGTCCACACTTGTAATCAAGGTCTGGACATTCATGTCTGCAGCAAGCATAGCCACTCTGAGGTAAAGGGGAAGAAGAAAAAAAAACAAACTCAGAATCTTCTTTCTTGTAATCCCTCTTCTGCAATGCATTAAACATTTAATACTGGCCTGGCAAACTGTTATGACCCCAATGGCGAGGGTCTCAGAGGAACGTGGAAGTCTGCAGAATACAAAAATCCAGCTCATAGGGCAGTGGTAACTGGGTTGACCATATATCTACTCCTAACGCAAACACTAGAAGTAGCCGGGGATCATTCCTACGTTGATTCTAGATGACACGCGCCAGCCGGAGAATCTAGCTACCCCTAGTAGAGGAAAACAAAGACCTTTCTTGCCTCCAGAGAAGGGGACCCCAAAGCTGGATAGAAGCCCCCCACAAATAATGACGGTGAGGTAAGAGGAAATGACAAACACAGAAATGAACCAGGTTTAGCACAGAGAGGCCCGCTTACTGATAGCAGAATAAAGAAAGGTAACTTATATGGTCAACAAAAACCCTATCAAAATCCACACTGGAAATTCAAGAACCCCCGAACCGTCTAACGGTCCGGGGGGAGAACACCAGCCCCCTAGAGCTTCCTGCAAAGGTCAGGATATAGATTAGGAACAAGCTGGACAAAAATACAAAACCAAAACAAATAGCAAAAAAGCAAAAGGCAGACTTAGCTGATATAACTGGAACCAGGATCAGTAGACAAGAGCACAGCAGAATAGCTCTGATAACTACGTTGCCAGGCATTGAACTGAAGGTCCAGGGAGCTTATATAGCAACACCCCTAACTAACGACCCAGGTGCGGATAAAAGGAATGACAGAAAAACCAGAGTCAAAAAAACTAGTAACCACTAGAGGGAGCAAAAAGCAAATTCACAACAGACATAGCAAGAGATAGAACGTTACGGAGCTGCGCCTGCACCTCATTGCAGCCGCATCCTAAGAAAGGACAAGAAGCGAAGTATATTGTGGAGAAGTGAGAAACGAGATCACAGCACAAGGAGATAATACCAGGAGGAGTCCTGCCTTAAGATCGGCAACATCCTTCTGAGGCGCGTAGCCGGTGGCCGGAACACCGAGGGAGTAATTGGCTCTACGCATTACTTCGAAACACGGCAGGACAGTTAATTCCAAGTTGGCTGCCCGACCTTTAACCTAATGAAGACAACGGAGGCAAATTGTGGGAGAGGGGCATCTCTAGGGTCCCTATAAAATAGCTCCAGGCCTACCCGTCATACGGGTCGTCCTAGCCATACCATCTGGGGGACGGAGAGAGAGAACATCAGAAATATACATGAGAGTAGTGAGGACTATCCCTTGGTGCTCAGCAGGGAGGTACTACAACACACAGGCGCTAGTAGGAAGGCTACTGATTTCCACCTGCAAAGGGAACTCTGGATGTGCCTTCGGACCGGCCGGACTTAGCCTGCCCTGTGAACGGTACTCTGGACTGTGGACGCTGAAGTCTTCAGTAAAAGGTAAAGAGACTGCAACCTTTGTGTCCTCGTTATTCATCGCGCCTTACAACATCCACCATTACCACCTACTCTTCAAGGGAATCCCTGGGGACATACTTCACCTGTGGGATGGTATAACATCTAGCTGCCATTCCATCACCCCAGCGGACCCCTAGCAGCGTCGGTCACCCTGACCGAACACCACAGGTGGAGTCACGAACACTTGACAAACTACACCTTTAATTGGGCGCCCTTTAGCAGGGCCACGGACCGGGTCGGGCCACCGTGACATTCCCGAGAACCGAGACAGAGGGACCCAGTACCGAGTACCCCACTGCCCTGCGCCTGGGGGCGATCCAGTAACGTCAGCTGATCCTCTGCTGTGTATCCGGCAATTTCACCTGCTCCATCCACACTCACACTACAACACATATCAAACTTGCTCCAATTAGTCCTCGGCCTACACTCTGTTTCTCCTGTAATCCCTGGGCTCCAACACTGCCAGTTGCTGCTCGGAAGTGCTGTCTGCACAGTCAATACTTGCTGCCGTGTTATTGGGGTTCAGTAACGTCAGCTGATCCCCAGCTGTGTGTCCGGCAATTTCGCCTGCTCTGTCCACACTCACACTACTACTGATTTTAAACTTGCTCCAATTACGCCTCTGCCTCTAGTCTGTTGCTAGTATTTAATCTGGGCTCCAACACCGCCAGTTGCTGCTCAGAAGTGCTGTCTGCACAGTCAACACCTGCTCCAGTGTTATTGGGGTTCAGTAACGTCAGCTGATCCCCTGCTGTGTGTCCGGCAGTTTCGCCTGCTCTGTCCACACTCACACTACTACTGAATTTAAACTTGCTCCAATTACGCCTCTGCAAAAACAGCAATTTATAAATGTCGATTTGGAATAAATCAACAAGATCCCACCAAAATTATAGGAACAAAGCTGTAGTAGGAATTAAAACATAACCTTTATTTATAAAGGAGATAAAACACCAAAAAATAACAAAAAAACAAACAAAAAATATCACCTCAAACAAGTACCCAATGACACAGCCTGTATGGTAATGTGTCAATAGATGGTACTAATAGATTATAAATGGAACAATAGTTTTGCATATAAAATACAATGTCCCAAAAGTAAAGATACCTCTAATCAATAATAAAGGCACCTCAAGGTGCAAAATTATGTCAGGTGATCTTATTGTATAAGTATCAGCAGGTATCAAAAAATCAATGCTGGGCAGGCGGGATGAAAGCAAAATAAGATGAAAATCATAAAGATTAAAACAGGAATGATCTCACCAATTGCCATAGACCAGGAAGGTGGAGCCCATGATTCGCCGGAGCGGAGAGTTCCATAGATCAGCGATGTCGGGAGACAATACCCTGTCAATCCCTGAAGGGCTATCAACAAACCTGCGTCCCAAGCTCCCGCCCTTACAAGGGCAGTCCACAGCTACCCCTGAGCAATATCATGCCCTGCACTCTCCCTATCAAAGTGTCCCGACGCGTTTCCTTGCAGGCCTAGTCATCAGGGGACTCGCCTGCCTGGGAGATAAAGTGCACGAGTGCTATACATGAGGACAAAAGGACCTGCCACCCTCCTTACTATATTGAAGAGAGTGGGAGGAATTGTGAGGTCCACATTATATGGTAAAATGGCGGACATAATTAGCCTATCAGATTCTAGACCCCGATCATGTGATCAATAAACATGGGTCATTGCTATGTGCGGCAATATTGATGGTAAAAACCAGCGATCAAAAGAAAGACAAAGATCGAACCGACCCGTAGGTCACTACAATCAGGATTACCTGTCAGGTAACAGCAAGAAGTATAGCCGCACTGGTGCCGATGAGATGATGTAGACACGCGCTCTCTGATGGTGGCGGAAGTTGGCGTTCCCAAGATACCCAGACGCCGAGTCGCGTAAGGACCTGACAACTTCCGGTTTCAGCGGAAGTAGTTGTTACTAAGACGCTACAGTGTTATGTCCTGGAGACCGCTCGGTCACCATGACACTACATTTGTAAGACGCTATACACAAGAGAACGCTGGAGCGCTCGAATCTCAGCAATACATAAAAAGGAACCAATGTAGTGCCAATGGACAAACCCAAACACGCTGTCTCTGATGACAACAATAGTTAAAGTTACCAGGATCCCAAGACGCTACACTGCGTCTGGACCCAGCAACATACAACTATAGCAGAATGGTAGTACACTAGAGCGCCACAGCGCACCATAGCAGGATAGTGGCATACTAGGGCGCTACAGTGCATTATTGAATTAGAGCGTTGCCGCTAGAACACTACGGCGCTACAATTATTACTGCCTCTAATATCAGAACGCAAAAACGCCACAATACATCTTAGAGCTGAAGAATCACATACATGGCCACCAGATATACGGTAGTTAGATGACAACAATTAATACAAATACAAATGAGATAGGAGGTGACAAACAAGGGATTTACGAAAGGGCAACATAAATATGTAATTTGATATTAAGACTACAATTAATAAGGTAAAGGGATACAAAAACAGGCCTAAAGGAAACATCCAAAATTAATTTGGTCATTGAGACCATGAGGTGAAATGGTATTCAGGTAAAAAATCCATTTTGCCTCTTTTTTTAGTAGCAACTGATCCCAGTTGCCACCTCGAATGGGCATAGTCACCTTTTCTATACCCATAAACTGCAGGTTATTAACTTGTCCGTTATGTAGCTGGTTAACGTGTCGGGACACAGACGTATCCCTATTATGCAGTACATCGCCCACGTGTTCCCCAATTCTCTTTTTAAATTCCCTAATGGTTTTTCCTATATATTCCATGCCGCAAGTACAAGAGACCCTGTAAATGACCCCTTTCGTACTGCAGTTGATAAACTGCTTGATGGAATACTCTTTTCCGGTCACATTACTTACAAAGGACTTGTCAACATGGACATATTGGCACACTGAACAATGTCCACACCTATGGCATCCCACAACATTGCTTCTAAGCCACGTGTCCCTGGCTGGATTGGCGAAGTGACTATGGACAATCCTGTCTTGCAAAGATCTGGATTTTTTATAGGTGATAGTAGGGACATCCCCCAGATGATCGGAAATTTCAGGGTCCATCTGGAGAATGGACCAATGTCTTTTAAGAATGTCCCTAACTCGATTAGCCCCATTGTCATAGGTGGTGATAAAACGAACAGAGGAATCGTCCTGCTTTTTAGGGACGGGGTTCAACAGTTCACTGCGGTTCCTCCTTTTTGCCTCTTGATATGCCTTATTGAGGACACCCTGTGGATAACCCCTAGCCAGAAAACGCTCTCTCAGTTCTTGGGATTGCGTCTCAAAAGTACGATTGTTGGTACAATTTCTCCGGACACGGAGGTATTGCCCCTTCGGGATACCTCTTTTTAAGTGTGCCGGGTGATGACTTTCCCAGTGGAGGAGCGAATTGGTGGCTGTCGGTTTCCTAAATGTGGAGGTAAGTAATTCACCACCTCCCCCTTTGTGATCAGGATGTCCAAAAATGGTAAGGAACAGGTGTCAAACACGGAGGTGAAGGAGAGACCAATATCATTGTGATTCAAAGAGTATACAAATGAAGTAAACTCCTCCTCGGTGCCCCACCAAACAATCAGTATGTCGTCAATGTATCTTGCCCATAATTCGGACACAAGATACAGAGACGAATCACTTTCCTCACGTTCACCACCCAAGACCAGGGTCTCCTCCCACCAGCCGAGGAAGAGGTTGGCATAGGCCGGGGAACATGGGCTGCCCATGGCCGTCCCCCTCAGCTGGTGGTAGGTCTTGCCATCAAAGACAAAATAATTGTGGGTTAGGCAGAACCGAAGAAGTCTTAACACGAGGCGAGTAATGTTGGTTAAACTGCTGACCTCTAGTATTAAGAAAGTACCGTACTGCCTCTAGGCCTCTGTTATGGGGGATGGAGGAATAAAGGGCCTCCACGTCAATGCTTGCAAGAGATGATTCCAAGCCAATAGTAAGGCCCTCTATTCATCGCAGGAGATCTGGGGTATCCTTAACGAACGATTGTAGTGCCGACACAAAAGGTGATAGGACACGATCAAGGTAAATACCTGCATTTTGGCAAAGACTATCCACCCCTGATACAATGGGCCTACCCTTCAAAGGATGTAGGCCCTTATGTATCTTGGGCAGACTGTAAAATGTCGCAGTTACTGGACATTTAGGCATAATGAAGTCAAACTCAGTCTTATTAATGATCCCATCATTCAGGCCTTCCTGTAAGATTGTTCGTAGTTCAGCACAGTATTCATTTGTGGGATTATGTGGAAGAATCTCATATGTAGTTCTATCTGCCAATATAGATTGGCACATATCCTGATATTCCTTAATACCAAGTATTACAATATTGCCCCCTTTATCAGAGGGCTTTACTACAATATTGGTATTTTTTTCTAACCGTTTGATGGCTTCCATTTCTTGCTTAGTGCAATTGAAATCACACTGTATATGACTTTGGGATAGTTCCCTTAATTCCGCGGTAACGAGATTTGAGAAAATATCAATGGCTGATAGGTCACCCGTATTAGGTGGCATTTTGGTGCTTTTTGCTTTTAACTGTGTGAAGGGTCCCATACCTTGGGAATTGGGTTCAATATCACCAATGCTGTTTAATAGTCTCACATCAGGTAACATATCCACCGGAATGCCTAGATCATCACATAAACGGGAATCCTGTTTATTGAAAAATTTCTTCCATCTCAGTTTACGCAGAAACAGATTTAGGTCCTTTATCGCCCTGAACAGGTCGAAATCAGTACTCGGAACAAAGGAAAGTCCTTTACTCAGGACTGCCATTTCCCAGTTATCAATATATTGATCCGACAAATTTATTACTTGTATGTTAGAGCCAGACTGAGTAGAGGAGGTATCCCTCATCAAGATAGAGCCAGAAGGGAGTCTACTTATTATTTCCTCCCTTGAACTAGTCGATTTCTGAGCGGGTAAGCCTGATCTAAAAAACCCCCACTTTGTATGTTATCTGCCCTATCCGTGGTTCCTCTAGCTCCACGACCTCTACCCCTGCCTCGATTTCTCCCCCTATAGGGTCTAGCTCTATTTTCAGATTCTGAAAAATCGGTATCAGTAGAGGATAATTCCGTTTCTCTATCCTGTGGGGTAGGTCTCAGAGTCAGCACTAGATATGCCTTGTTGTCCTTAAAATCCTGGATATCTCTCAGGTATTGGCGATGCTTTCTCTCCTTCAGATGGTATTGAAAACGCTCAATATGTGTCTGGAGTTTAGTTTCTTTAACAACAAAGTCTGATTCTGTAGCAAATTTCTTTGTGATCTCTATATGTTCCTTAAGCTTATCGTTAAGGGCGGATAATGTGACCTTTTCTTCTTCTAATAGCAGTTGCATAAATCGTAGGGAACTATCAGTTGCCTCTCTCTCCCACTTGTGAATGAATGCGGAATTTTTATGTCTACTACCGGCTGACAAATTAATCCTAAGGCCCCGCGGGACAATTTTAGCCTTCAGGTAACTTTCTAGACTCTGGACCTCCCACCAAGAGGTGATCTGGTCCCTATATACCTGTTGGAGTTCCTTAAATGCTGTATTGAAAGAGGGAAGATACTTTTTCTGTGTGAAAGCCTGCTCTGAAAAAACCTCCTTTACCTCAGATAGCCAAGTATCAGTATTAAGCCCGACAGAGAGAAAACCTGCCATATCCCTGGGAGGAAAAACGCAAAAACAGCAATTTATAAATGTCGATTTGGAATAATCCAACAAGATCCCACCAAAATTATAGGAACAAAGCTGTAGTAGGAATTAAAACATAACCTTTATTTATAAAGGAGATAAAACACCAAAAAATAACAAAAAAAAACAAAAAATGGTCTATGGCAATTGGTGAGATCATTCCTGTTTTAATCTTTATGATTTTCATCTTATTTTGCTTTCATCCCGCCTGCCTAGCATTGATTTTTTGATACCTGCTGATACTTATACAATAAGATCACCTGACATAATTTTGCACCTTGAGGTGCCTTTATTATTGATTAGAGGTATCTTTACTTTTGGGACATTGTATTTTATATGCAAAACTATTGTTCCATTTATAATCTATTAGTACCATCTATTGACACATTACCATACAGGCTGTGTCATTGGGTACTTGTTTGAGGTGATATTTTTTGGTTTTTTTTGTTATTTTTTGGTGTTTTATCTCCTTTATAAATAAAGGTTATGTTTTAATTCCTACTACAGCTTTGTTCCTATAATTTTGGTGGGATCTTGTTGGATTATTCCAAATCGACATTTATAAATTGCTGTTTTTGCGTTTTTCCTCCCAGGGATATGGCAGGTTTTCTCTCTGTCGGGCTTAATACTGATACTTGGCTATCTGAGGTAAAGGAGGTTTTTTCAGAGCAGGCTTTCACACAGAAAAAGTATCTTCCCTCTTTCAATACAGCATTTAAGGAACTCCAACAGGTATATAGGGACCAGATCACCTCTTGGTGGGAGGTCCAGAGTCTAGAAAGTTACCTGAAGGCTAAAATTGTCCCGCGGGGCCTTAGGATTAATTTGTCAGCCGGTAGTAGACATAAAAATTCCGCATTCATTCACAAGTGGGAGAGAGAGGCAACTGATAGTTCCCTACGATTTATGCAACTGCTATTAGAAGAAGAAAAGGTCACATTATCCACCCTTAACGATAAGCTTAAGGAACATATAGAGATCACAAAGAAATTTGCTACAGAATCAGACTTTGTTGTTAAAGAAACTAAACTCCAGACACATATTGAGCGTTTTCAATACCATCTGAAGGAGAGAAAGCATCGCCAATACCTGAGAGATATCCAGGATTTTAAGGACAACAAGGCATATCTAGTGCTGACTCTGAGACCTACCCCACAGGATAGAGAAACGGAATTATCCTCTACTGATACCGATTTCTCAGAATCTGAAAATAGAGCTAGACCCTATAGGGGGAGAAATCGAGGCAGGGGTAGAGGTCGTGGAGCTAGAGGAACCACGGATAGGGCAGATAACATACAAAGTGGGGGTTTTTTAGATCAGGCTTACCCGCTCAGAAATCGACTAGTTCAAGGGAGGAAATAATAAGTAGACTCCTGTCATGGTTCCCAATGGCAAGGGAACGTAAGAAACATATAAATAACGAACGAGCTCTCGGGTGATGGAAACTCGAGTTGACCGTGAGCTAAATCTACCACACAACTAATAGTAGCCAGGGAGCATACCTACGGCTTCCTAAATGCCACGCGCCAGCCGGAGGACTAACTAAGCCTGGTAGAGGAAGAAACAGACCTGGCTTACCTCTAGGGAAATACCCCAAAAGATGATAGCAGCCCCCCACATGTAATAACGGTGAAATAAGAGGAAAAGACATACATAGTATGAAAGTAGATTTAGCAAAGAGAGGTCCACTTACTAGATAGCAGAAAGATACAAAAGAGGACTTCACGGTCAACTGAAAACCCTTTCAAAAAACCATCCTGAAATTACTTTAAGACTCCTGTGTCAACTCATGACACAGGAGTGGCAATTTCAGCCCGCAAGAGCTTCCAGCTACAGAGAATTACAAAAACTGCAAACTGGACTAAAGATACAAAACAAAAGGACAAAGTCCACTTAGCTGATCAGCAGACTAGTAGCAGGAACATGCAACCGAAGGCTCTGGTTACAATGATGACCGGCAAGGAAATGACTGGAGAGCAAGGCTAAATAGGAAACTCCCAAACGCTGATGGAAGCAGGTGAACAGAAGCAGCAAAGTGCAAACAAGTCACCAGTACCACCAGCAACCACCAGGGGAGCCCAAAAAGCGGATACACAACAGTACCCTCCCCTTAAGGAGGGGGCACCGAACCCTCACAAGAACCGCCAGGGCGATCTGGATGAGCCCTATGAAAGGCACGAACCAAATCCGAGGCATGAACATCAGAGGCAGTTACCCAAGAATTATCTTCCTGACCATAGCCCTTCCATTTAACCAGATATTGAAGTCTCCGTCTGGAAATACGGGAGTCCAAGATCTTTTCTACCACGTACTCCAATTCACCCTCCACCAGCACAGGAGCAGGAGGTTCAGTAGAAGGAACCACCGGTATCTCATATCTCCGCAACAGCGACCGATGGAACACATTATGGATAGCGAAAGATGCCGGGAGGTCCAAACGAAAGGAGACAGGGTTAAGAATCTCCAAAATCCTATAAGGACCGATTAACCGAGGCTTAAATTTAGGAGAAGAAACCCTCATAGGGACAAAATGGGAAGACAACCACACCAAGTCCCCAACACGAAGGTGGGGGCCAACACGACGACGGCGGTTAGCAAACTGCTGAGTCCTCTCCTGGGACAATTCCAAATTATCCACCACTTGTCCCCAAATCTGATGCAACCGATCCACTACCGCATCCACTCCAGGACAATCCGAAGATTCAACCTGACCAGATGAAAAACGCGGATGAAACCCTGAATTGCAAAAGAAAGGAGAAACCAAAGTGGCAGAACTAGCCCGATTATTAAGAGCAAACTCCGCCAACGGCAGAAAGGCAACCCAATCATCCTGATCCGCAGACACAAAACACCTCAAATAAGTCTCCAAAGTTTGATTAGTTCGTTCCGTCTGGCCATTGGTCTGAGGATGGAATGCAGACGAAAAAGACAAATCAATGCCCAACCTGGCACAGACTGCCCGCCAAAATCTAGACACGAACTGGGTACCCCTGTCAGAAACGATGTTTTCCGGAATACCATGCAGGCGAACCACATTTTGAAAAAACAGAGGGACCAACTCAGATGAGGAAGGCAACTTAGGCAATGGCACCAAATGAACCATTTTAGAAAAACGGTCACACACCACCCAGATGACAGACATCTTCTGAGAAACAGGGAGGTCCGAGATAAAGTCCATAGAGATGTGCGTCCAAGGCCTCTTCGGAATAGGCAAGGGCAACAACAACCCACTAGCCCTAGAACAACAAGGCTTGGCCCGAGCACACACATCGCAAGACTGCACAAAAACACGCACATCTCGAGACAGGGAAGGCCACCAGAAGGATCTAGCCACCAAATCTCTGGTGCCAAAAATTCCCGGATGACCTGCCAGAGTAGAAGAATGAACTTCCGAGATGACTCTAGTGGTCCACTCGTCAGGAACAAACAGTCTACCAGACGGACAACGATCAGGTCTATCCGCCTGAAATTCTTGCAAAGCACGTCGCAAATCAGGAGAGACAGCAGACAAAACCACTCCATCCTTAAGGACACCAGCAGGTTCAGAATTCCCAGGAGAGTCAGGCTCAAAACTCCTAGAAAGAGCATCTGCCTTCACATTCCTAGAACCCGGTAAGTACGAGACCACAAAATTAAACCGGGAAAAGAACAACGACCAACGTGCCTGTCTAGGATTCAGGCGCCTGGCAGACTCCAAATAAATTAAATTCTTGTGATCAGTCAAAACTACCACCTGATGTTTGGCACCCTCAAGCCAATGACGCCACTCCTCAAATGCCCACTTCATGGCCAAAAGCTCCCGATTACCAACATCATAATTTCGCTCGGCGGCCGAAAATTTTCGCGAAAAGAACGCACAAGGTCTCATCACTGAGCAGTCGGGACTTTTCTGCGACAAAACCGCCCCCGCTCCAATCTCGGAAGCATCGACCTCAACCTGAAAGGGAAGGGAAACATCAGGCTGGCGCAACACAGGGGCAGACAAAAAGCGGCGCTTAAGCCCCCGAAAGGCCTCCACGGCAGCAGGGGACCAATTGGCAACATCAGCACCCTTTTTAGTCAAATCTGTCAGAGGTTTAGCAACGCCAGAAAAACCAGCTATAAATCGACGATAAAAATTAGCAAAGCCCAAGAATTTCTGGAGACTCTTCAGAGAAGTAGGCTGCGTCCAGTCGTAAATAGCCCGAACCTTGACAGGGTCCATCTCAATAGAAGAAGGGGAAAAAATGTACCCCAAAAAGGAAATTTTTTGAACCCCAAAAACACACTTTGAACCCTTTACACACAAAGAATTCTCCCGCAAAACCTGAAAAACCCTCCTGACCTGCTGAACATGAGACTCCCAGTCATCAGAAAAAATCAAAATATCATCCAAGTACACTATCATAAATTTATCCAAATATTCACGGAAAATATCATGCATTAAGGACTGAAAGACAGAAGGTGCATTAGAAAGGCCGAAAGGCATTACCAAATACTCAAAATGGCCCTCAGGCGTATTAAATGCGGTTTTCCACTCATCCCCCTGCTTAATTCGCACCAAATTATACGCCCCACGAAGATCAATCTTAGAGAACCACTTAGCCCCCCTTATGCGAGCAAACAAATCAGTCAGCAAAGGCAACGGATACTGATATTTGACTGTAATTTTATTCAGGAGTAGATAATCAATACAAGGCCTCAGAGAGCCATCCTTTTTAGAGACAAAGAAAAAACCGGCTCCTAAAGGTGATGAAGAAGGACGAATATGTCCCTTTTCCAGGGACTCCTTAATATACTCGCGCATAGCAGCATGTTCAGGCACAGATAGGTTAAACAAACGACCCTTTGGAAATTTACTGCCAGGAATCAGATCTATGGCGCAATCACAATCCCTGTGAGAAGGGAGTGAACCAATCTTAGGCTCTTCAAAAATATCACGATAATCCGACAAAAATGCCGGAATCTCAGATGGAATAGATGACGAAATGGGCACCATAGGAGTGTCCCCATGAGCCCCCCGACATCCCCAGCTTAACACAGACATAGCTTTCCAGTCAAGGACTGGGTTATGAGACTGTAACCATGGTAATCCAAGCACCAAAACATCATGTAAATTGTACAACACAAGGAAGCGAATCACCTCCTGATGGTCTGGAGCCATACGCATAGTCACTTGCGTCCAGAACTGTGGTTTATTACAAGCCAAAGGTGTAGAATCAATACCCTTCAGAGGTATAGGGACTTCCAGAGGCTCTAAATCAAACCCACAGCGCCTGGCAAAGGACCAGTCCATAAGACTCAGAGCGGCGCCAGAGTCCACATAGGCATCCACGGTAATAACTGATAATGAACAAATCAAGGTTACAGACAAAATAAATTTGGACTGTAAAGTGCCAATTGAAATAGACTTGTCAACCTTCCTAGTACGTTTAGAGCATGCCGATATAACATGAGCAGAATCACCACAATAGAAGCATAACCCATTTTTACGCCTATAATTCTGCCGCTCGCTTCTGGACATAATTCTGTCACATTGCATTTTCTCTGGCGTCTCTTCAGAAGATACCGCCAAATGGTGCACGGGTTTGCGCTCCCGCAAACGCCGATCAATCTGAATTGCCATTGTCATGGACTCATTCAGACCTGTAGGCGCAGGGAACCCGACCATAACATCTTTAACGGCATCAGAAAGGCCCTCTCTAAAATTTGCCGCTAAGGCGCACTCATTCCACTGAGTAAGCACAGACCATTTATGAAATTTTTGGCAGTATATCTCAGCTTCATCTTGCCCTTGAGATAGGGCTATCAAAGCTTTTTCAGCTTGAATCTCCAAATTAGGTTCCTCATAAAGCAACCCTAAAGCCAGGAAAAACGCATCCACATTGAGCAATGCAGGATCCCCTGGTGCCAATGAAAATGCCCAATTTTGAGGGTCACCTCGCAGCAAAGAAATTACAATCTTAACCTGCTGGACAGGATCTCCTGAGGAGTGAGGTCTGAGAGAAAGGAATAATTTACAATTATATTTGAAATTCAGAAACCGAGATCTATCTCCGGAAAACACCTCTGGTGTAGGGATTTTAGGTTCAGAAATAGGAGTATGCATAACAAAATCTTGTAAATTTTGAACCTTCGTAGCAAGATTATTTAAACCTGCAGCCAAACTCTGAGGATCCATCTTTAAACAGGTGAGCTCAGAGCCATTCAAGGATTATAAGGAGAGAAAGGCAAAGGCAGTAATTAGAGCTGAAATACAACAGATCCAACTATGGAGCAAGCATAGGGAAAAAAAAAAAAAAAAATTTACAAGACTTCCTTTTTCTCTCCTTTCTTCTGCCAATAAGTTTAACACATGGCCGGTCATACTGTCATGGTTCCCAATGGCAAGGGAACGTAAGAAACATATAAATAACGAACGAGCTCTCGGGTGATGGAAACTCGAGTTGACCGTGAGCTAAATCTACCACACAACTAATAGTAGCCAGGGAGCATACCTACGGCTTCCTAAATGCCACGCGCCAGCCGGAGGACTAACTAAGCCTGGTAGAGGAAGAAACAGACCTGGCTTACCTCTAGGGAAATACCCCAAAAGATGATAGCAGCCCCCCACATGTAATAACGGTGAAATAAGAGGAAAAGACATACATAGTATGAAAGTAGATTTAGCAAAGAGAGGTCCACTTACTAGATAGCAGAAAGATACAAAAGAGGACTTCACGGTCAACTGAAAACCCTTTCAAAAAACCATCCTGAAATTACTTTAAGACTCCTGTGTCAACTCATGACACAGGAGTGGCAATTTCAGCCCGCAAGAGCTTCCAGCTACAGAGAATTACAAAAACTGCAAACTGGACTAAAGATACAAAACAAAAGGACAAAGTCCACTTAGCTGATCAGCAGACTAGTAGCAGGAACATGCAACCGAAGGCTCTGGTTACAATGATGACCGGCAAGGAAATGACTGGAGAGCAAGGCTAAATAGGAAACTCCCAAACGCTGATGGAAGCAGGTGAACAGAAGCAGCAAAGTGCAAACAAGTCACCAGTACCACCAGCAACCACCAGGGGAGCCCAAAAAGCGGATACACAACAGTACCCTCCCCTTAAGGAGGGGGCACCGAACCCTCACAAGAACCGCCAGGGCGATCTGGATGAGCCCTATGAAAGGCACGAACCAAATCCGAGGCATGAACATCAGAGGCAGTTACCCAAGAATTATCTTCCTGACCATAGCCCTTCCATTTAACCAGATATTGAAGTCTCCGTCTGGAAATACGGGAGTCCAAGATCTTTTCTACCACGTACTCCAATTCACCCTCCACCAGCACAGGAGCAGGAGGTTCAGTAGAAGGAACCACCGGTATCTCATATCTCCGCAACAGCGACCGATGGAACACATTATGGATAGCGAAAGATGCCGGGAGGTCCAAACGAAAGGAGACAGGGTTAAGAATCTCCAAAATCCTATAAGGACCGATTAACCGAGGCTTAAATTTAGGAGAAGAAACCCTCATAGGGACAAAATGGGAAGACAACCACACCAAGTCCCCAACACGAAGGTGGGGGCCAACACGACGACGGCGGTTAGCAAACTGCTGAGTCCTCTCCTGGGACAATTCCAAATTATCCACCACTTGTCCCCAAATCTGATGCAACCGATCCACTACCGCATCCACTCCAGGACAATCCGAAGATTCAACCTGACCAGATGAAAAACGCGGATGAAACCCTGAATTGCAAAAGAAAGGAGAAACCAAAGTGGCAGAACTAGCCCGATTATTAAGAGCAAACTCCGCCAACGGCAGAAAGGCAACCCAATCATCCTGATCCGCAGACACAAAACACCTCAAATAAGTCTCCAAAGTTTGATTAGTTCGTTCCGTCTGGCCATTGGTCTGAGGATGGAATGCAGACGAAAAAGACAAATCAATGCCCAACCTGGCACAGACTGCCCGCCAAAATCTAGACACGAACTGGGTACCCCTGTCAGAAACGATGTTTTCCGGAATACCATGCAGGCGAACCACATTTTGAAAAAACAGAGGGACCAACTCAGATGAGGAAGGCAACTTAGGCAATGGCACCAAATGAACCATTTTAGAAAAACGGTCACACACCACCCAGATGACAGACATCTTCTGAGAAACAGGGAGGTCCGAGATAAAGTCCATAGAGATGTGCGTCCAAGGCCTCTTCGGAATAGGCAAGGGCAACAACAACCCACTAGCCCTAGAACAACAAGGCTTGGCCCGAGCACACACATCGCAAGACTGCACAAAAACACGCACATCTCGAGACAGGGAAGGCCACCAGAAGGATCTAGCCACCAAATCTCTGGTGCCAAAAATTCCCGGATGACCTGCCAGAGTAGAAGAATGAACTTCCGAGATGACTCTAGTGGTCCACTCGTCAGGAACAAACAGTCTACCAGACGGACAACGATCAGGTCTATCCGCCTGAAATTCTTGCAAAGCACGTCGCAAATCAGGAGAGACAGCAGACAAAACCACTCCATCCTTAAGGACACCAGCAGGTTCAGAATTCCCAGGAGAGTCAGGCTCAAAACTCCTAGAAAGAGCATCTGCCTTCACATTCCTAGAACCCGGTAAGTACGAGACCACAAAATTAAACCGGGAAAAGAACAACGACCAACGTGCCTGTCTAGGATTCAGGCGCCTGGCAGACTCCAAATAAATTAAATTCTTGTGATCAGTCAAAACTACCACCTGATGTTTGGCACCCTCAAGCCAATGACGCCACTCCTCAAATGCCCACTTCATGGCCAAAAGCTCCCGATTACCAACATCATAATTTCGCTCGGCGGCCGAAAATTTTCGCGAAAAGAACGCACAAGGTCTCATCACTGAGCAGTCGGGACTTTTCTGCGACAAAACCGCCCCCGCTCCAATCTCGGAAGCATCGACCTCAACCTGAAAGGGAAGGGAAACATCAGGCTGGCGCAACACAGGGGCAGACAAAAAGCGGCGCTTAAGCCCCCGAAAGGCCTCCACGGCAGCAGGGGACCAATTGGCAACATCAGCACCCTTTTTAGTCAAATCTGTCAGAGGTTTAGCAACGCCAGAAAAACCAGCTATAAATCGACGATAAAAATTAGCAAAGCCCAAGAATTTCTGGAGACTCTTCAGAGAAGTAGGCTGCGTCCAGTCGTAAATAGCCCGAACCTTGACAGGGTCCATCTCAATAGAAGAAGGGGAAAAAATGTACCCCAAAAAGGAAATTTTTTGAACCCCAAAAACACACTTTGAACCCTTTACACACAAAGAATTCTCCCGCAAAACCTGAAAAACCCTCCTGACCTGCTGAACATGAGACTCCCAGTCATCAGAAAAAATCAAAATATCATCCAAGTACACTATCATAAATTTATCCAAATATTCACGGAAAATATCATGCATTAAGGACTGAAAGACAGAAGGTGCATTAGAAAGGCCGAAAGGCATTACCAAATACTCAAAATGGCCCTCAGGCGTATTAAATGCGGTTTTCCACTCATCCCCCTGCTTAATTCGCACCAAATTATACGCCCCACGAAGATCAATCTTAGAGAACCACTTAGCCCCCCTTATGCGAGCAAACAAATCAGTCAGCAAAGGCAACGGATACTGATATTTGACTGTAATTTTATTCAGGAGTAGATAATCAATACAAGGCCTCAGAGAGCCATCCTTTTTAGAGACAAAGAAAAAACCGGCTCCTAAAGGTGATGAAGAAGGACGAATATGTCCCTTTTCCAGGGACTCCTTAATATACTCGCGCATAGCAGCATGTTCAGGCACAGATAGGTTAAACAAACGACCCTTTGGAAATTTACTGCCAGGAATCAGATCTATGGCGCAATCACAATCCCTGTGAGAAGGGAGTGAACCAATCTTAGGCTCTTCAAAAATATCACGATAATCCGACAAAAATGCCGGAATCTCAGATGGAATAGATGACGAAATGGGCACCATAGGAGTGTCCCCATGAGCCCCCCGACATCCCCAGCTTAACACAGACATAGCTTTCCAGTCAAGGACTGGGTTATGAGACTGTAACCATGGTAATCCAAGCACCAAAACATCATGTAAATTGTACAACACAAGGAAGCGAATCACCTCCTGATGGTCTGGAGCCATACGCATAGTCACTTGCGTCCAGAACTGTGGTTTATTACAAGCCAAAGGTGTAGAATCAATACCCTTCAGAGGTATAGGGACTTCCAGAGGCTCTAAATCAAACCCACAGCGCCTGGCAAAGGACCAGTCCATAAGACTCAGAGCGGCGCCAGAGTCCACATAGGCATCCACGGTAATAACTGATAATGAACAAATCAAGGTTACAGACAAAATAAATTTGGACTGTAAAGTGCCAATTGAAATAGACTTGTCAACCTTCCTAGTACGTTTAGAGCATGCCGATATAACATGAGCAGAATCACCACAATAGAAGCATAACCCATTTTTACGCCTATAATTCTGCCGCTCGCTTCTGGACATAATTCTGTCACATTGCATTTTCTCTGGCGTCTCTTCAGAAGATACCGCCAAATGGTGCACGGGTTTGCGCTCCCGCAAACGCCGATCAATCTGAATTGCCATTGTCATGGACTCATTCAGACCTGTAGGCGCAGGGAACCCGACCATAACATCTTTAACGGCATCAGAAAGGCCCTCTCTAAAATTTGCCGCTAAGGCGCACTCATTCCACTGAGTAAGCACAGACCATTTATGAAATTTTTGGCAGTATATCTCAGCTTCATCTTGCCCTTGAGATAGGGCTATCAAAGCTTTTTCAGCTTGAATCTCCAAATTAGGTTCCTCATAAAGCAACCCTAAAGCCAGGAAAAACGCATCCACATTGAGCAATGCAGGATCCCCTGGTGCCAATGAAAATGCCCAATTTTGAGGGTCACCTCGCAGCAAAGAAATTACAATCTTAACCTGCTGGACAGGATCTCCTGAGGAGTGAGGTCTGAGAGAAAGGAATAATTTACAATTATATTTGAAATTCAGAAACCGAGATCTATCTCCGGAAAACACCTCTGGTGTAGGGATTTTAGGTTCAGAAATAGGAGTATGCATAACAAAATCTTGTAAATTTTGAACCTTCGTAGCAAGATTATTTAAACCTGCAGCCAAACTCTGAGGATCCATCTTTAAACAGGTGAGCTCAGAGCCATTCAAGGATTATAAGGAGAGAAAGGCAAAGGCAGTAATTAGAGCTGAAATACAACAGATCCAACTATGGAGCAAGCATAGGGAAAAAAAAAAAAAAAATTTACAGACTTCCTTTTTCTCTCCTTTCTTCTGCCAATAAGTTTAACACATGGCTGGTCATACTGTCATGGTTCCCAATGGCAAGGGAACGTAAGAAACATATAAATAACGAACGAGCTCTCGGGTGATGGAAACTCGAGTTGACCGTGAGCTAAATCTACCACACAACTAATAGTAGCCAGGGAGCATACCTACGGCTTCCTAAATGCCACGCGCCAGCCGGAGGACTAACTAAGCCTGGTAGAGGAAGAAACAGACCTGGCTTACCTCTAGGGAAATACCCCAAAAGATGATAGCAGCCCCCCACATGTAATAACGGTGAAATAAGAGGAAAAGACATACATAGTATGAAAGTAGATTTAGCAAAGAGAGGTCCACTTACTAGATAGCAGAAAGATACAAAAGAGGACTTCACGGTCAACTGAAAACCCTTTCAAAAAACCATCCTGAAATTACTTTAAGACTCCTGTGTCAACTCATGACACAGGAGTGGCAATTTCAGCCCGCAAGAGCTTCCAGCTACAGAGAATTACAAAAACTGCAAACTGGACTAAAGATACAAAACAAAAGGACAAAGTCCACTTAGCTGATCAGCAGACTAGTAGCAGGAACATGCAACCGAAGGCTCTGGTTACAATGATGACCGGCAAGGAAATGACTGGAGAGCAAGGCTAAATAGGAAACTCCCAAACGCTGATGGAAGCAGGTGAACAGAAGCAGCAAAGTGCAAACAAGTCACCAGTACCACCAGCAACCACCAGGGGAGCCCAAAAAGCGGATACACAACAGTACCCTCCCCTTAAGGAGGGGGCACCGAACCCTCACAAGAACCGCCAGGGCGATCTGGATGAGCCCTATGAAAGGCACGAACCAAATCCGAGGCATGAACATCAGAGGCAGTTACCCAAGAATTATCTTCCTGACCATAGCCCTTCCATTTAACCAGATATTGAAGTCTCCGTCTGGAAATACGGGAGTCCAAGATCTTTTCTACCACGTACTCCAATTCACCCTCCACCAGCACAGGAGCAGGAGGTTCAGTAGAAGGAACCACCGGTATCTCATATCTCCGCAACAGCGACCGATGGAACACATTATGGATAGCGAAAGATGCCGGGAGGTCCAAACGAAAGGAGACAGGGTTAAGAATCTCCAAAATCCTATAAGGACCGATTAACCGAGGCTTAAATTTAGGAGAAGAAACCCTCATAGGGACAAAATGGGAAGACAACCACACCAAGTCCCCAACACGAAGGTGGGGGCCAACACGACGACGGCGGTTAGCAAACTGCTGAGTCCTCTCCTGGGACAATTCCAAATTATCCACCACTTGTCCCCAAATCTGATGCAACCGATCCACTACCGCATCCACTCCAGGACAATCCGAAGATTCAACCTGACCAGATGAAAAACGCGGATGAAACCCTGAATTGCAAAAGAAAGGAGAAACCAAAGTGGCAGAACTAGCCCGATTATTAAGAGCAAACTCCGCCAACGGCAGAAAGGCAACCCAATCATCCTGATCCGCAGACACAAAACACCTCAAATAAGTCTCCAAAGTTTGATTAGTTCGTTCCGTCTGGCCATTGGTCTGAGGATGGAATGCAGACGAAAAAGACAAATCAATGCCCAACCTGGCACAGACTGCCCGCCAAAATCTAGACACGAACTGGGTACCCCTGTCAGAAACGATGTTTTCCGGAATACCATGCAGGCGAACCACATTTTGAAAAAACAGAGGGACCAACTCAGATGAGGAAGGCAACTTAGGCAATGGCACCAAATGAACCATTTTAGAAAAACGGTCACACACCACCCAGATGACAGACATCTTCTGAGAAACAGGGAGGTCCGAGATAAAGTCCATAGAGATGTGCGTCCAAGGCCTCTTCGGAATAGGCAAGGGCAACAACAACCCACTAGCCCTAGAACAACAAGGCTTGGCCCGAGCACACACATCGCAAGACTGCACAAAAACACGCACATCTCGAGACAGGGAAGGCCACCAGAAGGATCTAGCCACCAAATCTCTGGTGCCAAAAATTCCCGGATGACCTGCCAGAGTAGAAGAATGAACTTCCGAGATGACTCTAGTGGTCCACTCGTCAGGAACAAACAGTCTACCAGACGGACAACGATCAGGTCTATCCGCCTGAAATTCTTGCAAAGCACGTCGCAAATCAGGAAAGACAGCAGACAAAACCACTCCATCCTTAAGGACACCAGCAGGTTCAGAATTCCCAGGAGAGTCAGGCTCAAAACTCCTAGAAAGAGCATCTGCCTTCACATTCCTAGAACCCGGTAAGTACGAGACCACAAAATTAAACCGGGAAAAGAACAACGACCAACGTGCCTGTCTAGGATTCAGGCGCCTGGCAGACTCCAAATAAATTAAATTCTTGTGATCAGTCAAAACTACCACCTGATGTTTGGCACCCTCAAGCCAATGACGCCACTCCTCAAATGCCCACTTCATGGCCAAAAGCTCCCGATTACCAACATCATAATTTCGCTCGGCGGCCGAAAATTTTCGCGAAAAGAACGCACAAGGTCTCATCACTGAGCAGTCGGGACTTTTCTGCGACAAAACCGCCCCCGCTCCAATCTCGGAAGCATCGACCTCAACCTGAAAGGGAAGGGAAACATCAGGCTGGCGCAACACAGGGGCAGACAAAAAGCGGCGCTTAAGCCCCCGAAAGGCCTCCACGGCAGCAGGGGACCAATTGGCAACATCAGCACCCTTTTTAGTCAAATCTGTCAGAGGTTTAGCAACGCCAGAAAAACCAGCTATAAATCGACGATAAAAATTAGCAAAGCCCAAGAATTTCTGGAGACTCTTCAGAGAAGTAGGCTGCGTCCAGTCGTAAATAGCCCGAACCTTGACAGGGTCCATCTCAATAGAAGAAGGGGAAAAAATGTACCCCAAAAAGGAAATTTTTTGAACCCCAAAAACACACTTTGAACCCTTTACACACAAAGAATTCTCCCGCAAAACCTGAAAAACCCTCCTGACCTGCTGAACATGAGACTCCCAGTCATCAGAAAAAATCAAAATATCATCCAAGTACACTATCATAAATTTATCCAAATATTCACGGAAAATATCATGCATTAAGGACTGAAAGACAGAAGGTGCATTAGAAAGGCCGAAAGGCATTACCAAATACTCAAAATGGCCCTCAGGCGTATTAAATGCGGTTTTCCACTCATCCCCCTGCTTAATTCGCACCAAATTATACGCCCCACGAAGATCAATCTTAGAGAACCACTTAGCCCCCCTTATGCGAGCAAACAAATCAGTCAGCAAAGGCAACGGATACTGATATTTGACTGTAATTTTATTCAGGAGTAGATAATCAATACAAGGCCTCAGAGAGCCATCCTTTTTAGAGACAAAGAAAAAACCGGCTCCTAAAGGTGATGAAGAAGGACGAATATGTCCCTTTTCCAGGGACTCCTTAATATACTCGCGCATAGCAGCATGTTCAGGCACAGATAGGTTAAACAAACGACCCTTTGGAAATTTACTGCCAGGAATCAGATCTATGGCGCAATCACAATCCCTGTGAGAAGGGAGTGAACCAATCTTAGGCTCTTCAAAAATATCACGATAATCCGACAAAAATGCCGGAATCTCAGATGGAATAGATGACGAAATGGGCACCATAGGAGTGTCCCCATGAGCCCCCCGACATCCCCAGCTTAACACAGACATAGCTTTCCAGTCAAGGACTGGGTTATGAGACTGTAACCATGGTAATCCAAGCACCAAAACATCATGTAAATTGTACAACACAAGGAAGCGAATCACCTCCTGATGGTCTGGAGCCATACGCATAGTCACTTGCGTCCAGAACTGTGGTTTATTACAAGCCAAAGGTGTAGAATCAATACCCTTCAGAGGTATAGGGACTTCCAGAGGCTCTAAATCAAACCCACAGCGCCTGGCAAAGGACCAGTCCATAAGACTCAGAGCGGCGCCAGAGTCCACATAGGCATCCACGGTAATAACTGATAATGAACAAATCAAGGTTACAGACAAAATAAATTTGGACTGTAAAGTGCCAATTGAAATAGACTTGTCAACCTTCCTAGTACGTTTAGAGCATGCCGATATAACATGAGCAGAATCACCACAATAGAAGCATAACCCATTTTTACGCCTATAATTCTGCCGCTCGCTTCTGGACATAATTCTGTCACATTGCATTTTCTCTGGCGTCTCTTCAGAAGATACCGCCAAATGGTGCACGGGTTTGCGCTCCCGCAAACGCCGATCAATCTGAATTGCCATTGTCATGGACTCATTCAGACCTGTAGGCGCAGGGAACCCGACCATAACATCTTTAACGGCATCAGAAAGGCCCTCTCTAAAATTTGCCGCTAAGGCGCACTCATTCCACTGAGTAAGCACAGACCATTTATGAAATTTTTGGCAGTATATCTCAGCTTCATCTTGCCCTTGAGATAGGGCTATCAAAGCTTTTTCAGCTTGAATCTCCAAATTAGGTTCCTCATAAAGCAACCCTAAAGCCAGGAAAAACGCATCCACATTGAGCAATGCAGGATCCCCTGGTGCCAATGAAAATGCCCAATTTTGAGGGTCACCTCGCAGCAAAGAAATTACAATCTTAACCTGCTGGACAGGATCTCCTGAGGAGTGAGGTCTGAGAGAAAGGAATAATTTACAATTATATTTGAAATTCAGAAACCGAGATCTATCTCCGGAAAACACCTCTGGTGTAGGGATTTTAGGTTCAGAAATAGGAGTATGCATAACAAAATCTTGTAAATTTTGAACCTTCGTAGCAAGATTATTTAAACCTGCAGCCAAACTCTGAGGATCCATCTTTAAACAGGTGAGCTCAGAGCCATTCAAGGATTATAAGGAGAGAAAGGCAAAGGCAGTAATTAGAGCTGAAATACAACAGATCCAACTATGGAGCAAGCATAGGGAAAAAAAAAATAAAAAATTTACAGACTTCCTTTTTCTCTCCTTTCTTCTGCCAATAAGTTTAACACATGGCCGGTCATACTGTCATGGTTCCCAATGGCAAGGGAACGTAAGAAACATATAAATAACGAACGAGCTCTCGGGTGATGGAAACTCGAGTTGACCGTGAGCTAAATCTACCACACAACTAATAGTAGCCAGGGAGCATACCTACGGCTTCCTAAATGCCACGCGCCAGCCGGAGGACTAACTAAGCCTGGTAGAGGAAGAAACAGACCTGGCTTACCTCTAGGGAAATACCCCAAAAGATGATAGCAGCCCCCCACATGTAATAACGGTGAAATAAGAGGAAAAGACATACATAGTATGAAAGTAGATTTAGCAAAGAGAGGTCCACTTACTAGATAGCAGAAAGATACAAAAGAGGACTTCACGGTCAACTGAAAACCCTTTCAAAAAACCATCCTGAAATTACTTTAAGACTCCTGTGTCAACTCATGACACAGGAGTGGCAATTTCAGCCCGCAAGAGCTTCCAGCTACAGAGAATTACAAAAACTGCAAACTGGACTAAAGATACAAAACAAAAGGACAAAGTCCACTTAGCTGATCAGCAGACTAGTAGCAGGAACATGCAACCGAAGGCTCTGGTTACAATGATGACCGGCAAGGAAATGACTGGAGAGCAAGGCTAAATAGGAAACTCCCAAACGCTGATGGAAGCAGGTGAACAGAAGCAGCAAAGTGCAAACAAGTCACCAGTACCACCAGCAACCACCAGGGGAGCCCAAAAAGCGGATACACAACAGACTCCCTTCTGGCTCTATCTTGATGAGGGATACCTCCTCTACTCAGTCTGGCTCTAACATACAAGTAATAAATTTGTCGGATCAATATATTGATAACTGGGAAATGGCAGTCCTGAGTAAAGGACTTTCCTTTGTTCCGAGTACTGATTTCGACCTGTTCAGGGCGGTAAAGGACCTAAATCTGTTTCTGCGTAAACTGAGATGGAAGAAATTTTTCAATAAACAGGATTCCCGTTTATGTGATGATCTAGGCATTCCGGTGGATATGTTACCTGATGTGAGACTATTAAACAGCATTGGTGATATTGAACCCAATTCCCAAGGTATGGGACCCTTCACACAGTTAAAAGCAAAAAGCACCAAAATGCCACCTAATACGGGTGACCTATCAGCCATTGATATTTTCTCAAATCTCGTTACCGCAGAATTAAGGGAACTATCCCAAAGTCATATACAGTGTGATTTCAATTGCACTAAGCAAGAAATGGAAGCCATCAAACGGTTAGAAAAAAATACCAATATTGTAGTAAAGCCCTCTGATAAAGGGGGCAATATTGTAATACTTGGTATTAAGGAATATCAGGATATGTGCCAATCTATATTGGCAGATAGAACTACATATGAGATTCTTCCACATAATCCCACAAATGAATACTGTGCTGAACTACGAACAATCTTACAGGAAGGCCTGAATGATGGGATCATTAATAAGACTGAGTTTGACTTCATTATGCCTAAATGTCCAGTAACTGCGACATTTTACAGTCTGCCCAAGATACATAAGGGCCTACATCCTTTGAAGGGTAGGCCCATTTTATCAGGGGTGGATAGTCTTTGCCAAAATGCAGGTATTTACCTTGATCGTGTCCTATCACCTTTTGTGTCGGCACTACAATCGTTCGTTAAGGATACCCCACATCTCCTGCGACGAATAGAGGGCCTTACTATTGGCTTGGAATCATCTCTTGCAAGCATTGACGTGGAGGCCCTTTATTCCTCCATCCCCCATAACAGAGGCCTAGAGGCAGTACGGTACTTTCTTAATACTAGAGGTCAGCAGTTTAACCAACATAACTGCTTCGTGTTAAGACTTCTTCGGTTCTCCCTAACCCACAATTATTTTGTCTTTGATGGCAAGACCTACCATCAGCTGAGGGGGACGGCCATGGGCAGCCCATGTGCCCCGGCCTATGCCAACCTCTTCCTCGGCTGGTGGGAGGAGACCCTGGTCTTGGGTGGTGAACGTGAGGAAAGTGATTCGTCTCTGTATCTTGTGTCCGAATTATGGGCAAGATACATTGACGACATCCTGATTGTTTGGCGGGGCACAGAGGAGGAGTTTACTTCATTTGTATACTCTTTGAATCACAATGATATTGGTCTCTCCTTCACCTCCGTGTTTGACACCTGTTCCTTACCATTTTTGGACATCCTGATCACAAAGGGGGGAGGTGGTGAATTACTTACCTCCACATTTAGGAAACCGACAGCCACCAATTCGCTCCTCCACTGGGAAAGTCATCACCCGGCACACTTAAAAAGAGGTATCCCGAAGGGGCAATACCTCCGTGTCCGGAGAAATTGTACCAATAATCGTACTTTTGAGACGCAATCCCAAGAACTGAGAGAGCGTTTTCTGGCTAGGGGTTATCCACAGGGTGTCCTCAATAAGGCATATCAAGAGGCAAAAAGGAGGAACCGCAGTGAACTGTTGAACCCCGTCCCTAAAAAGCAGGACGATTCCTCTGTTCGTTTTATCACCACCTATGACAATGGGGCTAATCGAGTTAGGGACATTCTTAAAAGACATTGGTCCATTCTCCAGATGGACCCTGAAATTTCCGATCATCTGGGGGATGTCCCTACTATCACCTATAAAAAATCCAGATCTTTGCAAGACAGGATTGTCCATAGTCACTTCGCCAATCCAGCCAGGGACACGTGGCTTAGAAGCAATGTTGTGGGATGCCATAGGTGTGGACATTGTTCAGTGTGCCAATATGTCCATGTTGACAAGTCCTTTGTAAGTAATGTGACCGGAAAAGAGTATTCCATCAAGCAGTTTATCAACTGCAGTACGAAAGGGGTCATTTACAGGGTCTCTTGTACTTGCGGCATGGAATATATAGGAAAAACCATTAGGGAATTTAAAAAGAGAATTGGGGAACACGTGGGCGATGTACTGCATAATAGGGATACGTCTGTGTCCCGACACGTTAACCAGCTACATAACGGACAAGTTAATAACCTGCAGTTTATGGGTATAGAAAAGGTGACTATGCCCATTCGAGGTGGCAACTGGGATCAGTTGCTACTAAAAAAAGAGGCAAAATGTTTTTTTTACCTGAATACCATTTCACCTCATGGTCTCAATGACCAAATTAATTTTGGATGTTTCCTTTAGGCCTGTTTTTGTATCCCTTTACCTTATTAATTGTAGTCTTAATATCAAATTACATATTTATGTTGCCCTTTCGTAAATCCCTTGTTTGTCACCTCCTATCTCATTTGTATTTGTATTAATTGTTGTCATCTAACTACCGTATATCTGGTGGCCATGTATGTGATTCTTCAGCTCTAAGATGTATTGTGGCGTTTTTGCGTTCTGATATTAGAGGCAGTAATAATTGTAGCGCCGTAGTGTTCTAGCGGCAACGCTCTAATTCAATAATGCGCTGTAGCGCCCTAGTATGCCACTATCCTGCTATGGTGCGCTGTGGCGCTCTAGTGTACTACCATTCTGCTATAGTTGTATGTTGCTGGGTCCAGACGCAGTGTAGCGTCTTGGGATCCTGGTAACTTTAACTATTGTTGTCATCAGAGACAGCGTGTTTGGGTTTGTCCATTGGCACTACATTGGTTCCTTTTTATGTATTGGTTCCTTTTTATGTAGAGCGCTCCAGCATTCTCTTGTGTATAGCGTCTTACAAATGTAGTGTCATGGTGACCGAGCGGTCTCCAGGACATAACGCTGTAGCGTCTTAGTAACAACTACTTCCGCTGAAACCGGAAGTTGTCAGGTCCTTACGCGACTTGGCGTCTGGGTATCTTGGTAACGCCAACTTCCGCCACCATCAGAGAGCGCGTGTCTACATCATCTCATCGGCACCAGTGCGGCTATACTTCTTGCTGTTACCTGACAGGTAATCCTGATTGTAGTGACCTACGGGTCGGTTCGATCTTTGTCTTTCTTTTGATCGCTGGTTTTTACCATCAATATTGCCGCACATAGCAATGACCCATGTTTATTGATCACATGATCGGGGTCTAGAATCTGATAGGCTAATTATGTCCGCCATTTTACCATATAATGTGGACCTCACAATTCCTCCCACTCTCTTCAATATAGTAAGGAGGGTGGCAGGTCCTTTTGTCCTCATGTATAGCACTCGTGCACTTTATCTCCCAGGCAGGCAAGTCCCCTGATGATTAGGCCTGCAAGGAAACGCGTCAGGACACTTTGATAGGGAGAGTGCAGGGCATGATATTGCTCAGGGGTAGCTGTGGACTGCCCTTGTAAGGGCGGGAGCTTGGGACGCAGGTTTGTTGATAGCCCTTCAGGGATTGACAGGGTATTGTCTCCCGACATCGCTGATCTATGGAACTCTCCGCTCCGGCGAATCATGGGCTCCACCTTCCTGGTCTATGGCAATTGGTGAGATCATTCCTGTTTTAATCTTTATGATTTTCATCTTATTTTGCTTTCATCCCGCCTGCCCAGCATTGATTTTTTGATACCTGCTGATACTTATACAATAAGATCACCTGACATAATTTTGCACCTTGAGGTGCCTTTATTATTGATTAGAGGTATCTTTACTTTTGGGACATTGTATTTTATATGCAAAACTATTGTTCCATTTATAATCTATTAGTACCATCTATTGACACATTACCATACAGGCTGTGTCATTGGGTACTTGTTTGAGGTGATATTTTTTGTTTTTTTTTTTGTTATTTTTTGGTGTTTTATCTCCTTTATAAATAAAGGTTATGTTTTAATTCCTACTACAGCTTTGTTCCTATAATTTTGGTGGGATCTTGTTGGATTATTCCAAATCGACATTTATAAATTGCTGTTTTTGCGTTTTTCCTCCCAGGGATATGGCAGGTTTTCTCTCTGTCGGGCTTAATACTGATACTTGGCTATCTGAGGTAAAGGAGGTTTTTTCAGAGCAGGCTTTCACACAGAAAAAGTATCTTCCCTCTTTCAATACAGCATTTAAGGAACTCCAACAGGTATATAGGGACCAGATCACCTCTTGGTGGGAGGTCCAGAGTCTAGAAAGTTACCTGAAGGCTAAAATTGTCCCGCAGGGCCTTAGGATTAATTTGTCAGCCGGTAGTAGACATAAAAATTCCGCATTCATTCACAAGTGGGAGAGAGAGGCAACTGATAGTTCCCTACGATTTATGCAACTGCTATTAGAAGAAGAAAAGGTCACATTATCCGCCCTTAACGATAAGCTTAAGGAACATATAGAGATCACAAAGAAATTTGCTACAGAATCAGACTTTGTTGTTAAAGAAACTAAACTCCAGACACATATTGAGCGTTTTCAATACCATCTGAAGGAGAGAAAGCATCGCCAATACCTGAGAGATATCCAGGATTTTAAGGACAACAAGGCATATCTAGTGCTGACTCTGAGACCTACCCCACAGGATAGAGAAACGGAATTATCCTCTACTGATACCGATTTCTCAGAATCTGAAAATAGAGCTAGACCCTATAGGGGGAGAAATCGAGGCAGGGGTAGAGGTCGTGGAGCTAGAGGAACCACGGATAGGGCAGATAACATACAAAGTGGGGGTTTTTTAGATCAGGCTTACCCGCTCAGAAATCGACTAGTTCAAGGGAGGAAATAATAAGTAGACTCCCTTCTGGCTCTATCTTGATGAGGGATACCTCCTCTACTCAGTCTGGCTCTAACATACAAGTAATAAATTTGTTGGATCAATATATTGATAACTGGGAAATGGCAGTCCTGAGTAAAGGACTTTCCTTTGTTCCGAGTACTGATTTCGACCTGTTCAGGGCGGTAAAGGACCTAAATCTGTTTCTGCGTAAACTGAGATGGAAGAAATTTTTCAATAAACAGGATTCCCGTTTATGTGATGATCTAGGCATTCCGGTGGATATGTTACCTGATGTGAGACTATTAAACAGCATTGGTGATATTGAACCCAATTCCCAAGGTATGGGACCCTTCACACAGTTAAAAGCAAAAAGCACCAAAATGCCACCTAATACGGGTGACCTATCAGCCATTGATATTTTCTCAAATCTCGTTACCGCGGAATTAAGGGAACTATCCCAAAGTCATATACAGTGTGATTTCAATTGCACTAAGCAAGAAATGGAAGCCATCAAACGGTTAGAAAAAAATACCAATATTGTAGTAAAGCCCTCTGATAAAGGGGGCAATATTGTAATACTTGGTATTAAGGAATATCAGGATATGTGCCAATCTATATTGGCAGATAGAACTACATATGAGATTCTTCCACATAATCCCACAAATGAATACTGTGCTGAACTACGAACAATCTTACAGGAAGGCCTGAATGATGGGATCATTAATAAGACTGAGTTTGACTTCATTATGCCTAAATGTCCAGTAACTGCGACATTTTACAGTCTGCCCAAGATACATAAGGGCCTACATCCTTTGAAGGGTAGGCCCATTGTATCAGGGGTGGATAGTCTTTGCCAAAATGCAGGTATTTACCTTGATCGTGTCCTATCACCTTTTGTGTCGGCACTACAATCGTTCGTTAAGGATACCCCAGATCTCCTGCGACGAATAGAGGGCCTTACTATTGGCTTGGAATCATCTCTTGCAAGCATTGACGTGGAGGCCCTTTATTCCTCCATCCCCTATAACAGAGGCCTAGAGGCAGTACGGTACTTTCTTAATACTAGAGGTCAGCAGTTTAACCAACATAACTGCTTCGTGTTAAGACTTCTTTGGTTCTGCCTAACCCACAATTATTTTGTTTTTGATGGCAAGACCTACCACCAGCTGAGGGGGACGGCCATGGGCAGCCCATGTGCCCCGGCCTATGCCAACCTCTTCCTCGGCTGGTGGGAGGAGACCCTGGTCTTGGGTGGTGAACGTGAGGAAAGTGATTCGTCTCTGTATCTTGTGTCCGAATTATGGGCAAGATACATTGACGACATCCTGATTGTTTGGCGGGGCACAGAGGAGGAGTTTACTTCATTTGTATACTCTTTGAATCACAATGATATTGGTCTCTCCTTCACCTCCGTGTTTGACACCTGTTCCTTACCATTTTTGGACATCCTGGTCACAAAGGGGGGAGTGTTGTGAATTCTGTTTGTGGGCTCCCCCGGTGGTGTTTTATGGTATTGCCACTTATTTGCCTTCTTCTATCCTTGATCACCTGTTGACACCCATTAGGGGAGTTTCCTATTTAAGCCTGCTTGGCTGCTGGTCTGATGCCGGCCATCAATGTATCAGTAGCATTCTGTTGCATTCTCCTGCCTCAAGTTCCAGTTCAGCTAAGTTGAATTTTGTTTCTAGTTTATGCTATTTTTGTCCAGCTATTTGCAATGTGACTCTCTGTAGTTGGAAGCTCTCGTGGACTGAAATTGCCACTCCAGTGGCATGAGTTGTCACTGGAGTTTTAAAGTAATTTCAGGATGGTGTTTTTGAGTAGTGTTTTGAAGTTGACCGTGAAGTAACTCTTTCCTGTACTTCTGCTATCTAGTAAGCGGACCTCACTGTGCTAAATCTGCTGTTCATCCTACGTATGTCTTTTCCTCTTGACTCACCGTCAATATTTGTGGGGGCCTGCTATCTCCTTTTGGGGTTCATCTCTGGAGGTAAGGCAGGCCTGTATATTCCTCTGATAGGGGTAGTTAGATCTCCGGCTGGCGCGTGGTGTCTAGGGCATCGTAGGAAACACTCCCCGGCTACTTCCAGTGTTGTGTCAGGTTCAGGTCACGGTCACTTTAGTTCCCATCACCCGAGAGCTAGTCCGTTTGTTATTTTTGATTTCCCTGCCATTGGGAAAATCATAACAGTTTGGCCGGCCCACATGTGTTAAAACTATGCACTAAAGCAGGAAAGGATATGAAAAGGTTTTTTTTTCCTTCTGTGTTTGGAAAGTGCACCTTAGTGCTTATTTGTACTCCTTGCTTAAACTGCAGTCTTCAGCCTTTTTTTTTTTTTTCCTTCCTCTCCTCTTAATCTCTGAATGGCTTTGGTTACACCTGTTTGAATCATGGATCCACAGAGTTTGGTTGCAGGTCTGAATAACCTGGCTACAAAGGTCCAGAACTTACAAGATTTTGTTATACGTGCTCCAATGTCTGAACCTAAGATTCCTATGCCTGAATTTTTTACCGGAGACAGATCCCGTTTTTTGAATTTCAGAGAGAATTGTAAATTGTTTTTGTCTCTGAAATCTCACTCTGCTGGTGATCCTGCGCAACAGGTTAAAATTGTTATTTCTCTATTGCGGGGTGACCCACAAAGTTGGGCATTTGCATTGTCGCCAGGGGATCCTGCGTTATTAAATGTAGATGCGTTTTTTCTGGCTTTGGGGTTGCTTTATGAAGAACCTAATTTAGAGATTTTGGCTGAGAAAGCCTTGATAGCTCTTTCCCAAGGGCAAGATGAAGCTGAGATATACTGCCAGAAATTTCGTAAATGGTCGGTGCTTACTAAATGGAATGAGTGCGCTCTAGCAGCTAATTTCAGAGAGGGTCTCTCTGATGCCGTGAAGGATGTCATGGTGGGGTTCCCTGTGCCTACAGGTCTGAATGATGCTATGAAATTGGCTATCCAGATTGATCGGCGTTTACGGGAGCGCAAATCTGTGCACCATATGGCGGTATCTTCTGAGCAAAAATCTGTGCACCATATGGCGGTATCTTTTGAGCAAAAACCTGTGCACCATATGGCGGTATCTTCTGAGCAAAAACCTGTGCACCATATGGCGGTATCTTCTGAGCAAAGACCTGTGCATCATTTGGCGGTGACCTCTGAAAAGGCACCAGAGCATATGCAATGCGATAGTGTATTGTCTAGAGGCGAACGACAGAATTACAGGCGCAAAAATGGGTTGTGCTTCTATTGTGGAGATCCAGCTCATGTTATATCAGCATGCTCTAAACGCATAAAGAAGGTTGATAAAAAGGTTGATAAATCTTTTTCTATGGGTACCT
Source organism: Ranitomeya variabilis (assembly GCF_051348905.1). Lineage (NCBI taxonomy): Eukaryota > Metazoa > Chordata > Amphibia > Anura > Dendrobatidae > Ranitomeya > Ranitomeya variabilis. The sequence continues at coordinate 651,892,965 of NC_135232.1, read as the reverse complement.
TGCAGTCTAAATTTCTTTTGTCCGTGACATTGATTTGTACTTTATCATCTGTTACTGTGGATGCTTATGTGGATTCTGGCGCCGCTCTGAGTCTCATGGATTGGTCCTTTGCCAAGCGTTGTGGGTTTGATTTAGAGCCTCTGGAGGTTTCTATTCCCTTAAAGGGTATTGATTCTACACCTTTGGCTAGCAATAAACCACAATATTGGACACAAGTGACTATGCATCTTTCCCCAGACCATCAGGAGATTATTCGTTTCCTTGTGTTATATAATCTACATGACGTATTAGTACTTGGATTACCATGGTTACAAATTCATAATCCAGTCTTGGACTGGAGATCAATGTCTGTGCTGAGTTGGGGATGTCGGGGGATTCATGGGGATGCACCTTTGGTTCCCATTTCTTCATCTACTCCCTCTGAGATCCCAGCATTTCTGTCAGATTTTTATGATGTCTTTCAGGAGCCTAAAACTGATTCTCTCCCCCCTCACAGAGAGTGTGACTGCGCTATTGAGTTGATTCCCGGTAGTAAATTTCCTAAGGGTCGCTTGTTTAATTTGTCTGTACCTGAACATACTGCTATGCGGGAGTATATCAGAGAATCTTTGGAAAAGGGTCATATTCGCCCCTCTTTGTCTCCATTGGGGGCAGGGGTTTTTTTTGTGGGTAAAAAGGATGGTTCATTGAGACCTTGTATCGACTATCGACTTCTGAATAAGATTACTGTTAAATACCAGTACCCGTTACCTTTACTGACTGATCTTTTTGCTCGCATAAAGGGGGCGAAGTGGTTCACTAAGATCGATCTACGTGGTGCGTATAATTTGGTGCGGATTAAGCAGGGGGATGAGTGGAAGACCGCATTTAATACGCCTGAAGGCCATTTTGAGTATTTGGTAATGCCTTTCGGTCTCGCGAATGCCCCTTCCGTTTTTCAGTCCTTTATGCACGATATTTTCCGTGAATATCTGGATAAATTTATGATTGTGTATTTGGATGATATTTTGATTTTTTCGGAGGACTGGGAATCTCATGTTCAACAGGTCAGGAGAGTTTTTCAGGTTTTACGAGCTAATTCTCTATTTGTGAAGGGCTCAAAGTGTATTTTTGGGGTTCAGAGAATTTCCTTTCTGGGATATATTTTTTCCCCTTCATCTATGGAGATGGACCCTGTTAAGGTTCAGGCTATTTGTGATTGGATACAACCTACTTCTCTAAAGAGTCTTCAGAAGTTCTTGGGATTTGCTAATTTCTATCGCCGATTCATAGCGGGTTTTTCTGCCATTGCTAGACCTTTGACTGATTTGACCAAGAAGGGTGCTGATGTTGCTAATTGGTCCTCTGCGGCTGTGGAGGCCTTTCGGGAGCTTAAGCGCCGCTTTTCTTCTGCTCCTGTGTTGCGCCAGCCTGATGTTTCGCTCCCGTTCCAGGTTGAAGTAGATGCTTCCGAGATCGGAGCAGGTGCAGTTTTGTCGCAGAAAGGTCCTGACTGCTCAGTGATGAGACCATGTGCGTTTTTCTCTCGAAAGTTTTCGCCTGCTGAGCGAAATTATGATGTTGGAAATCGGGAGCTCTTGGCCATGAAGTGGGCATTTGAGGAGTGGCGTCATTGGCTTGAGGGTGCTAGACACCAGGTGGTGGTCTTGACTGACCACAAAAATCTAATTTATCTTGAGTCAGCCAGGCGTCTGAATCCTAGACAGGCGCGCTGGTCGTTGTTTTTCTCTCGATTTAACTTTGTGGTGTCATATCTGCCTGGGTCTAAGAATGTGAGGGCGGATGCCCTCTCTAGGAGTTTTGAGCCTGACTCGCCTGGTGATTCCGAACCTACTGGCATCCTGAAGGATGGGGTGATATTGTCAGCTGTCTCCCCAGACCTGCGGCGCTCTTTGCAGGAGTTTCAGGTGGATAGGCCTGATCGCTGTCCACCTGGTAGACTGTTTGTCCCTGATGACTGGACCAGTAGAGTTATTTCGGAGGTTCACTCTTCCGCGTTGGCAGGTCATCCTGGAATTTTTGGCACCAGGGATCTGGTGTCTAGGTCCTTCTGGTGGCCTTCCTTGTCTCGAGATGTACGTATTTTTGTGCAGTCTTGTGATGTTTGTGCTCGGGCTAAGCCCTGCTGTTCCCGGGCCAGCGGGTTGTTGTTGCCCTTGCCTATTCCTAAGAGGCCTTGGACGCACATCTCTATGGACTTTATTTCTGACCTTCCTGTTTCTCGTAGGATGTCCGTCATCTGGGTGGTGTGTGACCGTTTTTCCAAGATGGTTCACTTGGTACCTTTGCCCAAATTGCCCTCCTCCTCTGAGCTGGTCCCTCTATTTTTTCAGAATGTTGTGCGTTTGCATGGTATTCCTGAGAATATAGTGTCTGACAGGGGTACTCAGTTTGTGTCTAGATTTTGGCGGGCGTTCTGTGCCAGGATGGGCATCGACTTGTCGTTTTCGTCTGCGTTCCATCCTCAGACTAATGGCCAGACTGAGCGTACTAATCAGACCTTGGAGACTTACTTGAGGTGTTTTGTGTCCGCTGATCAGGACGATTGGCTTGATTTTTTGCCATTGGCAGAGTTTGCCCTTAACAATCGGGCCAGTTCTGCCACTTTGGTTTCTCCATTTTTTTGTAATTCAGGGTTTCACCCTCGCTTTTCGTCCGGTCAATTGGAGTCTTCGGATTGTCCTGGAGTAGATGCTGTGGTTGATAGAATGCATCAGATTTGGGGACAGGTTGTGGACAATCTGAAGTTGTCCCAGGAGAAGACTCAACAGTTCACTAATCGTCATCGGCGTGTCGGTCCTCGTCTTTGTGTTGGGGACCTGGTTTGGTTGTCTTCTCGATTTGTTCCTATGAAGGTCTCGTCTCCTAAGTTTAAGCCTCGGTTTATCGGCCCTTATAGGATTCTGGAGGTTCTCAATCCTGTGTCCTTTCGTTTGGACCTCCCAGCATCTTTTACTATTCATAATGTTTTTCATCGGTCATTATTGCGGAGGTATGAGGTGCCGGTTGTTCCGTCTGCTGATCCTCCTGCTCCTGTGCTGGTTGAGGGTGAGTTGGAGTATGTGGTGGAAAAGATCTTGGACTCCCGTGTTTCCAGACGGAAACTTCAGTATCTGGTTAAGTGGAAAGGCTATGGCCAGGAGGATAATTCTTGGGTGACAGCATCTGATGTTCATGCTCCTGATTTGGTTCGTGCATTCCATAGTGCTCATCCAGATCGCCCTGGTGGTTCTGGTGAGGGTTCGGTGCCCCCTCCTTAAGGGGGGGGTACTGTTGTGAATTCTGTTTGTGGGCTCCCCCGGTGGTGTTTTATGGTATTGCCACTTATTTGCCTTCTTCTATCCTTGATCACCTGTTGACACCCATTAGGGGAGTTTCCTATTTAAGCCTGCTTGGCTGCTGGTCTGATGCCGGCCATCAATGTATCAGTAGCATTCTGTTGCATTCTCCTGCCTCAAGTTCCAGTTCAGCTAAGTTGAATTTTGTTTCTAGTTTATGCTATTTTTGTCCAGCTATTTGCAATGTGACTCTCTGTAGTTGGAAGCTCTCGTGGACTGAAATTGCCACTCCAGTGGCATGAGTTGTCACTGGAGTTTTAAAGTAATTTCAGGATGGTGTTTTTGAGTAGTGTTTTGAAGTTGACCGTGAAGTAACTCTTTCCTGTACTTCTGCTATCTAGTAAGCGGACCTCACTGTGCTAAATCTGCTGTTCATCCTACGTATGTCTTTTCCTCTTGACTCACCGTCAATATTTGTGGGGGCCTGCTATCTCCTTTTGGGGTTCATCTCTGGAGGTAAGGCAGGCCTGTATATTCCTCTGATAGGGGTAGTTAGATCTCCGGCTGGCGCGTGGTGTCTAGGGCATCGTAGGAAACACTCCCCGGCTACTTCCAGTGTTGTGTCAGGTTCAGGTCACGGTCACTTTAGTTCCCATCACCCGAGAGCTAGTCCGTTTGTTATTTTTGATTTCCCTGCCATTGGGAAAATCATAACAGGGGAGGTGGTGAATTACTTACCTCCACATTTAGGAAACCGACAGCCACCAATTCGCTCCTCCACTGGGAAAGTCATCACCCGGCACACTTAAAAAGAGGTATCCTGTTGTGAATTTGGATTCTGGGCTCCCCCGGTGGCTACTGGTGGAATTGAACTGGTGTTTTCATCTTCTCTGTTCACCTGTTCCCATCAAGATGTGGGAGTCGCTATATAACCTTGCTGCTCTGTTAGTTGCTTGCCGGTCAACAATGTTATCAGAAGCCTCTCTGTACTTGTTCCTGCTCCTAGACAACTACTAGATAAGTTGGACTCTTGTCCATGTTTGTTTTTGCATTTTTGTTCCAGTTCACAGCTGAAGTTTCGTTACTGTGTCTGGAAAGCTCTTGTGAACAGGAATTGCCACTCTGGTGTTATGAGTTAATGCCAGAGTTTTAAAGTAATTTCTGGATGGTGTTTTGATAGGGTTTTCAGCTGACCATGAAAGTGTCCTTTCTGTCTTCTGCTATGTAGTAAGTGGACCTCAAATTTGCTAAACCTATTTTCATACTACGTTTGTTATTTCATCTTAATTCACCGCCAATACATGTGGGGGGCCTCTGTCTCCTTTCGGGGTATTTCTCTAGAGGTGAGCTAGGACTAATATTTTCCTCTGCTAGCATTATTTAGTCCTCCGGCTGGTGCTGGGCATCTAGAATCAACGTAGGCATGCTACCCGGCCACTGCTAGTTGTGCGTTAGGTTTAGTTCATGGTCAGCTCAGTTCCCATCTTCCAAGAGCTAGTTCCTATATATGCTGATGCTATGTTCTCTTGCCATTGAGAACATGACAGTATCCCGAAGGGGCAATACCTCCGTGTCCGGAGAAATTGTACCAACAATCGTACTTTTGAGACGCAATCCCAAGAACTGAGAGAGCGTTTTCTGGCTAGGGGTTATCCACAGGGTGTCCTCAATAAGGCATATCAAGAGGCAAAAAGGAGGAACCGCAGTGAACTGTTGAACCCCGTCCCTAAAAAGCAGGACGATTCCTCTGTTCGTTTTATCACCACCTATGACAATGGGGCTAATCGAGTTAGGGACATTCTTAAAAGACATTGGTCCATTCTCCAGATGGACCCTGAAATTTCCGATCATCTGGGGGATGTCCCTACTATCACCTATAAAAAATCCAGATCTTTGCAAGACAGGATTGTCCATAGTCACTTCGCCAATCCAGCCAGGGACACGTGGCTTAGAAGCAATGTTGTGGGATGCCATAGGTGTGGACATTGTTCAGTGTGCCAATATGTCCATGTTGACAAGTCCTTTGTAAGTAATGTGACCGGAAAAGAGTATTCCATCAAGCAGTTTATCAACTGCAGTACGAAAGGGGTCATTTACAGGGTCTCTTGTACTTGCGGCATGGAATATATAGGAAAAACCATTAGGGAATTTAAAAAGAGAATTGGGGAACACGTGGGCGATGTACTGCATAATAGGGATACGTCTGTGTCCCGACACGTTAACCAGCTACATAACGGACAAGTTAATAACCTGCAGTTTATGGGTATAGAAAAGGTGACTATGCCCATTCGAGGTGGCAACTGGGATCAGTTGCTACTAAAAAAAGAGGCAAAATTGATTTTTTACCTGAATACCATTTCACCTCATGGTCTCAATGACCAAATTAATTTTGGATGTTTCCTTTAGGCCTGTTTTTGTATCCCTTTACCTTATTAATTGAAGTCTTAATATCAAATTACATATTTATGTTGCCCTTTCGTAAATCCCTTGTTTGTCACCTCCTATCTCATTTGTATTTGTATTAATTGTTGTCATCTAACTATATCTGGTGGCCATGTATGTGATTCTTCAGCTCTAAGATGTATTGTGGCGTTTTTGCGTTCTGATATTAGAGGCAGTAATAATTGTAGCGCCGTAGTGTTCTAGCGGCAACGCTCTAATTCAATAATGCGCTGTAGCGCCCTAGTATGCCACTATCCTGCTATGGTGCGCTGTGGCGCTCTAGTGTACTACCATTCTGCTATAGTTGTATGTTGCTGGGTCCAGACGCAGTGTAGCGTCTTGGGATCCTGGTAACTTTAACTATTGTTGTCATCAGAGACAGCGTGTTTGGGTTTGTCCATTGGCACTACATTGGTTCCTTTTTATGTATTGGTTCCTTTTTATGTAGAGCGCTCCAGCATTCTCGTGTATAGCGTATTACAAATGTAGTGTCATGGTGACCGAGCGGTCTCCAGGACATAACGCTGTAGCGTCTTAGTAACAACTACTTCCGCTGAAACCGGAAGTTGTCAGGTCCTTACGCGACTCGGCGTCTGGGTATCTTGGTAACGCCAACTTCCGCCACCATCAGAGAGCGCGTGTCTACATCATCTCATCGGCACCAGTGCGGCTATACTTCTTGCTGTTACCTGACAGGTAATCCTGATTGTAGTGACCTACGGGTCGGTTCGATCTTTGTCTTTCTTTTGATCGCTGGTTTTTACCATCAATATTGCCGCACATAGCAATGACCCATGTTTATTGATCACATGATCGGGGTCTAGAATCTGATAGGCTAATTATGTCCGCCATTTTACCATATAATGTGGACCTCACAATTCCTCCCACTCTCTTCAATATAGTAAGGAGGGTGGCAGGTCCTTTTGTCCTCATGTATAGCACTCGTGCACTTTATCTCCCAGGCAGGCAAGTCCCCTGATGATTAGGCCTGCAAGGAAACGCGTCGGGACACTTTGATAGGGAGAGTGCAGGGCATGATATTGCTCAGGGGTAGCTGTGGACTGCCCTTGTAAGGGCGGGAGCTTGGGACGCAGGTTTGTTGATAGCCCTTCAGGGATTGACAGGGTATTGTCTCCCGACATCGCTGATCTATGGAACTCTCCGCTCCGGCGAATCATGGGCTCCACCTTCCTGGTCTATGGCAATTGGTGAGATCATTCCTGTTTTAATCTTTATGATTTTCATCTTATTTTGCTTTCATCCCGCCTGCCCAGCATTGATTTTTTGATACCTGCTGATACTTATACAATAAGATCACCTGACATAATTTTGCACCTTGAGGTGCCTTTATTATTGATTAGAGGTATCTTTACTTTTGGGACATTGTATTTTATATGCAAAACTATTGTTCCATTTATAATCTATTAGTACCATCTATTGACACATTACCATACAGGCTGTGTCATTGGGTACTTGTTTGAGGTGATATTTTTTGGTTTTTTTTTTGTTATTTTTTGGTGTTTTATCTCCTTTATAAATAAAGGTTATGTTTTAATTCCTACTACAGCTTTGTTCCTCCAATTACGCCTCTGCCTCCAGTCTGTTGCTAGTATTTACTCTGGGCTCCAACACCGCCAGTTGCTGCTCAGAAGTGCCGTCTGCACAGTCAACTCCTGCTCCAGTGTTATTGGGGTTCAGTAATGTCAGCTGATCCCCAGCTGTGTGTCCGGCAATTTCGCCTGCTCTGTCCACACGCACACTACTGCTGATTTTAAACTTGCTCCAATTAGGCCTCGGCCTACACTCTGTTTCTAGCATTGACCCTGGGCTCCAACACCGCCAGTTGCGGCTCGGAAGTGCCTTTTGCACAGTTAACACCTGCTCCTGTGTTATTGGGGTTCAGTAATGTCAGCTGATCCCCAGCTGTGTGTCCGGCAATTTCGCCTGCTCTGTCCACACTCACACTACTACTGATTTTAAACTTGCTCTAATTACGCCTCTGCATCCAGTCTGTTTCTATTATTTACCCTGGGCTCCAACACCGCCAGTTGCTGCTCGGAAGTGCCCTTTGCACAGTCAACACCTGCTCCAGTGTTATTGGGGTTAAGTAACGTCAGCTGATCCCCAGCTGTGTGTCCGGCAATTTCACCTGCTCTGTCCACACTCACACTACTACTGATTTTAAACTGGCTCCAATTAGGCCTCGGCCTACAGTCTGTTTCTAGCATTGACCCTGGGCTCCAACACCGCCAGTTGCTGCTCAGAAGTGCCGTTTGCACAGTCAACGCCTGCTCCTGTGTTATTGGGGTTCAGTAATGTCAGCTGATCCCCAGCTGTGTGTCCAGCAATTTCGCCTGCTCTGTCCACACTCACACTACAACTGATTTTACACTTGCTCCAATTAGGCCTCTGGCTACACTCTGTTTCTAGTTTTTACCCTGGGTTCCAGCAATGTCAGCTGTTTCCCAGCAGTGTCTTTGGCACGGGTACTCCCTCCTGCCAAGCCTGGTTCCAGCATGCCAGCTGTTTCCGGGTAGTGTCAACATCACTTTGCCTCCAATATGTAGTCCTGTCGGGTTGCGGTCGGGTTAGCTGACTCTATGGTGCCTGCAGTTTAGGTGCTTCCTATGTCGGCTGCAGGATCTGGCAATCAAGGCTGGTTCCGTAGTGCCAATAGGACAAGCTCCCCCTGTAGGACTGTGGCAGCCTTGCAATTTTTTTTTCATGTGTACCTTCTGCTGCCTATCTGAGTTCCAGTACCGTCAGCTGGTTCTCGGCAGAGCCTTTGGCTTAGGTGCCTCCTTCTCGGTATCCGAGTTCCAGCAACGTCTGCTGGTCCTTGGTAGTGCTTTCTGGCACGGGTAACTCCTGCTTAGTAACCGGGTTCCAGTACCGTCAGCTGGTCCTCGGTAGTTCCATTGGCTCTTGTAACTTCGGCTACCCATCCGGGTTCCAGCACCGCCAGCTGGTTCTCGGCAGTTCCTCAGCCTTCTTGTACCTTCTGCTACATTTCCAAGTTCAAGCTTTTTGAAATGGTTTTTGGTAATCACTCTGGATCTCCCTGACGACGACCCTGAAGAGCACCCCGATGAAGACGACGACCCCGGAGACGACGACCCTGGAGACGATGACCCTGAAGGGCACCCCGAAGAAGACGACGACCCCGGTGACAACGACCCTGAAGACCACCCCGAAGAAGACCAAGAAGATGACCCTGAAGAAGATGACCAAAAGGACAAAGAACAAGAAGACAACCACCAAGATACAGAAGAACAAGATACAGAAGGCCAAGAAGCAGAAGAACAAGAAGATGCAGAACAAAAAGCAGAAGTACATTAAGCATAAGACTAAAAATCAGAGCAAAAGATATTATCTAAATTATAAGCAGAAGAAGACTAAGCAGTGTATGGGGGTGAGTCCGTTCCTCCTCGTGGTGCCCCTGGAAAAAAACTGCAGGCCAAACTGAACGTGGACAAATCCTGTTGTAATTCTTTTGTGACACTCAGAACGGAAGGTGTAATCTTCAAACTTTTATAGATAACAACTACAGGAATGCCTGTCACAAATAAGAATATGATGAAGAAGAAGAATATGAAGAAGATGAAGAAGTAGAATATGAAGAATAATAATAGTTGAATAAGAAGAATATGAAGAATGTAAAAAAAAAGAATAATAGGAAGAAGTTGAAGAAAAAGAAGATGAATAAAGTGAAGAAGAAGTTGATGAAAAAGATGCTGCTGCTGAGGATGATGAGGGAGAAAGTGTGGGAGAAGTAAAAAAGAAGGTGAAGAGCATGGAAGTAGTGAAACATAAATATCTGACAAAATATAAAAAGCTTAACATAGTCAATATCTTTGTAACTCCAAACGTCTTAAAAAAAAATTGATTCCTGCTATTCCATTTGATTGGGCTAAACCTCTATGCCTTTAATGTCTCCTCCACCTCCCCCAATACATTCTACATTATTCTTAGTTGTTTTCCTTCATGTAGAATTAACCTACAAGGAAAGAAAGGGTTTATTTTAATTCCGATATTTGTGTCCCATTGACTTGCATTGGTTTCCGGTATCGGAATCAGCGATACCCGATATTTTTTTGATATCGGCTGATCTAATCCAATCCCGATATTTCCCGATATCGGAAGGTATCACTCAACACTAGTCATGGGTTTGCCTCTCATGTATTGTCAAGTCTTTAGCTGCTATCAAAGTTTGTGTAGCCTGAGTACGGATGTCAGCTTTAGCATTTGCCACAGCAGCAGGTTCACTAGTAGTAATTATGCACACAGTAGTAGTAGTGTTGGTCTGAGGAGCTGCTGGTTCAGAGATTAGAGGGGTAGTGCTGTTAGTCTTAGTTGTCGCAGCAGGTGGCGCTACTGCAGGTGTACATCGTTCAACGTTCTTGGCGTACCAACCTTTCTCACTCCAGTGGCGGGTGTAAGTCACGTGATCCCCTCAACACAAGTCTCGGTCAGGACATCCGTCCCGGAGATGGGATTCCACGTTACAGCTGGTGACATAGACTTCTGTCTGCAGTCCCGGTTCCTGAATGAAGCCCCAACCCCAACTTTTCAGGTGAAAGGCTATTACTATCCCCCGCATTGCTGGACGCGAGTTACTACGTTGGCTTTTGTGGGTCAGCACCCTACGTCGGGCTTTCTGCTCTTTCCTGCCTTTCCACTGTAAGATCAAGCATCGTCTATACTCCTCCCAGATTTGGACTCCAATATAGGCCCCATCCACCCCATCTCTCGGAGTGTGCCATCGGAAGATCACTCCTTCAGGGCTCACGTCCAGAGGTATGCCCTCGGTCGCTGGGAGCGGAGGTAGTGTCCTGTCAGTGATGTGGGGAGTCGCCGGAGCTGGGACGACAGCTGGTGTTCTGTCACAGTCTGGGCGAGGTGCAATCACTGAAACAGAATCAGCAGCTGGGAGGGGAGCGGTAGCTAGAGCAGGATCGGTCGGTGGGACAGGGCTGCTTTCGGTACCTGCATCTGTTGTGGTTCCATCGATGCCGGTCCGCTCCACTGATGAGGACGCTGGAGTCTGCTGCTGCCCGGACCATGATTCTTTCAGTGCGATCTTCCTGCACAGGGCCGACTTCCATTTCTTCACTGCTGTCGGCTCTGCGTCCGGGAGTTGGTGGCTTAGCTCCTCCACCTGCGGTTCCAGGAAGTCCGGATCCTCCTGCAGCGGCGAGTCCAGATTCACCGCCGATTGCCTGGGATGATCCTGGGTCACTTCGTCATTGTTCAGGTATCCGCTGGTTGCCATCCCTGCTTCTGGATTTGCGGCCGCACATGCACGCTGCTCCTCCATTTTCTGGGGGCTCCTTCTCCTTCTTCCCGCCGTTGCACATCGGGGGGCCAACCTCGTTGGCAGATGGACAGGTCCTCATCACGTAGCAACAGTCAGCGGGGGCATTCATCACTGTTCACGCCACTTTGGTAGTTTCCTCCCATGACGGCACGCCTTTCTTCTTCTCCTGTGATCCTCGTGGCCCTGTAATGGCGGCGGATTTGGCGGTCTTTTGCAATACACAGTCCTTTCAATAAATCACAGTTCAAGCACAGTTCTGGCACAGTTCTTAGGCACACATGACCCGATTTTCAGTAGATCCTGTTCGTGACGCCAAAGTTGGAGCGCCCCCATGGGCTAGCGGGGTACTCGGTCCTTTGGTTCTCAAGGGGATGTCACGGTGGCTGACCCGGTCCATGGCCCTAGGGACATCCGTGTAAAAGGGAAAGGTCTTTAAAGGGGAATGTTCGTGACGCCACCTGTGGTATTCGGTCAGGGTGACCGACACTGCTTTAAGGGGTCCGCTGGGGTGATGTTATGGCAGCTAGATGTTATACCTTCCCACAGGTGAAGTGTATCCCCAGGGCTTCCCAGTGTGTAGATGGTGGATGGTGAGAGGCGCAGTGAAGAATGAGGACACAAGGTTGCAGTCTCTTTACCTTTTTACTGAAGGCTTCAGCATCCACAGTCCAGAGCACCAGACCAAAGGGTAGGCAGAAGTCTGGCCGGCTTGGAGGCAAATCCAGAGTCCCTTATCCAGGTAGAAATCAGTAGCCTTCCTCTAGCGCCTGGGTGTTGTAGTAACCTTACTAAGCGTCTCATAAGGTTCTCACAACTGTTGAAGTTGTTACAGATGTTATGTCTCGCTCTCTGTCCCCCAGATGGATAGGACAAACCCATATGACCGGTGGCTTGAGGCGTTTTACAGGGACTCTATCATGCCCTGGCCTCTTGTGGGTGCCACCTTGCCTCCTGGGTATAGGGCGGGCAGGTAACGTGAAATTAGCTGTCATGCCAGTCTCTGGATCAAAGCATAAAGGACTGTTGCTCCCTTGGTGTTCCGGCTACCAGGATCTTGCGCCTCAGAAGGAGGCAGCCTGTGTAGGGCAGAACTCCTCTGATATCCACTCCTTTGCTACGACTTCTTCACCCTCTCTACAATACAGTTCTCCTTCAGTGTCTCTTTCTGGAAGCTGCCGCACTCAGGGCAGGCACAGCTCCGTGTCCTTCTGTCTCAGCCTCTGACAGGATCCCACTCCTGTCAAGGACCAACTACCTGAGCGAAGCTCAGCCAACAACTCCCTCTCTTCCTCTCCAGGCAACCAATTTAACCTAAGTGTGAAGAGTGCCCTAATAAATAGGAGCATAGCTCCCCCTGGTGGCCTGGAGTATGAAATGTGTTTTATGTTTGTGATACCTGGTAAAAAGATCTCCTTCATTGCCTCCAAACGTAACATCACTCCCCCCAGAGGAGAATGAGATTACTGCAACGACCAGGACCCTGGGGCGCTGCAACATCATGTCCGTAAGTTGGGCAGAAGCACCCTTCCCACTGGTCAACCCGACATCTGACCCGTCAATTTTGGGCGGTATTACTGACTTAATGTATGCCGCCACAACAGTAGAGAGACCTCCATCCTCCTGCTGTAGAGGAACGCCCTCCTCCCACAAGTCTGAGAACAGCCTAGAGTCCCGACCTACTATCACCGGACAGGTTAAGTTTGGGACTATGGATGAAGGAGACGCGATAAAGTGCGACTACATTTATCAGCATGATTATATAAGACCCTCTTAAAATGATTTTTATATTTCAGATATTTTTCATCCATTATGGATCTAAGTTTCCTACATTTAGTCAATTCTACCAAGGTGGTCAGGGAGAGATTATTTTTATGTCTCATTTCCAGTGAGCATATATGTTTTAGGAGTTCTGAGATTTTAAGAGCTTTTTCTTTTTTGAGACGAGCGCCGTTTTATCAGCCTGCCCCTAAGAACACACTTGAGAGCTTCCCACTGTAAAGATAAAGATGTGGGATCTGAAAAATGTGTTGATAAAAAAAGCTCAATTGTCTCCTTAAAGGGGTTGTCCACTACTTTCAATTAACCCCCCAATGTATCCCCCCGGGGCCCCTGATGAATTGTGTGATTACCTTCCGTTGCCGTTTTCGCCTGTGAGCGGCGCTATTCCGGCGGCTGAGTCCGGGTCACGTGACCCCCAGGCTGCAGCCGCCGCTTATTTCCGCCGACGTCACGTCAATTTCCAGACTCTGGAAATTGACGTGACGTCAGCAGCAGGCATGTGCCAGCCTCACAGTCAGCAGTCACTCATCAAGAGTGACTGGGCTGTGGGCGGGGCTGGTGGCTGCCTGTGGGGCTGTGCTGGGGGCGGGCGGGACTTGCTGGGGGCGGGGCTAGGCAGGGAATCCACGATGTGATGTGCGGGGCTCTGCGTGCCGGCGCCGGTATGTGCGGGGGGCGCCGGCCCGCACATACCGGCGCCGGCACGCAGAGCCCCGGCCCACACATACCGGCGCCGCCCGCACATACCGGCGCTGGCATGCAGAGCCCCGGCCCCGCTACCTGCGGGGCTGTGCTGGGGGCGGGCGGGGCTGTGCATGTGCTGGGGGCGGGGCTAGGCAGGGAATCCTCGATGTGATGTGCGTGGCTCTGCGCCGGTATGTGCGGGCGGCGCCGGCCATCACATGCCGGCACGCAGAGCCCCGGCCCGCACGTACCGGCGCCACCCGCACATACCGGGGCTCTGCGTGCCGGCGCCGGTATGTGCTAGGGTCTGCTGCAGGGGTGGTCTTTGGGGTGTGTGTGTGTGTGTATGTGTGTCTCTGTGCAGGCATTGTCCGATGGGACTACAAGTCCCATCGGGCTATGCCTGCTACAGTGACAGTGAGTGACACATTAGCCAATGATGGGACAGTAGTAGTCCCATCATCCGGCTAATGTGTTGAATGTAAAAAAAAAAACACATATACAGTACATACACACATACAGAACATGCGCCATGCGACGACATGCAGCATGCGACGACATGCAGCATGCGACAACATGCGCCATGCGACGACATGCAGCATGCGACGACATGTGCCATGCAACGACATGCAGCATGCGACGACATGCGCCATGTGACGACATGCGCCATGCGACGACATGCGCCATGCGACGACATGCAGCATGCGACGACATGCGCCATGTGACGACATGCAGCATGCGACGACATGCGACGACATGCAGCATGCGACGACAAGCAGCATACGACAACATGCGCCATGCGACAACATGCAGCATGCGATGACATGCGCCATGCGACGACAGGCAGCATGCGACGACATGTGCCATGCGACATGCAGCATGCGACAACATGCGCCATGCGACGACATGCAGCATGTGATGACATGCGCCATGCGACGACATGCGCCATGCGACAACATGCAGCATGCGATGACATGCGACGACATGCAGAATGCGACAACATGCGCCATGCGATGACATGCAGCATGCGATGACATGCACCATGCGACATGCGCCATGCGACGACATGCTGCATGCGACGACATGCGCCATGCGCCGACATGCAGCATGTGATGACATGCGACGACATGCAGCATGCGACAACATGCGCCATGCGACGACATGCAGCATGCGACAACATGCAGCATGCGACAACATGCAGCATGCGACAACATGCAACATGTGACATCCAGTACATACATACATACAACATACATACAGACATACAGTACATATAACATAGAGTACATACTCACCATCACTTGTCACTTTGATCCCCGAAGCCATTGTCATCTGTAAAAAATATTAAAATAATAAACAAACACTATACTCCCTGATCCGCAGAAATCCAATTAAAACGAGTGTCCCTCGACGATCTCCCGTGGAGAGCAGGAGCATCTGCTGATGCGACCACTCTCCAGGGGCTCCAGGAACACAGTGAGGGGAGGAAGGTATCCTTCCACAATGTATTCCCCACAATGTATTCCTACGCCCCTGTGATAAAATAGTCCCTAGTCTCACTTTATGGCATGCTGTATGAGAAAGTTCCCACGCAGCTTTTTGCCATAAAGTGAGACCAGTGAACCATAGTAACCTCAGTGATGCACTGCAGGAGCCATTGTCTCCTGTCAGTGTGTCACTGAGGGTCCTATAGAGAAGTGACATCACCCGATGTCACTGTTCTATAGGGGAGGTCATCGTGGGACACTCGTTATTAATTGGACTACGGCGGACAGGTAGTATACGGTTTATTATTTTACGTTTTTTGCAGGCGCTGAAGTATGGTAAGTATGGTTAAATGAAGAATATTAAAATACTTTTTCCTAATGTGTGCGTGTTTTATTAACCCTTTATTAGTATTGGATTAATAACGGATAGGCGTCTTATTGACGCCTCTCCGTTATTAACCCGGCTTAATGTCACCTTACAATAGCAAGGTGACATTATCCCCTTATTACCCCATATCCCACCGCTACACGGGAGTGGGAAGAGAGGGGCTAAGTGCCGGAATTGGCGCATCTTACAGATGCACCATTTCTGGGGCGGCTGCGGACTGGTATTTGTAGCCGGGGGGGACCATTATCCATGGCCCCTCTCTAGGCTATGAATATCAGCCCGCAGCTGTCTGCGTAGCCTTTCTGGCTATAAAATATAGGGGGACCCCACGTTAATTTTTGGGGGGTCCCCCTATTTTAATAGCCAGTAATGGCTACGCAGACAGCTGCGGGCTGATATTCATAGCAGGCTACAAATATTGGCCCCCGGCCGTCGGTTTTCCCCCTCTGGCGCAGAAAATTGCGCGGGAGCCCACGCCGTTTTTTTCAGTTTTTTTATTAAATTAAACGCTTATTAAGGCCTGTTTCACACTTGCGTCGGTACGGGTCCATCGCTATGCGTCGGGCCTACATACTGACGCACGTTATGAAATTTGTGCACGTCGTGGGCAGCGGATGCAGTTTTTCAACACATCCGCTGCCCATTCTGAAGTCCGGGGAGGAGGGGGCGGAGTTTTGGCCGCGCATGCGCGGTAGAAAATGGCAGACGCGAGGGACGTGCCAACGGTCCGCCAAAACACGACGCATCCATTGCACGACGGACGCGACATGTGGCCATCCGTCACGATCCCTCACTAATACAAGTCTATGGGTAAAAAATGCATCCTGCGAGCACATTTGCAGGATCCGCTTTTTTCCCAAAAAGACGGATTGCTAAAAACGCAAGTGTGAAAGTAGCCTTAGGCTGCTTTCACACTAGCATTGGTAAGGGGCCATCGCGCTGCGTCGCTAATAAAAGTCTATGGAGAAAAAACGCATCCTGCAGAAAACTTTGCAGGACGCGTTTTTTCTCCACAACGACGCATTGCGATGTGCAGTGCACGACGCTAGTGTGAAAGAGGCCTAGAAACATCGGCCTTTCTATTATATATCTATGGATATATCTATCCATAGATATATTTATAGATAGATATATCTATAGATACATAGATGTATCTATCCATATATTTGGCTGCTTTCACACATCAGGTTTTTGCCGTGAGGCACAATCCGGCGAGTTTTGAAAAAAACTGATCCATTTTTTTCCGCCGGATCCGTTTTTTTCTCATAGAGTTGTATTAGCGCCGGATTGCGCCTGATGGCCACACATTTCATCCGTTTTTTACCGGATCCATCAAAAAAGCTGTTTCCGCCGGATGGAAAACACATACAGAGGAATGTATTTTCTGTCCGGCGAAAAAACGCACAGCGACGGATCCGGCAAAAAAAGTATGAAACTGAGCTGTGAAATGATGAATCCGGCCTTGGAATCCGTTTTTTCATGCATATTTCCATTCAAATCATGCACATTTTCCGTTTATTTACTTATTTCCAAAAACGGCATTAAAACCACGCATAAACCGCACCAAAAAAAGCATCAAAACTGCACCAAAAACTGCATCAAAACTGCATCAAAACCTGGTGCAGTTTTGCAGTTTTGGTGCAGTTTGCAATTTTTGGTGCGGTTTTGATGCAGTTTTTGGTGCGGTTTTGATGCAGTTCTTGGTGCGGTTTTGATGCAGTTCTTGGTGTGGTTTTGGTGCGGTTTTGATGGAGTTTTTGGTGCGGTTTTGATGCAGTTTTTGGTGCGGTTTTTGCGCAGTTTTGATGCAGATTTTGGTGCAGTGTTGATGCAATTAGGGTGCGGTTTTGATGTGTTTTTTTCAGTTTTGATGCGTTTTTTATGCAGTTTTTTGCATGGTTTTGATGCATTTTTTAATTCGCTTTTGTTGCGGTTTTTGCGTGGTTTTAAGGCGTTTTGGTGCGTTTTTGAAAGGTAAATAAAGATGTATTTTTGAACAAAAAAAAAAAGATTTGTGATGTCATTATTGTCCAACCTCCTCTTTTACATTTGTCCAACCCACACTCCATTAAACACACAGATAGACAGATAGATGATAGATGAAATGGATAGACAGATCTACATATAGATAGATCTATAGATGCATACATCTATCTATTCATATATCTATCTGTAGATGTGTCTGGATAGATATATCTATTGATAGATGTATGGATAGCGTAGGGTGTGTGTCCACTGTCCGGATTACATCCGAATAAGCTGCAGATTGGATGCTGCATACTTGTAGTCCCATCGGATGATGCCTGCACACACACCCCAAAAGACCCCCCGCACAGGGCCGCACACACACGAACAGTCCCGCACACATCCGAACAGCCCGCAGACCCCGCACACAGCTGAACAGTCCCGCACGGCGCCGCACACATCCGAACAGCCCGCAGACCCCGCTCGCCCACACATAGACGCACACCGTCACCGCCCACACACTTCCATCCTCCCGAGCTGCTGCGTTTCTCGGACCCACATCCGCAGCAAAACTGCAGATCTTTTTTACATCTGCGGTTTTGCTGCGGATGTGCCCAAGTCAATGAAAGTCTAAAGGTGCAGAAACGCTGCAGTTCCGCACAAAAGAAGTGACATGCTGCGAGAAAAAAAAGCTGCGTTTTGGTGCGGCTTTTTCCGCAGCATGTGCACAACAATTCTGCGGCTCCCATAGACTTACATTGGTTGTGCACTACACTGTGGATTTGATGCAATTCAGTGCAGCAAAAAACCCTGCGGATCTGCAATCAAATCCACAACGTGTGCACACAGCCTTAGCATTTAGGGAACCGAGCAAAAAAGCCAAGCAAAAAACTAGTGTGGGATTGCACTTTTTTTGCCATTTCATCGCACTTTGACTTTGTTTCACATTTTCTGTTACACGACATGGTAAAACCAATGGTGTCGTTCAAAAGTAGAACTTGTCCCGCAAAAGATAAGCCCCCACATGGCCATATTGATGGAAAAATTATGGCTCTGGATAGAAGGGGAGCGATAAACGAAAACAAAAAAGCTCCAGGGGTTTAGAAACATGGATATGGACATATCTATGGAAATAGACATAGATATATCTGTATCTATCTATCTATCTATCTATCTATCTATCTATCTATCTATCTATCTATCTATCTATCCCTCTATCTGTGTGTAATGGAGTGTGGGTTGGACAAATGTAAAAGAGGAGGTTGGACAGAAATGACATCACAAATCTTTTTGAAGATAGAGGAGGGAGAGGAGGGGTTGGGGTGTGTTTTGGAGTGGGTGTGGTAGGTTCGTGCTTAGTAGCAGTGCAATGCATCATGGAACTTGTAGTATTAGAGCACAATAACTCAGGAGAAAGGAAGTTGTCGATTAACCCCATGAGAGCTGAATCCAGCACTAAAGATGTGCTGCTACAGCATGATAAAAGGTAATATTGCTAAAATAAACACAGTAGATGTTTTCAGTGGCACATAATAGCAAGATTTATGAAAAAAAAAAAAAAAGGTTATAGTAGTGGACAACTTCTTTAAGGTCAGAGGTACAGACAGAATTCCTGAGTAAATTATCATTGAGCCTCCATGTCCAAGTACAGTTTGGGCTATCTGGAGGATGATTGTTAAGAAAATAGGTGCATGATCCGACCAATTAATGTTGCCTATGGCAGGTCAAGGTTGGTAAAGCAGGAATTAAAACATAACTTTTATTAGATAACAATAAGAAATGAAAAAATGTCGCCAAAAACGTGTCAATAAAAAGTACCACTAAGTATGTGCAATAGAATAGCCTACCATACGTAGATAGGTACTAATTAAGAATTTCTGAAAGGACACAGGCAGTGGTCCAGTGTCCCAACACTTAAACCAAGGAACCTGGTTTAAGGACAAGAGGCATCAACCAATGGCACTTATCGGATGCCCAGAATAAATATACAGATGCCTTGGTAGCATTATTATTAGCAGTCAATCATATAATGAAAACTAAAGGGGGAGGGGTGCAGACAATTGGGAGAAAAAAAGTTATATATTGGAACAATCTCACCAATTGTCGAGGATAGGAAGAGTGGAGCCCCAGTTGTGCTTCTATGGAGAAGTCCGTTATCGCACGACCTCAGGAGACAATTCCCTGTCAATCCCTACGGGGCTGTCATAAATCTCAATCCCCGAGCTCCTGCCCTAACAAGGACAGTCCACAGCTACCCCTACAATAAAACAAGCCCTGCACTCTCCCTGTTAGAAGGTCCCAACGCGTTTCTTTGCAAGCAGGATCATCAGGGGACTAGCTTGCATGGGAGATAAAGTGCTTAAGTGCTACAGATAGAGCTGCCACCCTCTATGCTAGACTGCAGAGTCTATCTGTAGCACTTAAGCACTTTATCTCCCATGCAAGCTAGTCCCCTGATGATCCTGCTTGCAAAGAAACGCGTTGGGACCTTCTAACAGGGAGAGTGCAGGGCTTGTTTTATTGTAGGGTTAGCTGTGGACTGTCCTTGTTAGGGCAGGAGCTCGGGGATTGAGATTTATGACAGCCCCGTAGGGATTGACAGGGAATTGTCTCCTGAGGTCGTGCGATAACGGACTTCTCCATAGAAGCACAACTGGGGCTCCACTCTTCCTATCCTCGACAATTGGTGAGATTGTTCCAATATATAACTTTTTTTCTCCCAATTGTCTGCACCCCTCCCCCTTTAGTTTTCATTATATGATTGACTGCTAATAATAATGCTACCAAGGCATCTGTATATTTATTCTGGGCATCCGATAAGTGCCATTGGTTGATGCCTCTTGTCCTTAAACCAGGTTCCTTGGTTTAAGTGTTGGGACACTGGACCACTGCCTGTGTCCTTACAGAAATTCTTAATTAGTACCTATCTACGTATGGTAGGCTATTCTATTGCACATACTTAGTGGTACTTTTTATTGACACGTTTTTGGTGACATTTTTTCATTTCTTATTGTTATCTAATAAAAGTTATGTTTTCATTCCTGCTTTAGCTATGTTCCCAAAATTTTGGTAGGATCATGTGAATTATTACACATTATTTTTTGCTTTTTTCAGGTCAAGGTTGCCAAGTGAGTGCTCGATGACTAATTAAGAAGAAATCAATTTGGCTATAAAATTTGTGGGAATATGAATAAAAAGAATAATCTCTACCTTGTGGATTCATGATACGCCAAATGTCTGTTAATTGCATGTGGTGTAACCTTTTTTTCAAGACTGATCTTTGTTTGAAGTAAACGGCACTCCTTCCTGTCATGGTATCCAAGGCAGGATATAGGGACATATTGAAATCACCAATGATTATCACTACATCCTCTGCTACATCGGAGAGTATCTTCAGAAAGGAACAACAAGCATTAGTTTGACTTTGGTTGGGTGCATACCATCCCGCAATAGTATACATAGTGGAAAATATTCTGAGTGTCATGATCCGTTCCAGGGTTTATTAGTGTCTGCCCTTTTTTCTGGACGGATCATGTCAAGGGTTAACTGTGCTCTGCCTCATTCTGGGTTCAGGTTTGCTATTTAGCTCCCATGAATCTTGCTGGCAGTGTCAGCTATAGTTCTGCCTTCGGCGTGTTAACCTGACCCTGCTGGTAGCTCTTGATTTGCCCTGCTGTGAACCCTGACTTGTCCTGTGTCTGTTAACTCCCTCTGTCTCCCCTTTTCCCAGTGTTTCTCTGTCTGTTTGTCTGCTTGATTCTCCGGTTCTGATCCCCTGGGTTGTACGCTGTTGCTGTTTGTCCCTTTTGTACCGTATATTGCCTGTTCTGGTTTACTGATCTCTGGCTACGTTCTGATTATCCATCTGTCTTATCCTATAAATACTGTCGTGCTATCTCGTGCTTTTGACTCGGCTTGCCTGACCACTCTCTCACCACTAGGTGGCGTCTGTTCTGCTGTCCTGTGTGTGCAGTGTTACTTTCCTCTCAAACTCCCCCCGGTGGAGGTTGCACTGTACTGCACTGCAGCAGCCTGACATTATAGCTGACCAATACATTTAAAGGGATTTCTGCATTTTTTTTCCCTCTGCTCTGTTTGCTATGGATCCGCTCCATAGCTTGGTGGATCAAGTGGACAGTTTGACGATTATGATACAAGACCTGTTTGTGGAACAGAGGGCCTTGTCCTCGTCTCATAACCACCTGCAAAGGGAGCTTTCTGACACAGTTAAATTGTTGCAGACTAACTGTAAGCACTCTGATACTGTTGATGTCTCTTTTCACTCTCCTGAACCTACTGTCAAGCTCCCAGATACCTTCTCTGGGGAGAGGGAGAAATTTCATACTTTTAAGGAGAGTTGCAAGCTTTTTTTTTCTCTTAGACCTCGATCTTCTGGAGATGAGAGTCAGCGGGTGGGGATAATTATTTCCTTACTGCAGGAGGGACCTCAATCATGGGCTTTCTCTTTACCTGCTTCTGCCCCTGAACGTGTGTCTGTGGATAGATTCTTTGAGGCTCGGGGACTTATTTATGACGAACCGGACCGGGTCAGGGTTGCAGAGGACATGATCATGATTCTCTCCCAGAATGAACTCACTGCTGAACAGTATTGTTCTAAGTTTAGGCGGTGGTCCGTTGAGGTGTCTTGGGGTGACTCTGCTCTGAGGCGCTTGTTTGAGAGAGGACTTTCTGATCATCTCAAAGATGCGCTGGCCCTTCACACGCCTCCCAGTTCCCTGGTGGAGGCCATGACTCAGGCCATTCGTATGGATCGGAGATTACGGGAGAGAATTATCCAGCGTGAGATTCCTGTTTTGCCTGCCAAGTCTGAGGTTATGTCATTCAAGGAGACTATGGAAGTTGGTGCCATCAATTTCAAGGAGAAGGAGAGGAAATGGCGACGTGACGGGAAATTATGTTTTTACTGTGGAGATCCGGGACATTGGAAGAAGGACTGCTGTTATGACCCCAATGGCAGAGGGTCTCAGGAATAAATACCAAGTCTGCAAACACAAAAAACCAGCTCATAGGGCAGTGGTAACTGGGCTGACCATATATCTAATCCTAGCACCACAAATAGAAGTAGCCGGGGAACGTGCCTACGTTGGTTCTAGACGTCTCGCGCCAGCCGGAGAACTAACTAACCCTAGAAGGGAAAAGAAAGACCTTTCTTGCCTCCAGAGAAAAGACCCCAAAAGTTGGATACAAGCCCCCAACAAATAATAACGGTGAGGTAAGAGGAAAAGACAAACATAAGAATGAGCTAGGTATTTAGCAAAGAGAGGCCCACTAGCTAATAGCAGAATATAGTAAGATGACTTATATGGTCAGCAAAAACCCTATTAAAATATCCACGCTGGATATTCAAGAACCCCCGAACCGTCTAACGGCCGGGGGGAGAACACCAGCCCCCTAGAGCTTCCAGCAAGGCCAGAAATCACATTTAGTACAAGCTGGACAAAAATAGAAGCAAAGCAAGTAACTCAAAAAACAAAGAAGCAAGACTTAGCTTAATTTTGCAAGAGCCAGGACCAGCAGACAGGAGCAACAGAAGGATCTGATTACAACGATGCCAGGCACTGGACTAAGGATCCAGGAAGTTAATATAGCGACACCCCTGGACTAACGACCCAGGTGAGTGCCAAACAGAAAAAAGACAATCCCAGAGTCATACCACTAGTGACCACAAGAGGGAGCCAAAAAGTCTAAATCACAACAGTACCCCCCCCTTAAGGAGGGGTCACCGAACCCTCACCAAGACCACCAGGGCGATCAGGATGAGCAGCGTGAAAGGCACGAACTAAATCGGCCGCATGCACATCAGAGGCAACCACCCAGGAATTATCCTCCTGACCATAGCCCTTCCACTTGACCAGATACTGAAGCCTCCGCCTGGAGAGACGAGAATCCAAGATCTTCTCCACCACGTACTCCAACTCGCCCTCAACCAACACCGGAGCAGGAGGCTCAACAGAAGGAACCACAGGTACAACGTACCGCCGCAACAAAGACCTATGGAACACGTTGTGAATGGCAAACGACACAGGAAGATCCAAGCGAAAGGACACAGGATTAAGGATTTCCAATATCTTGTAAGGACCGATGAAGCGAGGCTTAAATTTAGGAGAGGAGACCTTCATAGGAACAAATCGAGAAGACAGCCATACCAAATCGCCAACCCGAAGTCGGGGACCCACACCGCGGCGGCGGTTGGCAAAACGCTGAGCCTTCTCTTGTGACAACTTTAAGTTGTCCACCACATGATTCCAGATCTGCTGCAACCTATCCACCACAGAATCTACCCCAGGACAGTCAGAAGGCTCCACATGTCCCGAGGAAAAACGAGGATGGAAACCAGAGTTGCAGAAAAATGGCGAAACCAATGTAGCGGAACTAGCCCGATTATTAAGGGCAAACTCAGCCAACGGCAAGAAGGTCACCCAATCATCCTGATCCGCAGAAACAAAACACCTCAAATAAGCCTCCAGAGTCTGATTAGTTCGCTCCGTTTGTCCATTAGTCTGAGGATGAAAGGCAGACGAAAACGACAACTCAATGCCCATCCTAGCACAAAAGGATCACCAGAACCTGGAAACAAACTGGGATCCTCTGTCAGACACAATATTCTCAGGAATGCCGTGTAAACGAACCACATTCTGAAAGAACACAGG